>NC_080178.1:5935015-6274156 GCF_950295315.1 Erinaceus europaeus
ACACTATGTGAAAAGGGCCATCATCGGGCCCTGGGGAGCGGTGCCGTGGATAAAGCATTCAGAACTTGGGTTGTACACTTAGCAATGCAGCACACTATCTGTTAGTGAGCTATCTCACCAGTCTCTCTGAGTTTGTTTAACTCTAACATATATCTGTGTGTTATATTTAATCGTTATTACTATTTTCAGCATCAGTATCCAGTTCTCTTTGCCATAAATAATTGAACTGGGATTCATCATGAAGTCTCACTGCCTTGCTTCTGTGATAATATACGGAAAGAAGAAGCATCTGGTCAACTATGAACAAAGCAAACCAGATACTAAGATAAAAGATGCTACGGAAAATCAAAAATGGGTAAAGCAAACTGGAGTCCACGTTGATCAGAAGGAGAAGTAATTCTCCTTAGAGAACTCTTACAGTTCACCAGAGAATCTTGCAACATCTGTGCCCTGTTGTGGATGGCTCCCAGAAATTAGTGTCTAATTTTTAGCCACTGGGAAGAAATAAAATTTCCTATCACTTTCTGTGTATCTGTTCTGGCATTCTAGGACACTGGAATTGAAATGCATTAACGAAAACCGAACACATAGACACAAAAGCCTGGCTATTGATTTCACCTCAGAAGATTAGAAATGGTGGATTTCATCTCTATCATTTGGAAATCATTTCCCAAGGAATTGAAATAAATCCTAAGTCTAGATCTCTTTTTGTTCACTGATGGAATCCACCAGACAAACATCCCCCCCAGGGAACCACAGCACAATGACGGGCTTCATCTTGATTGGCTTTTCTGATGTCCCTGGCCTCCAAGGCTTTCTTTTTGGTGTGTTTTTGCTAATCTATGTGATCATTCTAATGGGGAATACCCTTATTATCATAATAACCAAGACTGATTCTTTACTCCAGACCCCCATGTACTTTTTCCTGGGGAATTTTTCCTTTTTAGAAATATGTTATGTGTCAGTTACCATTCCCAGAATGTTAAGGGATCTTTGTAGACAAAACAGACACATTTCCATCCTGGCTTGTGCTGTGCAGATGTATTTCTTTCTGATTCTGGGAGTCACAGAATGCTTTATACTCACTGCAATGGCTTATGACAGGTATGTTGCCATCTGCCACCCGTTAATCTACCCTCTCATCATGAACTATAGGCGGTGTGTCAGACTGGCAGCTGCCTGTTGGATTAGCGGTATTCCAGTCCACATAGGTTTCACCTACCAGATCTTTTCTCTCCCATTCTGTGGATCTCATCAGTTGAACCATTTCTTCTGTGACGTGCCTCCCCTGGTGAAACTTGCTTGTGGGGACACTTTTGTGACTGAGATGTTGACTTATGTCATTGCTGTGATAGTCGTCACTACACCTTTTCTGCTCATACTTGCATCTTACGTGAAAATAATCTCAGCCATCCTGAAGCTACCGTCAGCCTCGGGGAGGGCCAAGGCCTTCTCCACTTGCTCTTCTCACCTCACTGTCGTGACGATGTTCTTCGGATCAGGCTGCCTTGTCTATTTGAGACCTAAGTCCAGTCATTCAACAGGAATGGAGAAAATCCTTTCACTTTTTTATACCATGGTGATACCGATGTTTAATCCTATCATATACTGTCTGAGAAACAAAGATGTAATGGTGGCACTGAAAAAATTCATACAAAAGTGTAGTAATGTATTATGACTCAAAAAACTTCAAATTTCTATTTTTAATTTTTTTATCGTCTTTATTTTTTGGATAGAGATAGTCAGGAATCCAGATGGAAGAAGGAGATAGAGAGGAGGAGAGACAGGGAGATACCTGCAGACCTGCTTCACCACTTGCAAATCTTTTTCCCTTGCAGGTTGGGGACTGGGGGTTCAAACCTGGGTCCATGTGCATGGTAACATTTGCACTCAACCAGGTGTGCCTCCACCCATCTCCTTAAAATTTCTTTCTTATTGTCACCATTCCCATACATGAATTTGAATGTCCTCATTTGACTGGTAATCATGATTATTCTAAATGAATATTGGATTCTCTTCTCAATGGAATGGGTTCAGTTGTTATTGTTAAATGATATATAAAGCCCACACTCAGCCCAGTGGAAATATCTGAGATGGTGTGCTGGAGTCATTCAAGATTGTTGCTGTTCTCCTTTTACTTGTAATACGTCATAATATTTCAGATTAATGTCTATATTATCTTTTTCAAAAAAAAATTAAAGGGACTGGGTGGTAGCATGCCTGTGTATGTGCACACATTTCAGCAGTGCACAATGACCTGAGTTCAAGGCCCCGGTCCCCATCTGCATTGGGAAGCTTCATGAATGGTGAAGCAGGGTTATGGTTGTCTGTCTCTTTCCGGAGGGAAAAGACTTCCCTCTGAATTTCTATCTGTCCTATCAAATAAAGTTAAAACAATAAAATAAATTATTAAAAATTAATAAAACTATTCAAAACCTTCATTAGTGAGATACGAGTTTCTAGAAATTAACATTGTGAAAGGCTGATTTGGAATGAGAAATCCCATACGTCGTTCCCAATAAAAGAAAGCATAAGTGTCTTGGATCCTAAGGGTGCTTATTTCCTCATTCCTTGGCAATGTTCAGCTTGAAGACAAAAATCAAACTCAGCAGTCATCTTCCCCCTGGAAGAGATCAAGAGTCATGGTGGAGGGGCGATAGGTGTGATGGGATGAGTGACATCCACTCATGGGGACATGGATCCAGTCAGGGCAGGAGAGACAGTGAAGACAGAGTCAGGTAGAGCTTCAGAGGGGAGAGGCCAGCTTCTCCTTGCCTCCAGCTGTCCTAAGTGGGCAGGTGCCCCCGAGCCCTAGCAGCAGGTCTCCCTCTCCCTCTCCCTCTCCCTCTCCCTCTCCCTCTCCCTCTCCCTCTCCCTCTCCCTCTCCCTCTCCCTCTCCCTCTCCCTCTCCCTCTCCCTCTCCCTCTCCCTCTCCCTCTCCCTCTCCCTCTCCTCCCTCTCCCTCTCCCTCTCCTCCCTCTCCCTCTCCCTCTCCCTCTCCTCCCTCTCCCTCTCCCTCTCCCTCTCCCTCTCCCTCTCCTCCCTCTCCCTCTCCCTCTCCTCTCCCTCTCCCTCTCCCTCTCCCTCTCCCTCTCCCTCTCCCTCTCCCTCTCCCTCTCCCTCTCCATCTCCCTCTCCCTCTCCCTCTCCTCTCCCGCTCCCTCCCTGTGGTTATCTCTTCCTGACTCCAAGCTAGTTATCTCTTGCCTCCAGACTCTGGAGATGGCTCCTCAAGGTCTGCCTTTCTCCAGACATCTCTCACCTCGCCTCAAGGCTCCGAAGCTTGTGTCCGCCCTGCATTCCAAGAATTGCTTTCTCTAATAGCTTGTTTAACCTTCAGGTTACCATCCAGGGCTACTTTTCTTTTTAATTACCAATTTACATTTATTAATTTTTACTCAATTCCTACAACCTAGCCCCTGTACCTCTCTGGGAGGCCCGTCCCTGGGCCTCTAGCATATGCTCACTCCAGTGTCCTGTGAGCACACAGTGCCCTTGGCTGTGAGCACATGTTCAAGGTCAGGAAGAGCTGTCCCAGGGACAGGGAGATGGTTCAGAGGTAAGACATGGGATTTGCATGCTGAGGGGTGCTGGTTTTGATCCCCAGCATCTTAACAGAAATGAGCAGTGCTCTAGTACAGAGAGAAAATGAAACAGAGGTGCTGGAGCTCCAGGGTGAGCACAGTGAGGTCTGTGGCGATAGTAGCAGCAGAGGCAACTGAGCAGGGAGGCAGAGTGGCTTCCAGAATGGGCTAGAACTCTGACAGGTCATGTGGGGACTCTCTTCCTAGTGTTCAATGATGGACCCATTTGGAGGTGAGAGTGTTTTGAAGACACCGATCTTGATAAGATAAGAAATTGTCCCCATGTACCATCAACCTCCCCATGGGGAAAAAAATAGACAAAAATTCAAAGAAAAATAAATACTTAAGTTCAAGTTTATTATGAAACCCTGTCCAATGCTTGACATCTCGTCACCCAATCTGGTCCCTGTAAAAGGCAGTAGCCTTGAAATTCCCTTTTTATGCAGTTGTTTGTTAAGTGCTTTTAGTATGAGTTGCTTGTAGTATGAGGTGGAAAATTCCTTGCCCTTTTCCCTTTGAAGAACAGGACTAATCAGTGAAGGCTATCAGGTGTTTTGCAGAAGTTCTGTGTGAGGGCTAGCCTTATCAGGACCTCTGCACAGCCCCAGCAGTATACTGGTCGCCAGATGGCCTGGTATGACGGTAGGGGGATGTGAAGACCTAATACCTGGTCAAGTCTTATTGGTTGTCTGGTTTTGCAAGGTTTGAAATTAGCCCGCGCTTTGCTTTGTATGGACCCCACTTTTTGCTAAGTTTGAAATGATTGGATTTTGTGTTTGCTATAGCCTGTTACTAGATGTAGGTTGATAAGGTGATGTGCTCCCCCTCCCTGAGTGTAGTCTGAATTCCTATAAATTGTGTGGCTTGAGCCCTGTTCGGGGTCGAGCTTGGTAGACTAACAGCAGTCACCATCTTGGCCCGGATTGCAATTCGTCAATAAACATCTTTGCTTCCTTGCAGTGGATGGTGGTTTGATTTATGCTCGCTAACAGTCCCCTATGCCTACACTGAACTTCTCTGTTCCATTCTCTTGGAAACAGAGCTGGCAGTCAGCTGAGGTAAAGAACAAACACCTCATCACAGACCCCTGCAAGCGTCAACCCGGCTTTGACCTAGCACGTTATGATTGGGCCCTCCTCAATTGCTATCGAACAGGCCATGGCCGGTGCGCCGCTATGTTCCATCGCTGGGGAGCCAGAGACGACCCGAACTGCCCCTGTGGCTCCAGACAGACTCTGACCCACATAGTCAACGACCGCCACCTCTCCAGATTCAAAGGAGGTCTCGAAACTTGACATCAGGCTCAACCTAACGCTGTTGACTGGCTACGGAAGAAGGGCAAACGCTAGAAGAAGAAGAAGAAGAAGAAGAAGAAGAAGAAGAAGAAGAAGAAGAAGAAGAAGAAGAAGAAGAAGAAGAAGAAGAAGAAGAAGAAGAAGAAGAAGTGAACAATGTATCTATTTAGAAGTATTCTAAGGCAAAACAGCAAATTTGACCAAACCTTTGCAATTCCATTAAATGTTATATCTACTTCAGATAGATATAACCAGTTGTATAAATAAGAAGATTTTTCCTAGCAATTGCCTTCCATCCAGATCAGAGGGTTCAGCTGTCTAGAAGACAGAAACCATTTTGTCCAGATTCAGGGAGTAACTGGAACTAGGTCTCAGGTAAGTATAGATGGAATAGAACAGGATGATAGCTGTCAGGTGAGAGGCACATGCTAAGAAACCTTCAGAACCCCCTCCCCTCAGTGCACGGGAAGATGGAGAAGAGAATGGGCAAAAGTTGAGAATAACCATCACAGCCTCCACCGGATTCACACCCGCAAAGGGAGAGAAGATGTTTTCATTTGGGTGACCTCAAGACAGATAGTGAGGGCTGTCCCAGAAGTGACAGATGACCTTGGAACTGCAGAATGGCAGACTGCTTATGTAACTCATGTTAATTATGGAATTCAACAACCCCGCACCCTGCTGTAAACTCCCCGGTCACCATTTGATAAAAATATTTATTTATTTATTTATTCCCTTTTGTTGCTTTTTATTGTTGTAGTTATTATTGTTGTTGTCATTGTTGGATAGGACAGAGAGAAAATGGAGAGAAGAATGGGAAGACAGAGAGGGGGAGAAAAAGATAAGACACCTGAAGACCTGCTTCACCACCTGTGAAGCGACTCCCCTGAAGGTGAGGAGCCGGGACTTGGAATCGGGATCCTTACACTGGTCCTTGCGCTTTGCGCCACCTGCACTTAACCAACTGCGCTACTGCCTGACTCCCAGTCACCATTTTAAGGCAGAATGTGGGAGACATGGTCAAGGGATAAAAGTCGTGGACTGCATATGGCCACATAGCATTATAGGTCATTAATCATTAATTTTTGCCATGGAAAAAAATATATGACTGTGTCAAGTCAGGAATCCATATTATTAAATTTTCAAGAAGCTTATACTTTAGAATTCCCTCATGGAGTCAAATATTTTATGCGTAATTAGAGATTTGACAGAAATAAGACAATTTGTAAGGGAATAATTTCTTATTTATTAAAAAATTAAATTGTAGGGCCAGGTGCTGGTACATTTGACTGAGCACACATGTTACAATATACAAAGACCCAGGTTCCAGATCCTCATACCCACCTGCAAGGGGAAAGCTTTGCGAGTGGTGAAGCAGTGCTGCAGGTGTCTCTCTTTCATTCTCCTAGAAGGAGAATGAAAGAGAGACACTTTCCTTCTCCTTTCATTCCCCAAACCCCTAGATTTCTGGCTGTCTCTATCCAATACATAAATATAATAAGAATACATTAAGTTAAAAAAATGAATTGGATTTATTGTTGTTGATAATGTCATTTAATTAGAGATATCTTTTGCTAATTTTATAACTTTTTATCAGTCACATAGTTTTTATTTTTTTATTGGGTAATGGTATATAGTACAGTTGTTGACACTTCTGTAAAATAATCAGAGGTTTTTAAAATGATGGAGACATGTTTTTTTGTAACAACCTCCATTATGCCCAATTATGTTCATTCTTCATGTTTCTCACTTAAAGTAAATCACTCAGGCCACGCCACAGGAAAGAAGGTAATTGCCAATCCAAAATCCTCCTGGGGCTGGGGGTTATCTTGGGATAAGGTCCCACATGTCATATACTCTAATAAAAATATCTGTCCCTTATAAAACTTGTTGGTAAAATCTGCAGAGAAAGCTGTTGATCTCTCCTACAAAATACATTCTACAATTGAAAATTATTGATGGTGCGAAGGTAGGTGACTGATTTCCTTAAATGTAAAGTGTCAGTTAAGACTGTAGCAGAAGTGATTTTGCTTTAAATACGATGCATCTCCCAACTGTGAGAAGTTTTCTCTTTGTGTATTTTCCTGGAGGGATGGTGGAGACTAGTTGGGGGAATAACACTGATCACATCTTATTGCGATCAACATTATTGTGATCACATTTTTGTGATTGCATCACATTTTTCAGAATTCACTGCCCGATTCCCTGTGTTAGTCCAACAAACCTAATAAATATAAATATATAATTTGTCAATGTCTAGAAGAACACTCGATGACACCTCTGACTCTTACCTCACTTTTAGCTAGCTTCAAATCCTTTGTGTTTGACCATAGCAATATAGCATTGTTAGAGGAAGAGAACACATTGAACAATTATCTCTAATTATTCTGTCTCTAGAATCTACCGTAACATTACAACTGAAATAGCCAGTAATAACCATCTATGGGCATGGATCTTAAGGAACAGCAACTTTGTTAGACAAAATATTCCTGAATAGCAGTGGGGCTCAAGTTATCATATGAGATTATGCTAATCTCACTTCAAAATCATGTGAGGTAAATCCATTAGGAGAAGTGACCTTGCTCTGAGAATCTCATTCATTCAGTCAATTATTGACTGGAGAAATTTTCTAGATACTTTTACAGGTTATGTAGACATTCAAGACAAGAAAAATCTGATTTTGATCTCATAATATGTTTATAATTGCAAGATATATAGTTATAAAAGTGTCTAATGACATTCTCCCAGTTGAATGAGTGTGGCTTAGTTACTCCATCAGGGACATGAGGAAATGTCATAGGTACCTCTTGTGTTTCTTTCAAACAGTAACCTTTTATATTTAAGTAATATCAAAAAAATTCTAACAGTGGTAGAAAATATTTTAATATCAAATAATTCCTAGCATTTTGGTTAGGAAATAAGGACTGGAAACTCTCTATATACTCTTGAATAATTTCATTATTTTTATGCTTTATCTTTAATATCTGTAAAGATAAATATGGATATTGATCTCATAGGATTATTTTAGTATTAGACAAGATAATGCACATCAAGGGCTGACAAAATATTTTGATGCACCTGGTTGGGCGCATGTGTTACTATGTGCAAGGCCCAGGTTTAAGCCCCTGCTCTCCACCTGCAGGAGGGAAGCTTCATGAGCACTGAAGTAGGTCTACAGGTGTCTCTATCTTTCTCCCTATCTACACCTTCCCTCTTGATTTCTCTCTGTCTCTATTCAATAAGTAATTAAAATATATTTTAAAAATAAATGAATAAATAAAATTTTAGTTATTAATTACTGTTTTTATTATCATTAATTCAGATGACTAAACACAAACAGCAGACGTATAAGGGTTCTAGTTCATAGAGAGAACAAATGAAAATGGTCCAGAGACAAAAATTCTCATAGTAACTACTACACAGTTTCACTCATTCGTACAATATAGATAATTGAAACACATGAACTTCCAAAATGGAAAAAGAGAGAGAAAATAAAAGAGGAATTACAAGGCCTATGTAAGACTTGTTGCTGCAAATCAGCTCTTTGCACTGAAAGCAAACAAATGAATGCACAGTGGTTATTTTTATAGGGAAAGTAAAGATTATGTAGTCACAGTGCTAGAGATAAAGTCAATATGGAGACACTTATCTAGGCATTGCAAGCAATTGATTAAAATATTAAAATGGCTTTTATTTAATTAATTGCTTTAATGAATGTTATTTAACAACTACTGATATTTCTGCTTATTTTATGTCAGTTATTTAAATGCTCCACAAGTATAGAACTGCTCATTCCTCTAATCATCACAGAGATTTCAAATAATTTTATCAAGTTGGTGGTTCAACCCTTGCTTAAGGACTTGCTCACACACCTTTAAGACACAAAACATGGGGAGTCGGGCAGGAGTGCAGTGGGTTAAGCACAGGTGGTGCAAAAGTACAAGGACCTGCATAAGGATCCCAATTCGAACCCCTGGCTCCCCACCTGCAGGGGAATCGCTTCACAGGCAGTGAAGCAGGTCTGCAGGTGTCTAGCTTTCTCTCTCCCCCTTCTCTGTCTTCCTCTCCTCACTCCATTTCTCTCTGTCCTATCCAACAACAATGACATCAATAACAACAACAATAACTACAACAATAAAACAACAAGGGCAACAAAAGGGAATAAATAAATAAATGAATATAAAAAACATAAAACTAAACTTTGAGCCCAGCTATCTCGTGTATACCTACTGTGCTCTTAACTATTATGCTAAACTCTTTCTCAATATCAGATTAATTTGTAGAAATATCAAGTTTACTCTGGACCATTTGCTATTCCTTAGAGACTTTCTCATTACTGTGTTCCTTTCCAAGAAAGTCCAGTTTTAGCATTGGGAATCTAGAGATTTTTTTTTTTCCTTTAAGAATTTTGACAATTCTCATAATTATAACCAAGACTTATTAAATAATGGTAGCTTTTTCTTTTCAGATAAAAAATATCCACCACTTTACTTTAAAGCTCACATCTTTTAATGAATCACAACTTCTGAAAACACAATTTGAATACAAACTTCTGATATCAACATTGCTTTTTAATTCATCATTGACACAAATGAAAACAAAACAAACTTGTCACAGAAAAATTCCTTAACTGTGATCTCA
The DNA here is from genome assembly GCF_950295315.1 of Erinaceus europaeus. Taxonomy (NCBI): domain Eukaryota; kingdom Metazoa; phylum Chordata; class Mammalia; order Eulipotyphla; family Erinaceidae; genus Erinaceus; species Erinaceus europaeus. The sequence continues at coordinate 5,944,536 of NC_080178.1, forward strand.
TCCTTCTGTTTTTTTCCTTAGAAGGGAGACTAAAGATGTCCTCAGTCCGTCAATCACTCAGGTCAACTCAAGTTATCTGATACCATTTATTTTGAACGAAAGGGGCCAGAAAATCAAGATGTTTGAGAGTAACTATACAGTGCCTACAGAGTTTCTCTTTGTTGGCTTTGCAGATTACCTACCTTACAGAGTCCTCCTGTTCCTGGTATTTCTCATAGTGTATATATTGACTATCGTGGGAAATATGGGTCTAATCATTCTTGTTAACAGCAATTTGAGCCTCCAGACTCCCATGTATTATTTTCTCAGTAACTTGTCTTTTTTAGACCTCAGTTATTCTACAGCAATCGCTCCTAAAATGCTGGTGAATTTCTTAGCGTCCAGGAAAAGTATCTCTCTGTATGGCTGTGCACTGCAAATGTTTTTCTTTGCTTGCTTTGCTGATGCTGAGTGCCTCATCCTGGCAGCAATGGCGTATGACCGCTATGTGGCCATCTGCAACCCGCTCCTCTACTCTACACTTATGTCTAAGAGAGCCTGCGTCTGCTTCATTGTGTTGGCGTACTTGAGTGGGAGTATGACTTCCATGGTGCACGTCTGTCTCACTTTCAGACTGCCCTTTTGCGGCTCCAACATCGTCAACCACTTCTTCTGTGATATCCCTCCTCTCTTGGCTTTATCATGTGCCGATACCCATATCAATGAACTTCTGCTCTTCGCCTTGTGCGGCTTCATTCAGACCAGCACTTTTGTGATCATATTCATCTCTTACTTCTGTATTCTCATCACTGTTTTGAGCATCAAGTCCTCAGGAGGCAGAAGCAAAACCTTCTCTACCTGTGCGTCTCACCTGGTAGCTGTTGCTCTGTTCTATGGTACACTCCTGTTCATGTACTTACGTCCTGCTACTAGCTACTCCCTAGATACTGATAAGGTCGTTGCAGTGTTTTATACTGTTGTCTTTCCCATGTTTAACCCAATAATATATAGCTTCAGGAATAAAGATGTGAAAAATGCCCTCAAAAAGCTGTTTGAAAGAAACTTTAGTTTTAAATGAGTAATAATTCAAATAGTTTCAAATTCTTAAAGGTATAGCTTTTTCTTGCCAATGTTATTAAAGTTATGCCATGAATATGCTTTGTGTCAACTATTTTTTTTACATTCATCAATAAATGAAATAAAGATGGCTTTCCCATGATCATTAGTTTAAAAGTTACTCATCCTTCCTTACAGAAATAGTTCATCTGAAATCATATACTCTGTAATAAGTCTCTAAAATAAAATAACAATAATAGTTGCTCTCCAATTTTCCTTTGTAAATTGATTCATTATTTATTATGTTGTGTCTTTGTCATGGTTATATTCTCCTTGGGAGTATAGAATGCATATATATGTGTGTGTGTATACATATATATATATATTTCCAGCAATTTTATTACTTTTACACTAATTAGAATTTAATTTAATGGATGAATGATTGAATGGAGATGAAGTGCACAGATGGATGAGTGGTACATAGATTTCTGTTTTTGGATTAATAAGTCTAGATTATTCACTTACAAAACATATACCATCAAGAAAACTTGATATTGCTCATGATAGTGAATGGTTTCCAGGAAATCATATAGAAAGCACATAGGAATAATCTCTTTGATATTTGAATTTAGTGAAGGTGTAACGCATTGCTTCTTTTTAGTCTAGAATCCCACTCTAAGGTCGCCTCTATTTTTCCATTCATAGTAGGTATATACAAGACGATACAACTCTGTGAAGATCATCAGGTTTTTAAACTGTATATCTCTCAAATTATTTGTGCATACGTTACTGGCATAGTCTTGCTTGAGATTCTATCTTCAAAGTGAGATGAACAATATCTGTGATAATTTTACTCTAAAAACTGATAAGCTTGACTACAGTATAAACACTTCTTTCTTTTGGAACGACTGTGATGACTAAATTTTCAAAACATTCTGTGGGTGCTTTGATCCTTCAATCTCTCCTTTTGTTCTCCTTTTTTATCAGTTTGGCAAATTTAATGGAACGCATCGTATGCTTATGAACAGGTACTACTGGGTTGTTGGTAATCATTGTGAAAATACAGGTGACTGGACAACTTTATGCTGAATGTAAATCTGTGACGGAAGACAACAAGGTATTTCCCACTAAAAGGCATTGTTTGGAGGATTAAATGCAAAGCTACAAATGCATGTTTACTTCAAGAATTAGGTGAACTAGAAGGCTTTAAAGCTAAAACTCTGAATGCAGCTATGTAACATATACTTTATAATTGCTTTTTCCCCCCACTACAATTGCATTGATACTTTATTTTGAAGCAATCATCTTTTGAATTCCTACAAGTCAAGCTTTCATAAAATATCTGTGAAACATTTCAAGTATTCTGAGAAACTTCCCAAAAGTTCCAATGTAATTTTCCTTCAAATATATCCAACTATGAAGACTTTCCCAGAGTATAGGGCAAAATGTCATTTTCTCATTTTGATCAGTTTGTGAAATCTATGGCTTATTTAAAATTATTCTATGAATATCAGTCTAGTATCTTAAATATACTATGAGGTTACGATAGATTGAGCTGACATTTCTCTACCCATCCATCCATCATGTTAATTGATGTGATGTTACATGAATAAACACATTAGATTCCTTGATAAGGGCCTGTTAAATAGACTTATATTTCATTTTCCAAAATAAATTAGCCTAAGACAAGCAAAATGTAATGTTTTTGTAAACCACAAAATTGTGAAAAAGTTTATCTAAAAGCAAATTTTGGTGCTTTGAACTAATACTTTCTTACTATGGGCTAAGGAGTAGAGGTCAACAGGTACATTTTAGAATATCTTCACCCTTGGTTTTATGAGATCTGGTATTCTAATTATTTATCAGATCAATTGTATACAGGCATTGCAAAATGTCCCACTGGAGGCATATGTATTTCCCTGAACTTGATTAAGACTACTGACCTGATCAAATTGTAAGTAGGGCACCAAAGTAAAAACCCTGTGGTGAGGGGTAGACATGCATCTTCCTGGGCCAGTGGGGGGTGGGAGTGGGTGGGAGGGATGGGTCACAGTCTTTTGGTGGTGGGAATGGTGTTTATGTACACTCCTAGCAAAATGTAGACATATAAATCAGTAATTAATATGAGGGGGAAAATCAGTTGTATGTCTCAAAGTTTCTCAAAACACAAACTGAATCTTTTTAATATATAGGCTGTGTATTTGATATGTGGACTCTCTCAAAAGCCTAGACCAAGTAGATTAGAAGCATCCAATAGCACAGCTATATACAAGATACTGGATACTGTACAGCAAACCATAACAAAAGGACTTTTCAAAGTTAACCCAATTAACAAATAATGTGATGATAACATTAACTATCGATTGTCTTTTTGAACCCTAAGACAGCAGTAACCTCACATCTCCACTATAGAGCCCCTACTTCCCCCAGTCCTGGAACCCTTGGACAGGGCCCACTTTCCCGTATGCATCTCCCAATCCAAACCAAATAATATTGCATCTGCCGATCACAATCTAACCAACACAATGATTGCCACCTCAACATGCTTCACCTCAGACTGTGTCCAGAGACTTCACGTGTGGAATGACAACCCTTCGGCTTCATTACTTGGGTGAGACCTTTCCTTTTATAGTACACTCTAATCTTATCTCAGGTAGTTCACTTTCTAACAAAGTCCCATAACCTAGATATACACCAGTTTCTGTGAGAGAGAGCTTATGTTCACACGTATCCATAAACTACTGCAAAATATATACCTGAAAGCAGAAGTACATTAGAGTTTGCAGTGAGTACCTCCCTAACACTTCCTCTCCACTATTCCAAGCTTGGGATCCATGATTGCTCAACAAATTGTTTGGCTTTGTATGTTAACTCTCTTTTCAATCACCAGGTTCCAGATGCCACCAGGATGCTGGCCAGGCTTCCCTGGATTGAAGACCCCACCAATGTGTCCTGGAGCTCTGCTTCCCCAGAGACACACCTTACTAGGGAAAGAGAGAGGCAGACTGGGAGTATGGACCGACCAGTCAACGCCCATGTTCAGCGGGGAAGCAATTACAGAAGCCAGACCTACCACCTTCTGCAACCCTCAATGACCCTGGGTCCATGCTCCCAGAGGGCTAGAGAATGGGAAAGCTATCAGGGGAGGGGGTGGGTTATGGAGATTGGGTGGTGGGAATTGTGTGGAGTTGTACCCCTCCTACCTTATGTTTTTATTCATTAATCCTTTCTTAAATAAAAATTTTTTAAAAAAAGACTACTTATTTGTGTACATGGTAAATGAAGTACATATATGTAAGACCAGGGTTTGAACTTCTCAGAATAAAAAAATTGGTAAGAACATCTCATGGGGCCGGGCAGTGGCACACCTGGTTGAGTACACATGTCACAATGCACAAGGACCCAGGTTCAAGCCCCCAGTCCTTACCTGCAGGGGGAAAGCTTTGCAAGTGGTGAAACAGTGCTGTAGGTATCTGTCTGTCTCTCTCTTTCTCTATCCCCTCTCCCTTATGGTTTCTGGCTGTCTCTATCCAATAAATAAATAAAGATAATAAAAAATTAAAAAAATGTAAAACCCCACCTGCAGGGGGAAAGCTTCACGAGTGGTGAAGCAGGGCTGCAGGTGTCTCTCTGTCTCTCTCCCTCTCTCTCTCCTCCTTCCCTCTCAATTTCTCTCTGTCTCTATCCAATAATAAATAAATAAAATTAAAATAGATGAGTAAATAAAAAGAACATCTTATATGTGAATTTACTTAACTTATTCTGTATTATTATTCTAATTTTGATTCATTATTAGGATATAATTACATACTACATGAAAACATAGAAAATTGAAACATAGTTTTAATACAACAAACACATAAATGTACATGCTACCTAAAACAGGTCACAAAGTAAATATGCATTATAAGAAAAGAAATTAATATATGCATGTTTATTGTGGTATTATTTTCTGTTTCTACTTAGCATGAGAGAAAAAAAAGATATTATATGAGAAACTATACTACATTTTGGTTAAGAAAGGAATTCAATATCCAAATTTAATATACTAAAATCTTTATTTTTAGTAATATCTGCATTTTAAGACAGGCCTTTAATTCCTGTCAGCACTAAATTCTTCATAGCAGGTATGTGACTGCATTATTCTTATGCTAATCATTAAGAGGTTGGTATAAATGGTTTCTTGTAGGTGCTGAAAAAATCAGTATATTTAATTATAGCTGATAAAATTTTCATAGGTCATACATAAAATAAGTATTACATATTCATAAAGAAAGAAATATATAAACATTTTTCTCAGAATTACATAAGAAATACTTCCTTCAAACATATGACTGGATATTGATTGAGAACTCATACTTTCTCTTAACTGTAAATATATTACTTAAAATTGGTAAGGAATAAATGTCACTCTCTATAACTGATACACTACCATAATTCAAATTAAGGATGATTTTGCTCCATTTCCATTTGTGATACAAATTTTAGTTATTCTGTACAAAGCCTAGAATTCTACTATGCTGCAATATTTTCCCTACTTCAGAAAATAATAAATTTTATGGTCTACAAAAATAATCTTTTTTGCTTCATGTCTTAAGTGAAACAAAAATTATCTGATACCACATATACATCCCATGTTCAGCAGTGTTTGTGAAAAGTATTGGGTCTATTATTCTAGCATAAGTCACAGAAATAATAATTACAATAATAGTAGTTATCCATGCAAGTTCCTGCTTTGAGCTTTACCAAGCCAGTTTTAAAATCCTGGCATCTTTAAAAACAAAGAATTCAGAGATTAACTGTTCCAATGGATATACAAGAAGAAAGACAAAATTCAGGAAATACAAAAAGCAATCAATAAAATATTCAGAAGTGTAGATAGGTCTATTGAATGCTAGCTCCAGAAATGTGATGGGAATTACAATATTTGTCATATTTTATTGAAAAACATGATATCTGGAAACAAACAAACTTGGATGGATTGAAACAAATCATAATCAAATGTGTCCTCTAAAAATTCGTAGCATCCCGCACAGTAAAGAGAAGTCTTGAAATGATTAAGAGAAATAGTTAAGAGAAGCTGTGAAACAGTTGAAGGAAACAGTGAAGAGAGTCTTGAAACAGTTAAAAGAAATATTTAAAAGAAACAGTTAAGAGAATTCTTGAAACAGTTAAGAGAAACAGTTAAGTCTTGAACACAGTTAAGAGAAACAGTTAAGAGAGCCTTGAACACAGTTAAGAGAAGCAGTTAAGAGAGCCTTGAACACAGTTAAGAGAAGCAGTTAAGAGAGCCTTGAACACAGTTAAGAGAAGCATCAAAGTGATTTGGGAAGTTCAATAAAAGACAATGTGTAGAAGGCTGGCCATTAGCACAGCAGGTTAGGTGCACATGGTATAAATCAAGGGCTAGTGTCAGAATCCGGTTCCAGCCCCCGGCTCCCCACCTGCAGGGGAGTTGTTTCACAGGTGGTAAAGCAGGTCTGCAGGTGTCTTTCTCTACCCCTCTCTGTCTTCCCATTCTACCTCGATTTCTCTCTGCCCTATCCAACAATAGCAATAAGAAAAATAATAACAGCAACAATAAACAACAAGGGTAACAAAAGGGAAAAATATGTAACATTTACTATGTGGGAATCCCAGCATTTGTAAGCAGGTATGCAGGTATCTATCTTTCTCTCTCCCTCTGTCTTCCCCTTCTCTCTCCACTTCTCTCTGTCTTATACATCAACAATGACATCAATAAGCAACAACAATAATAACTACAAAAATAAAACAACAAGGGCAACAAAAGGGAATAAATAAATTTAAAAAATAATTTTAAAGCTGTTCATAGTTTTGCAATACTTACATAATTTTTTACAATACTTGGATTGATATGAAATGATTATTTATATATTAGCAAAGTATCACAAATATGAAGTAATTTGGAACCTGGTGGCTGAAAAAGAGTTAAGATATAGAGGAGAACAAATTGATGATTAATCGTGAACCTAAATATTGCAGATGAAGATTTGGGGCTCTCTGTTTTGGAAAAAGCTAGTAGGTCTATTTTAGGTATATTCCAAGGGGCCCATGACTTTACTAGTTTTTGCCTGAGCCTGACAGCTGATAAACAGGTGGGCCCAGATTATAATCTGGGGAGATGGTGTCATATTCAGCCAGCAGGTTTCAGATGCTACCATGATGCCTGTGCATACAACCCCACCATGTGTCCTGAGCCCTGCCTCCCCAGAGCCCTGCCCCACCAGGGAAAGAGGGAGACACGCTAGGAGTATGGATCGACCTGCCAACACCCATGTTCAGTGGGGAAGTAATTACAGAAGCCAGACCTTCCACTTTCTGCACCCCATAATGATCCTGGGTACATACTCCCAGAGGGTTAAATAACAGGAAAGCTTTCATGAGAGGAGATTGGATACAGAGTTCTGGGGATGGGAACTGCATGGAAATGTACCTCTCTTATCCTATAGTCTTGTCAATATTTCCATTTTATAAATAAAAAGAAAAAAAGGAAAGATTAACTCCAGTCACCCAAACTAGAATGATTTCTAGTTTTCTCTATATACTAATACCTTAGGGGTGGTAATAATCAGACTGGATATTTTTCTACTCATTCAGTCACTGCTACTGGGAACTTGGATGATAAAATATTATAATTCTTTTTAAAAAATCAAGTAAGTATTTATTGTACTTTGGTTTTCTGATCACCTAATTAAGGTGTAATACTCAGAAATTCAGAGAGCTGAAAATCATTTGTTTCTCTTATCACATACCTAAAGTATACTCATGAATTCAGAGAACTGTAAATAATCTGCCACTGTCTTCCAAATAAACAGATAACACACCATTTGTATAAACAACACTAGACATGTCCAGTTATTTTGAAAACTAATACATTGATGTGAAAAGTATTTAAATTCTCTACCCTGTATTTTCTTTGCCTATCATTCTTTCTATAAAATTGGAACTGGAGGGGAATAACAAGAAATAATACCCAATTCTACAGTATCTATTGAAATAAATAAAGAAGAAAAACCTTCACTTATGTGTAGTAAGTGGACGATATCATACAATTATGTGTGTAAAAATCCCCATACACACGTAATGTAAATGATTACTGGAGCTTTTGCAAATGATTTCTTACATTGATATATCAATTTCATAATGAATGAGATAGAGCACATATGAATGTCCTCTGCTTTGGAAGAAAGAGTTGTCTATTCCATCATCAGACAACTCAAATACTGGTCTCAGTAACATGTGAGTTGAGTACATGTCCTTCCTTGCCACAGCTATATTTTCCCACTGAATTGTGTCTGTATCTGAGAATATTTGTTCTGTGGGAATATTCAATAATTGAGAATTATTCCATTTATGGAAGGAAGTATATGATATCAATGTGAAGGCAGAGGCATCCACTAAACGTTGACTGAACAGACCTGCAGCTCTGAGACTAATTCTCTCAGAGGAGACCTGGAAGGATACTAATGAGCCAACCTGTGGACATGGGAGGTTCACAGTCACTCAACAAGATGGTTTCTGGCCCCCAAAGAAAAGCATCCAAGCATAAAAAAGCTTCCACTCAGTGATAATTCCATTAACAACTTGTTCTTCTTCACTGGGTGGTTTTTTTTTTTTTTTTTGCTTATTGTGAACTTATTTGTGAGTATGTTTAAAGAGTGGTAAGACAGATGTTATGTCAACTTTGATACTCTGTTATCTCTTCACACTAAAAGCACCTCTTTTCAGAGGTGTGATACCTTGTTTCCTTACAGCTAGAAAATAATGTCCTGACCAGTGGTAGTTTCTTTTTTCAGGGTCTGTTCATTTTGTCCTGAAAGTACAATACGCTGAGTGACTATGTTTCTTATTTCGATATACATTTCAATTTGTCTCTGGCAGTAAGTAGCTTATATAGTAACTTAAACCTTTTTCACATTCATCAAAAACTTCTTTAAAATTGAATATCTGACAGTAGTAATGTGTTTTAGCCACAATACAGGGAGAAATGTCTATTCAATGTTATATAAATAAAGGCCTTAATATATCTAGTTTTTAGAATTATTTTGTTTTGGGCAATAATATTTTTAATAGTTACTATTTATTTTACTTGATACTTAACTACGTTTAGTGTATAAAAAATCAGGCCATATACACGAATACTGGAATTAAACTGTTAGACTTCCATATCTTTCCTATTGAAATATATGCTTCATTAAGATAAAGTTAATATATGGAACTGTAAATTAGTACTTTGTATAGTGCAATTTTTTTTTAGTGTCCCCACATGTATTAACACCTGGCACAGATTTTTCAGAGAAAACTAATCAGATAAGAGGATGATCACAAAATGTTAAGTTTATAACTAAAATTGACATTTGCATTTGATCACAAATTATGAAGGACACATTTAGACATTTCATGGTTGACAGGGAAATCATTACCACTCAGAATTTTTCTCTTAGAATGTTACTATCATTTATACCCAGCCTGTGTCCACTGGACTATAGACTCATTAAATTATCTATCATCCTTGGGGTCTCTATGGCTTGAGGTCAAAATATGTAAGTTGGTCAAATCAGCTATTTTCTGATAATATATGTGGGTGATTTAGTAATATATATATATATATATATATATATATTCTCTACTTCAAATATATAAGTAGCATAAGCAAAGCCTTTGACCCTCCTACTTCACTGCTCTTGGAATTAACCTAATACATGTTAAAATAATTCACACCAACATACAACTAGTATATGTGATCTGTTGAGAAACTGGGAAAACCATTATCCAGGTCCTCATTCATTAAGGCAACAGTCTGTGGTTAAGTTCAGGAAGTGGCCCTGTTGATATTTGCATGTGTATAAGCACAGATATTAAGCTGTTTTAATTAAAATCTGCAGATCAGGAGGTGTTATAAACAAACAAACAAATAAAAAGAGGTTCTGGAAAGTTGTCATATATTCAGTTTAGCCTGGGACTCTGGAAAATACAGGTGACTATTAATAACTTTTTTATCAAAAGTTTCCACTTCTCTCTACCTACTACACTATTCTGTATGAACACAATGATTAGCAGATTATTGTGCATTGGCTGGAAACTAGACAAAGTTATCTAAGTTAGAGTTTTGTGTATAGACATACTTAGATGTAAAAAAGGACTTTCAAGCGAAACCACTTTTTAAAAAAATATTATACTAAATAGCAAATATAAAATCTGCTTGGGGAGGGGTAGTTAACGCATGTTTATGCAGTGAGACTCTCATGCCCAAGGACCCAAAGTCCCAGGTTCAATCCTTTGCACCACCATAAACTAGAGCGGAGCGGTGCTCTGGTAAAAACAAAACCAAAATCAAAATTGCTTTACTCATTCTCTCAACTAAACTCTTGGATGCCAGTCTTTTATCTCCAAGTGAGGAAGCTGAGATGGGAATACAAAAACAGAACAAAAGTTCAAAGAGAAGAAAGAAATCGAGAAAAGCTTGGCAAGTAACTCAACAGATACCACAGAAGCTTGAGTGACAGTTAATCCAAGTTAAACCCCACAGTCTTAAAAGTACCAGAAAGACACAGTATTTTTTGTCTTTCTGTCTGTACTTGTGAAGTTTCCCCCCTGCAGGTGGGGATCTGGGGCTTGAACCTGGGTCATTGCACATGGTAATGTGAGCACTTAACTAGGTATGCCACCGCCTGGCCCCGCCAATGAATATTTTCCTAATCGAAAAGAGTTTTTTCCTTATCATATTTTAGATATTTGGACTAGCAAACTAATGTCTGTTTCTGAAATATGGTTCACTCTTGGGGTTCATTTGTTTATTTATTCTAACTACAGGATAAATTTGCACGGTCTAAGCGAATTTGGATTCTGGATCATGGATGATACTGTGCTTTTGTTTGCATCTGAGTGATCTTTTTTTTCCAACTGAACAAGTTATAGGGAGTTAAAACCATGGCAAGTTGGAATCATACAGGTGTGAAGGAATTCTTTTTGGTAGGTTTGACTGAAAATCGTAATTTGCAGATTCCTCTCTTTTTGCTTTTCTCCCTGATTTATTTAATCACTCTACTAGGTAACTGGGGAATGATCATCTTGATCTGGCTTAATACCCAGCTTCACACGCCAATGTATTTCTTTCTCAGCAACCTTTCTTTCTGTGATATTTGCTACTCCACTGTCTTTGCTCCTAAGATGCTGGTGAATTTCCTGTCCAAACTCAGGACCAGCACATTCTATGAATGCATTCTACAAAGTTTCTTTTTTGCGGTGTACGTAACTACGGAAGGCATCCTCTTGTCTATGATGGCTTACGACCGCTATGTAGCAATAGCCAACCCCTTATTGTACACAGTCATAATGACTCAGAGGGTCTGTATTCAGATGGTCCTGATCTCATACTTGGGTGGGCTCGTGAACTCTCTGACTCACACCGTAGGCTTGCTGAGGCTTGACTTCTGTGGTCCTAACACTGTGAACCATTACTTCTGTGACATCCCCCCACTTCTGAAACTCTCTTGTTCGGATGCCCATACCAACGAGATGCTGCTTTTGATTTTCTCCGCGGTCATTGCCACGATCACTTTCCTGATCATCATGGTCTCCTACATCCACATCATCACTGCCATTCAGAGAATCCGCTCGGCAGAAGGCAGGAGCAAGGCCTTCTCTACTTGTGCTTCTCACCTGACTGCTGTCACCTTGTTCTATGGTTCTGTCACTTTTAGTTACATCCAACCAAGCTCTCAGTATTCCCTGGAACAAGAGAAGATCTCGGCTGTGTTTTATACATTAGTGATTCCCATGCTAAATCCATTAATTTATAGCCTGAGGAATAAGGACGTAAAAGATGCAGCAAAAAGGACAATAATTTGGAAGAGAGCCTCCATTTTGACTTAATCTTGTGTTGCTGCCATTACAATCTGCAATAGACTGTCTTTAAAACCGGAGCACAGAAGGGGGGGGGGTTAGCATAATGGCTGTGTGAAGAGAATCTCATGCCGGAGGCTTTGAAGGCCCAGATTCAATTTCCCTGCACCACCAAAAACCAGAGCTGAGCAGTGCACTGGGGAAAAACAACAATAGCATTAGCAAAACTGTATTGCCGATAGAAACACAAAGCAAAACATAAAGAGACTTTAGTGAAATTTGGGACTGAGTGTGGAGTTTGACCTGATAATTTAAACTTACTATTCTCACCATCTTTTTTTTTCATGATTGTTTAATCTCTCAATAGATTGTGCATATTCTAAAAAGGAACTGACTCCTAAATATCTTTCCATGGATTTAGAGAATCTCAGATTTGCTCAATCAAAGGAATATTGGAACTACATATGTTTATAAAATATATTATTTTAGAAATAATTGTAACAGACCCTGGGATTGTTTTCTAAGATGATGTTGTTAGTTTTGTCTTCACAGAGCATCACTTTTTTTTTTTAAGCAAAAGGAATATTTTCAGTTTTGTATTTAAATTGCATACCCTTTTTGTTTCTGTCAGTATTGGTACCTAGTACATTTGTGAATACATTGTTCACAGGCTGATTGTGGTACAATTTTCATATATATGTATATACAAAAAATAAATTGACAGGGAATGAAAGAGTAAGAAATAGTTTGAGGAGAGAGACATTCCACTACTGTACCACCTTCCATGCAACTCCCTAGAATGCCTGCACTTCCCCCCACCCCCATATCAAAGTTGAGACCCAAAGCTTCAAGTTTATAGTTATGTTCTCCTCAGTGAGTCTTTACTTTTCCCCTAAATTTCTTTGGGAAAAACATAGTTATTTGTTGTTTTTATCCAATCAGTACAGTTCTATGATTATCTTTATTGCACCAATTGCTTTGAGACATAGGCTAGGAAAAAGTTATTCAGGAATAGGCAATAGTTCTCTCAGTGGAGAGAACTATTTCAAGGCAAGTAAACAGATCAATATCAACAGGATACATATGGTAAGTCCTTTTAAGTTTTTATTTTTTAGAGAACCTTCAATACATGCATTACACATTTTATAGGCAGTCTTCATAGATAAAAAGTAAAATAATCTAAAAGAAGTGTTAATAGTACATTTTAGGAATTTTTCATAATGCCAGTGTTAGCAAGATATTAAACATAGCAACATATTCACAGTTGGGGGCCAGGCAGTAGCTCAGTGGGTTAAATGCAGATGGCACAAAGCACAGGGACTGGCGTAAGGATCCTGGTTCAAGCCTCTGGCTCCCCACCTACAGGGGGGTTGCTTCATAAGAGGTGAAGCAGGTCTGCAGGTGTTTATCTTTCTCTCCCCTCCTCTCTCAATTTCTCTCTGTCTTATCCAACAACAAAGACAACAATAATGGCAACAACAACAATAATAACAATAAGGATAAAATAAACGACAAGGGCAATAAAAGGGGAAAAAATGGCCTCCAGGAGCAGTGGATTCTTAGTGCAGGCACAGAGCCCCAGTGATAACCCTGGAGGCCAAAAAAATAAAAAGATTCAGATTTTTGGAAACACTATACTGTAGAGAAAAATGATTAGAGAAGTTGTAGGGAAAAGAAAGGGACATAGCCAAGAGATGGTTCATGAAAATTACCACGATGGGGTAAGAAAAGGTTAAATAATAGTAATACTTTTAATTGTTACTATTTTTTTTCTGGAAACAGTTCTCAGCTCTGGCTTACTAATATATCAGAATTTGAACCTGGAACCTCAGAGCTTCAGGTATAAAAATCTATTGCATAACTACTAACCTATTGCTCCTACCAGAGCAATGGTTGACACATATAATTTTACATGACTGGAATGTTTTTAGCCTGTGAGAGAAAATGATGAGTGAGTCTTCTTTATGGTTAATCTTGGAAAAGAAAATTCAAAATACAAGAGCTGGTATTATCTAACTATAATAAAATTAGACTATAAAAAGATAAACTAAAATAAAAAAAATGCCTTTGTTCAAGTGTGGAAGTCATGGAGCGACTTAACATCTCTTAAAATATAGATGATAATTAAAAAAAATTAAATTTTTTTTTTTAGTATTTATTTGTTTTCCCTTTTGCTGCCCTTGTGGTTATTGATGCCACTGTTGTTGGATAGGACAGAGAGAAATGAAAAGAGGAGGGGAAGACAGAGGGGGAGAGAAAGACAGACACCTGCAGATCTGCTCACTGCCTGTGAAGCGACTCCCCTGCTGGTGGGGAGCCGGGGGCTCGAACTGGGATTCTTACTCATCTTTGTGCTTTGCACCATGTGCGCTTAGCCTGCTGCGCCACCACCCGACTCCTGATGATAGTTTTTTTTTTTTTTTACTTATTTTTATTATTTCTTTTATTTTTGAGAGAGATGAAGAGAGAGAAGACACAGAGAAGACACAGAGAGAAAATGCTCTGGCTTATGTTGATATGCGAGACTGAACCTGGGATGTTGGAGCCTCAGGCCTGAGAATCTCTTTGCATAACCATTCTGCTGTCTACCCCCACCCTCACAGATGATAATTTTACTTAGAACTTGAATTTAAGGGAAAGAATTGTAGCCACCTAATGAAGCTGCATATTAAAAACTCACAGAATCTCAGGGGCTGGATGGTGGGTGGATCACCTTATTAAGCATGTTGCCATGGACCTGGGTTCAAGCCCCAATTTCCTACCAGCAGAGTGGTAAGTTAACAAGCAGTAAAATAAGTACTGACAGTGTCTCTCTGTCTCTTTTCCTCACTTTCTCCCCTTCCCCTCTCAATTTCTCGCTCTCCTATAAAATACAAAATAAAATGATTTTTAAAAAGTCAAAAGTGACCACTGGGAGTGGTGGGTCTTGTCCTGCAGGCACACAGTCCCAGTGATGAACATGGTATCAGTAATAATAAATTTGAGAATCCCTGCAAAATCTAAAATATACTTTCAACATTTTTCAAATATTGCAAAGCAGCAGAAACATCTAATCCATATTTAATGTTTAACAAACATTATAGGGGCCAAGCGGTGGAACAACCTGGTTAAGCACTCACATTATTGTGCACAAGGACCCAGGTTCAAGCCCCTGGCCCCCTACCTGCAGGGGGAAAGCTTCATGAGTGGTGAAGCAGGGCTGCAAGTGTCTCTCTGCTTCCCCTCCCTTTCTACCTCCCCCTCCCCTCTCAATTTCTGTCTCTGTCTGATAATAAATAAAAATATTTAAAAATACAAGGCAAAAACAAAAAATTAGTATACACTTTGTTTTAATGAGTTCAATGGTATCAAGCAGAAAAAGAGTGTGGAGTCACTTAGAAGTAATACAGTCAAGGAAGTAGACAAGAAGTATATAAATGGCAAAGAAAAAACCTGAGGACTTTGATTTGTCAACTAGAGAATATGAATAAAAGGCAATAATTTAGGGGCTACTTGGTGGCTCACCAGAGTGTACATGTCACCACATATAAGGAACCCAGATTTGGGTCCTTGGTCAGAGCAGAGGACTAGCTGAAATTGAAGAGGCCTCATAAGCTTTGGATTAGTTTTGGCCTCCTCTTTTCTTCTCTTCTCTTCTCTTCTCTTCTCTTCTCTTCTCTTCTCTTCTCTTCTCTTCTCTTCTCTCTCTCTCTCTCTCTCTCTCTCTCTCTCTGTCTCTTACCCTCTATCATAAAGAAAACAAATGACTTTTGTGAGTGATAGAGCCATGCAGGCACAGATCCTTAGTGCTAACTATGGTGGAAAAAACAAATAAATGAATTGACTAGATACATAAATAAGAAAAACACTAAATGGAAGCATCAGAACTAAAAAATATATATAATAACTGAAATGAGAAATTTCAGAAAATGTTCTCAGAAGCATCAGAGAACATCTATGAGATAACAGAATAAATGAACCAGGGCACAGTGTAAAAGTAAATATTCTATTCTAGAAACAGAAATGAAAAGCATAGAGAATAATAGACCCTCAGAAATAGTGAATATCAATAGATACATTTCGGGGGGCTGTGGAGGAGAAGTTAAAGAAGTAAAAAAACAGGCAAAATTTAAAAACCAGGGATAACAACTTAAACCTACGTTGCATTTAGTGTATAAAAATCTACTCAGAATTTTCCTAGGAAGCTACATGGCCTGAGATAGGCAAAACCAATTCAGACCAGAAGTAGTCCTAAATGAAGAAGTGAACTAATTAGAAGGAGGTGAATGCTACATTCTTCTTTATGAAAAAGGCATTAATCGATGCTCACAGTCAACTATGTCAGTGTTAATAGCAACAATGTAAAAGTGAAATCAAAATATCTTCATAAGTTAATTTATTATGAAGTGAATACAATATTTGGGAATAAATTTTGCAAAAGAAATAAAGACAACTTAGAACTGATAGCTATAGATTATTAGGAGGAGTTAGAGATCATCTAAGCAAATTGTATATTATGTGAAAGGGCCGGAAGCCTCTACTTAGGTACTTACACAGTAAAACTAAAATTTGTGTCCATATAAAATGATAACTAAGTGTCTATAGTTTATTTATTCAGAATCACTGAATATTGCAAACAAGTCAAGTGCATGAGTAAAAAGGGTGTAAGCATCATATGGTTTGATTATTAATCAAAAGCAAAAAGGGCTAATAATTCACGTAGCAATGTGCTTATTTCTCATGTGCTGGGGGCCAGCCCCTGTTGGTATGCTTCTAAATTCTGCTTCTAAGACCCCTTCTGTTTCATTGGTTTAATCCCCCCTGTTTAACACTGTATTCTATTTACATAAACCACTGTTAACTAAGCACCAAGGCAGGGCATTGGTTTAATCCGGTGGTTCATACTCACTTTTTGCTCCGCCCCCTCTCCTTGTCACACCCTGATTTCCATCAACCTTTTTTTGCACCACCCTCTCTACATCACATCCTGTTTCCACCCTACTTGGCGAGTATATATACAGCTGCTCTGTTACCAGAATCATCAGAAGCACTTCACCAGGACTTCCGTCTCTAACAGGCTCTGGAGAGAGCCTATAAACTGATCTGCACTGGCAGCCCCAGGATGTATAAGGACAAGATTGTGATGAGAGATAGCTTAGATTGTGCTTCATTCCACATGAATAAAGAGATACTCCTTCCCAGCTCAGCCACGAGTCTCTGGTTGTCTCTCTCTCCTGCCCACGAAGCTAGCCAGCCTGGCATAATGGCGCCCTGAACAGGGACTGGCAAGCCCCGGCAATGTAATTAGGGTACTTCATGAAAGAAAGGGGCGTCAGCGAATGAATGAAGTGAGAGACACGTCAGCTGCTTCAAGTGCAGGAGAGAGACGCTTCTCTGTTTTTCTCTCTGCAGTGCTTTATTCTTAAACAATTTTACCCAGATATAGTTGACATCATGCAAGATTGTTTTCATTAACATCAAGGATACAGTTGACATCATGCATGGTTGTCTTTATTAACATCAAGAATAACCTTAAACAACATTATTATTATTCTAGGTATGTTTTCTTTAGAAAGTTCCCTTGGTTTGGAGCATCCTAATCTTCCCTTGAAAGTTCCCTTGGAATGGCCATCTGTGTTTTGACCATCTTCCTGTTTTGACCTTCTGTATGAATCAATATTCCTTCCTGGAATTCAATCTAATAGCTTTTCTTCTGAACCCATTCTTGGATTGATCTAACTAGATCATATAAACTAAGTCTTTTGTAATATCTAGTAAGCTGTATACCTAAAGAAATCCTCTGCTGTAAAGTAAGCACACACCATGGGGCCTCTCTTCTGGCTGACCTTTGCATATATGAAAGTTAACTAACTTCTACCCATATAACCTAACATTAGCTATTTAACTACACAACCTCTAGATTCATCACAGATACCTGTAAGTGGAAGTGGGTGTCTCTGTGGGTGAGGGTAGGCAATAGGGCCTCTTTATATGTTGGTGAAGAGCACAGTCTGCTGCCACTCATTCTATCAGCCATCCATAGTGCTGGCCTTCAGTCTGAGTCCAGCTAACAAGGAAGCTGTAGTGGTGACAAACAGCTCTTTTTCTGAAAGCCTCTTAAGTTTCTTCTGCTCTTAGGTCATTTTTAATCTTGTTACTCTCACTGCCATAATTGTTGTAGCTATGTCCTTCCCCCTGAGGATCTCTTTTTATTGTCCTCAGGTAATATTTGTGTATGTTCAAAATAGCCAATAGGCCCTCAAATTACCAATGTCATTGAAAACAAAAGGAGGGATAGCTTTGGTTTGGTCTTAGGATTTCCTAGTTTGCAGGTAGTCCCTTCCTGTCTGGACCTTGTCAGACAGCAGGCTTGACTCCCATCTCTGCCACTCATGACTTTATAAACAGTAAAGGTAGCAAAGTCAGACCAAAAAATATACACCATATAATCTAAATTATGAAATTTTGCCAAAACAAGTACATATAGAGATAAAGCTCAGTACTAAGGAGATCCTCAGCTTGGAGTAAGCAGTGGAAGTTTCTAGAAAGAGAATATTTGGGTCTGGGGCCAGGTGGTGGAACACTTGGTTGAGTGCACATGTTACAATGTGCAAGGGCCTAGGTTGGAGCTACAAGTCTCTGTTTCCAGGGGGAAAGCTTTGTGAGTGATGAGGCAGTGCTGCATGTGTCTCTCTGTCTCTCCCCCAATCTGTCTCCCTCTACCCTCTCGATTTCTGTCTGTATATAAAGGTAATAAAAATGATTTTTAAGAAAAGAGAACATTTGAATCTTAGAGGATGATGGAAGTATTCTCTAGTTTTTATTATGCTAGTAATAGCGCTAGAATACACATTTGCCAACATTTCAACTCTGTGTTTATGTCGACTTTAGTATTGTAATCATGATTGCCCTCAAAAATGTTTATTTGGAAAAATAAAATTTTATAAATATCATAGTTCAATATATTATATTATAAAACATTTTTCATTTTTTTAACCATTTTATTTGGGAAATAACGATTTTCAAGGCAGTTGTCACATGAGTACGATTTCTTCTCTGCACATAGTTGTATGGACATCACACTTACCACCAACTCAAGTCTTTGTTCCATCATTCTGTTCAGTGATCTGTCAACCCCTTCACCTCTCCATCCTAATAAGTCATGATTTTGCTGCCTCTGACCACCCTTAGTCTAAGCATTACCCTGAACTTTCCCTTTATTTCCTTGTTTCTTAAATATAACCTATAAAAGAGATCATTCGTGTCCTCTTCTAGTTTTTCTCACTTAATACGGTTCCTTCATGTTCCATCCATGGTTTGGCAAAGGAGACTACATCACTTCTTACAGGTGAGTAGGCAGCTACAGTTTGTATAAACCACCTTCTCCGAGACTCATCTGCCACTGGGCACCTGAGTTGCTTCCAAGTTTGTGTTTTTGTTTGGCTTTTGTTCTTTATGACATCAGTTTGTTTTTTATGACATCAGTTTATGAAATATGATATCTAATAAAAATAGTGTCAAAGTCAATTCAATCAAATAAATACTAGACTTTACTTTGAGTGAATATCTCTAGGTCTAGTTGTGGATCCATTTGAATATCTCGTTCTTATAATGTGACCGTTTTCTTCTCTTTTTTAAATGTGTTTTTAAATATAGTGTTATGTGTAACTTTTAGGTCCACAGAAGATAATTAACCTGAGAAGAATTTTTTTTGAATGTCATGTTATTTTTTATTTGTCAAAGGGAGTAGCTACAGATTTATACATTTATAAAGCCTTCTTTTATGGTTTATTGCCTTCATCAATTATTATCTGGGAGAAAGAGATACTAGTTTGCTAAAAGATGATTTTTAAAAATGTTTTGCCTATATAGGTGTTTTTATTCCCAAGCAAGTAATTTGCCTGAGCAAGTGTTGATTTGTAAGACACTTGCTGTCACAGGGATACTGTTTCATATCTCACCAAGCTAAGGTCAGCACATCTCACCCAAAACCTAATTGTCATCTCCCTCCAAGAAAGAACACAGGGTTCTCAGCACCATTAAGTTCTCTCCTTTGAGTTCTTGGACCCACCAAAATATGCTAAAGTTTATTCATTTTGTTTTATCCTGCAATTTTCCTACCATGTTTCTAAGACCTCACCTTGAAGTGAAACCATCTAGTATCCATCCTTCTGTTTCTGATTTATTTAATTTAGCATGAGTCTTACTGATTCCATCCATGCTGCAACAAATTAGATCTCATATTTTATATAATACATAACACATGGATTTGGACTATAGTCTGTGTTTGGAAAAAATAAATATTAAATATTTGAGAATGAATCAGATACATAGTTCTGGGACTTCTCAAATAATGAATAAACTCCTGGCCTCTATCCAGCTAGACTGTTATCCAATCCCCCATTATTATTACTTACCACATTCACACTAGACTTAGGATAGATTGTGTTCTAGAATAAGGAAAATTCTCAGGGCCAGGTGGTGATGCACCTGGGTAAGGGCACACATTATAGTGCACAAGGACCTAGGTTCAAGCCCCTGGTCCCCACCCTTAGGGGGAAAGTTTCACAAGTGGTGAAGCAAGGCTGCAGGTGTCTCTATCTCTCTCCCTCTCTATCTCCTCCTTCCTGTTCAATTTCTTGCTGTCTTTATCCAATAATAAACAAATAAAATATTTTTTAAAAAGAAAAGAAAAATTCTCTTTTGATCCATTTATAACGGAACTAGAATTTCTCATGGTTCAGTTTATAGTAAAGGCAAACTCCCAAATTTTCATGTAAGCAAACACATGTTATATTAGAGGTTAAAGATGCCCAATAGTTGGGGGTCTGAAGGGGACCCAGTTTGTTTCAAGGGGTCTTTTCAAGTTTTAGTTTTCTTTATTGACACATTTTCACATTTTTCTTTGTTGACACATTTTCATAGTCTAAGAAATTTAAAAAGACACAGAAAAATGAATGTTGCCTACTAATGTTTGAGTCCCTCTATGTGTGTTCGACAAGTGAACACAAATGTGTCTCCTGCTGTGTCTTTTGTTAAGTCTAAGCAGTGCCTATATCACTATAAATTCAACTGCTTTTATCAAGATTCATCTATTCTGTTTTCACTACCTCCCTATCTCCTTCCAGCCATTGCAGCATTTAGGAGACACCTTAAGGGAATCATTAAATTCTTGAGAGTCTCCTAAATCTCTCAAGGAACACAGAATAACTTTTAATAATATGTTCATTACATTTTTTATTAGAAGAGACACTCCAGGGAGTCTATTGCCGTTTGAAGCAAGGCTAATATATAATTGAACTTTTTATCTGAACCCGCCCTTGGGCATGCCTACTTTCTGAACATTTGGCCCTTATTTTCACAGTCTGGAGGTTGTGTCTTTGACTTTCATCTGTGAAAGGAATGGTTTGAGTTCTGGTTTCCCTACTTGTACCTGTACTATCTGCTACCCTGAATGAAAACCAAATCTAACTTTTTGTTTGTTTGTTTGTTTATTTTTTTTCCATTGAGGGTAGGGGTATAGAGAAATAAGTCATAGGAACTAGTGGTCATATACGTCCTGAATGAGTTATTAAGCATTTTTCTTCAGTTGGTAAGTTATATTCATTTACTTTCATTGTCCATAACCTACATTTTTAACTCAGTTTAGACAATTAAAAAGGCACAGAGAAAAATAGAAATTCATACTTTTGCTATTGCCACCACAGCTTAGCTTCTAAGGGATACATTTTTCAGATGGGGGAGAGAGGGGGGGGAGAGAGAGAGAGAGGGAGAGAGAGGGAGAGGGAGAAAGAGAAAGAGAGAGAGAGAGATGAAGAAATAGCACAGCACCTCCTGGGCACCCCCCAGTGCAGTAATGGTGTTTGAGGGTTTGAACTTGGTCCCACATGTATTGCAAAACAGACCCGATACCCTCCAAGGTGAGCTGTCTCACTGGTCCCCTAGATGTCCACATTTTCAAATTAAGGAAGTTAGAACAATTTGCGTTTGGCTATATATTTCCACCTATTTTCTGGTATTTCATATTCTTTTCCTATGTTACATCAGGTTCTGCACTTTTTATTGATGTTCTGAATAGCAAATACTTTTATGTGGCTTGAATATTTTCTCCTAGAGGATAGAAATCTACTTAAGACATAACTACAAATTCTCATAAGATCATTTGCCTCTCACCGTGCTTCTAGAATCTGTGTCTAGCACAGTTCTCTCCAATTTCTTACTTTGTCCTTTTTTTCTGATTTTTTACTACCATACACAAAGGTTAGAATCTCCTAAATGAAAGAAGAAAAATAAAGGAACCTAAGCTATAATTCTTTACTAATAATAAAGTTATTAGTAGCTAGTATTTAAGATTTAAGGAGACTTTTTTTTTTAGATTTTGTTATCCCATGCCCATGTATATGGGCAAATGGATGAAGCTTTTGTGTCTTCAATCAGAATAAATACAAACTAAAATATCCGTTTTTATGTCTTATGTAGAGTTGAAATGAGAATTTCCAGGTAGTTTGTAGCAATAACATGTGTGCATATAACATGTGATTTATAGGAAAGGCTACATACAGTCTAAGAAGTAAGTTTGTAGCTTCTTCCTAAATATAAAATTTTGAGAAGGAATATCTCCATATTTGATAGACTTTATTTCCTTTATAGGTTTGGTTATCTTTCCCTCAAAGTATGAAGACTGCTTCTTGAGTCTTTTCGTAGGTGTCCCTATTGGAAAAGTCCAACCTTGGTGTCAGAAATGAGATTGGTAGAAGTTTATGATGGCAGAGAAGGACCTAGAGGAGTCTTCAATTGTTATGTGGAAAACAGAAATGTTATACATGTACAAACTACTGTATTTTACTGTTGATTGTAAACCATTAATCTTCCCAGTAAAGAAAAAAGATAAGTTAAATTTTAGAGGAGTCAGGTGGTGGCACATTCAACTGAGAGCACATATTACAATGTGCTAAGACCCTGGTTCAAGCCCCTCATACCTCCCTGCAACAGGGAAGCTTCACAAGTAGCAAAGCAGTGTTGCAGGTGTTTCTCTTTCTCTCCCAACCTTCTCCATCTCTGTCTCTCGCCAATAAATAAATATAAATAAATAGTATTTAAAAAGATTACAGGTTAGATGTTACAAGTTTCAGTTCATTCAACTGAATGTCATCCCAGAATTCAGCTAATTTTCATGGTTGCTTTTCTCAATAGTCAATGTCTTTAATTTTTTTTTTAATGATTTTTTTTTTTTTTACCAGAGCACTGCTCGGCTCTGGTTTATGGTAGTGCAGGGGACTGAGCCTGGGAATTTGGAGCCTCAGTCACGAGAGTCTTTTGGCAAAACGATTATGCTATCTACCCCCACCCTTTTAAGAATGTCTTCAGAGTTCTTGGATAGTATGTTCTTTCATTACATTCAAGTTTTTAAAAATCTGGAGAACACACTAAGTGTTAAAGCACATGTTCAATGCTATAGTGCTACTTACAATTGGATTTTGAATTTTTTAAAATAATATCAACCATTAAAAACAAAGTGAGGAGCTTAAAAAGAAGTTTCAATGGCGAAACATTTCTAATGTCATATATTATTTTTAAAGGTTGAATGTACTTACTTTAGGAAAAATCCAATATAGTTGTTATTCCTGTATTATTGAGATCAGAATTTTGAATGCATCCTAAAGTGAAGACCATAGTTATTCTTTCTTCCTTCCTTCCATCCTTCCTTCCTTCCTTCCTTCCTTCCTTCCTTCCTTCCTTTCTTTCCTTTTTGACTTACATAATCTCCTTGTGGATCTGGAAAATAAGTAGTTATTTTAAAAATATTTATTTATTTATGTATTCCCTTTTGTTGCCCTTGTTGTTGTTGTTGTTGGATAGGAAAGAGAGAAATGGAGAGAGGAGGGGAACACAGAGAGGGAGAGAGAAATACAGACACCTGCAGACCTGCTTCCACTTGTGAGCAAGGGACATGAACCGGAATCCTTAAGCTGGTCCTTGTACTTTGTGCCACGTTTGCTTAACCCGTTACTGCCTGACTTCCTCAATAAGTACTTACTGAAGAGAATATTTCTAGCTACATATTTGTATATTTACAGTTGAACTAGAAAAGCCAATAATTGGGGCTAGGTAGTGGCACACTTGGTTAAGTGCACACAGTACAATAGGCAAGGACACAGGTTCAAGCCCCTGGTCCCCAACTGCAGGGAGAAAGCTTTGTGAGTGGTGAAGCAGGGTTTCAGGTGTCGATCTCTTTCTCTATCTCCCCTTCCTTTCTCAATTTCTCTCTGTGTCTACTCAATAATGAATAAATAAATAAATTTTAAAAGGAAAAAATCTCCTTTTAAAAAAAGCCAATATTTCATGCCACACCGGAAGTTATATGTCACAAATGCTCTTGATGTATTATTCTTAATGTTTCCCGTCATTTTCCCTTTTAACAGGTACTGAGGAAAACCCATATGGCTGGTGTTAACTTTACATTGGTTACGGAGTTCATTCTTTTGGGCCTGACTGATCACGATGAACTCAAAGTGTTTCTCTTCATGCTGTTCCTGCTAATGTATGCCGTTTCCTTAGTGGGGAATCTAGGAATGCTCTTGCTCATCCAGATCACTCCTAAACTCCAAACACCCATGTATCATTTTCTTAGCTGTCTGTCATTTGTGGATGCCTGCTATTCCTCAGTCTTTGCACCCAAAATGCTGCTGAACTTTTTTGCTGAGAGGGAGACCATCTCGTTCTCTGCGTGCATTGCACAGTATTTTTTCTTTGTGGCACTTCTTACCACCGAGGGCTTCCTACTGGCAGCGATGGCTTATGACCGCTATGTGGCCATTGCAAACCCTCTACTTTATACAGTAGCCATGACTAACACAGTCTGTATTGTTCTCGTTGTTGGATCACTTGTAGGCGGTGTCATCAACTCATTGACACACACAATTGGTTTACTGAAGTTGTCTTTCTGTGGGCCCAATGTCATCAGTCACTTTTTCTGTGATCTTCCCCCACTGCTGAAGCTATCCTGTTCTGACACCTCCTTGAACGAACTGCTGCTTTTGATCTTCTCTGGTGTCATTGCCCTGCTTACTTTCCTGATTGTGATGGTCTCCTATGTCTTCATTGTCGCTGCTATTCTGAGAATCAGGTCAGCGGCTGGTAGACACAAAGCCTTTTCCACATGTGCTTCACATCTAACAGCTGTGACTTTGTTCTATGGCTCTATAAGCTTTAGTTACATTCAACCAAGCTCTCAATATTCCTTAGAACAAGAAAAGGTGGTGTCTGTGTTTTATACGCTGGTGATCCCCATGTTAAACCCATTAATCTACAGCTTAAGGAACAAAGAAGTGAAGGATGCTGTGAAAAGGGCTGTGGAGATGAAGTATTTCCCTTGTTAACTTCATATTATGTCAAGTGCTTTGCGTAATGATATTTGTTTATATTCATTCAAATTTTGAGCCAGAGATTATTAGAATTTGTTACTTAGATTCTTCTGTTTCATAGGACAAGAAAAAAAAGCCTAGAAAAGCACCCTATTTTAAGACTACCTATTTCATAAATTAATCTAAAAATTATGCTAACAGGTCAGTTATGTTTAGGTAATTGATAATTTCACTGCTCCATATGGAAACAAATATATGAAAATATAAAAATTATAAAAACTGAAACATCCCGAAGTCAGATTCTATATGTTGAACAGAAAAACAGGAAAGGCATTTTAAACTTGAATTATTTAGAAAGCTGGTAGATACATGTCATGAAAATAACTTATATCTTTTGTAATTAACCAAAAGTTCTTCAACATTACTAAAGAACAGACAAAATAGAGAATATAGTTTTGGATTAATTTTCAAGTTATGTCAGTTATTTAAACTGTTTTACTCTTCCTCGACAGGATTTCTATTAATTCATATGAAATTAAACTGTTTTTATCACCTTCTACCTGGAAAAAAATACTAATCCTCAGAGAGGGATTTCTCTCAACATGTTTGCTTCATAGTTAGAAAGAATACCTCCAAAGTAATTAGTGAATGCTTAATAATCAAATTCATTTTCTTCTTCTGCTTAAGGACTTCTGGAAATTTGTTCAGTGAACAAAACATACCAAAGGCTGATGATACTTTAGGGCTTGTTGCTTGTACTATGAAATCCACCACTCCTTCCTGTGGCCTCACTTTCTATTTTTTTTTCTTTTTATTTGCTAGTGCAGATAGAAATTGAAAGGAAAGTGGGACTAGAGAGGGGAAGAGAAAGATATATAAGCATTACCACCAACCTCACAGCCTGTGAAACTCCCTTCCCTAGAAGTGGCGGCCATGGACTGCACCCAATCCTTGTGTCGTAGCATATGGACTCAAGCACGTGCGGCATCCTATTGGATTCCTCTGCTGTTTTGTGTGTGTCTGTTTTGATTTTTTTTTTTTTTTAATAGAGGCAGAGGGAAATTGAAAGCAACCTCAGCACTGAATTTGCTTCAACATGGTGGAGCCAAGGCTCAAATTTAGGACCTTGAGAGCTTGTTTGGAGGTTCTAGCAGGGGAGTGCAGCTACTCTTATACACTCAACTGAAGACTGGTCAGTCTCTATTCAGGGAAGGCC
Organism: Erinaceus europaeus; assembly: GCF_950295315.1. Lineage (NCBI taxonomy): Eukaryota > Metazoa > Chordata > Mammalia > Eulipotyphla > Erinaceidae > Erinaceus > Erinaceus europaeus. Next base: position 5,970,996 of record NC_080178.1, read on the forward strand.
GTCCTCTTAGACCAAGCTCTCAGCTTCAGGAGGGGCACACATGGAGTGGTGAGGGAGGAAGGGGACACCCGCCTAGCCAACCAGATCTGCGGAATCAACCCTGGTGATCACTGAGGTGACAGATGTCTCAGCCAGATTGCCCTCACATCCCCAGGCTCAGATTTAGCTTACACACATGACACACTCTTTAAGTGATCTATTTTGATGTGCCTTGTTGCTTTTTTTAATATATAATTTTGATCCCCATGATAAATTCACTGAGTTACTGGCTGAGAAATAAGGATGTAAAAGATGAAGCTTAAAGGGCTGTATGTCAGAAAAGATTCCACACCAGACTCAGGATTGATCTTGATGTTATAACCATCTGCAGGGGGGTAGACAGCACAATGGTTATGCCAAAAGACACTCATGTATGAGACTCCAAAGTCCCAGGTTCAATCCCTCGCACCACTATAAGCCAGAGCTGAGCAGTGCTCTGAAAAAAACAAACAAACAAACAAAAAAACCAACTAGAAATAAATAAATAAAATAAAATGTTGTATCCCAGATATAAACACAAAGTAACAGAAAATATAATGAAATTTGATCCTTGAGCATTCAGTTTGTTTTGAATACTTAAGAACCTCACTCAATTTCATTATTCTTTTTTATTAGTGATTTAATATTGATTTATAAGATTATGAGGTTACAGGGGTATAATTACACACCATTCCCACCATCAGAGTTCTGGGCCCCCTTTCCCTCCATTGTAAGCTACAGCAGTTCTCCTAAGGTTGCAGATGTGGGTTAACTATGTATTCCTATAACTATCTGTCTATATTTGCCCATTTTTCCCCCATGGTTTCATCGTCTCTTCTTTTCCAAGTCATATCTACACCTATTACTACTTCTCTTTTTTCTTTTTTCTCACTTTTTTCTTCTCTCTCTGAGTTCCCAATGGAATTAGAGGTCAGGACCCTCTTTCATTATTCTTTATTATTTCACGTCTTGCAGGTACTCTCCCAAGTGGTGATCCATATTATAAAAGACTTCAAGAACCTCATATTTACTCAATCAAATGAATATTCTAAGAATAGATATTTGCCTAATGAATGATCTCATGGGTTTTTTGGATTATTTTCTCAAGTAATAGCATTATTTTGGTAGATCCACTGAGCAAAATGAACCTGGGAAGGACTTTGGGTATTATGATATACTTATTGCTTCAGTGCAATCAAAGGCTTGCAAATATTGACATTCACAAAGCCTTTTATGGAGCATTGTGTGCTTCAACAATTATTTCCTAGGAGAAAAAAAAAACTAATGTTGGTTTGAAAGAACTGAAGTTGTCTTTCTGTCCCTTTATTTTTCTTACACTATTTTTTTTTCTTTATCAGCTAATGTATTTGATTGGAGGGGAAAAGACTGTTCACAAGACTCCTACATTCCCTATCAATGTGTGTGTGTGTGTATGTGTGGAGAGAGAGAGAGAGAGAGAGAGAGAGAGAGAGATAGATGAGGCTGGGATATGATTCATTTCAAGGGAGAATTTGAGAAATAATACTTGGGGGGGGGGCTGAGTGGTATCACATCTGGTATCACATCTGGCTAAGTGCAAGGCACCACACCTGCAGGAGGGCTGCCTCACAAGCAGTGAAGGACAGTAGGTGTCCTGTCCTTTTTCTCTCCCTCTCTATCCCCTCTCTTCTCTCTCAATTTCTCTCTGTCTTATTCAATTAAAAAAAAAAAAAAGGCCTCTAGTAGCAGTGGATTCGTAGTTCAGGCTCCAAGAGATAACCCTGGAGGCAATAAATAAATAAATAAATACGCACATAAATACATAAATAAAAATAAAAGAAATACTACTTTAATTTTCTTTGCTAATAATTTTCTTTGCTTTAGTCTAATAATGCTAAGCAGTCAATACGTTGTTTCAGCAAATTTTTGCCGACTGGTGTGGAGTCTCCTAATGTGTATCCTCACAACTGAACCCAAATAGTGTGCCTTCTCAATCAGCCCTTGTCAATGTAGGGACAGTCAGACTTCACTATCAATTCAGTTACGCTTCCCAGGGATGGTACATTCAATTTCTCCCTTCACTTGTCCTGTATTTCCTTCCAGTGAGGTATATTTAAGTAATTACATATCTGACTGGAGTCATAACATCTTGGAGAGTTTCCTAAATCCCTCAAGGATGCAGAACTTTTAATAATACACTCGCTATATTTCCTTGATTAGAAGGGAAGCTCCAGGGACTTGCATTCCCACTTGAATAAGGTAAACATATAACTGAACTTTTTGTCTCAACCTGTCATTCTGAGGTGATTGTCTTTTGATCATTTTGTGCTGACCTACACAGTGTAAAGACTGTGCAAAGCTTTGGTCAGTATGTGTCAATGGAGGAGTCTGAATTTCAATTTTGTAATTTTTAGCTCAAATAATTTACTTAATCTGTGGACCTCTGTGCATGCTTGTTACTTTTTCGTGTTTCTTTATATTTAATATGGGAGGGGGAGGTGGAAAGTAGTGGTCACATGGTTCCTAAATGAGCCGAAGTATTTCATTTCCATTGGTATGAAGTATACACTATTCACATAGGATACATACAGTTTTTTTTTCAACTGAATTAATACAAAGGGAAAGAGAGAGAGAGAGACAGAGAGTCACAGTTTTGATATTGGCACTGCGGCTTCATTACCCTGGACTGTACTTTTCTGATAGAGAGTGGGGAAAGGAGAGACAGCAGAGCCCTGAAGCATTCTCCAGGGGCAAGTACTCCCACATGGCATATGCAAAGGTGGATTAAACAGAGATCTGTTCACTTATCACTGAGGATCTAACATCTATGGCTGCTACTATAATTTCTTACTTCATGCTCTATCAGAGTTCTTGCAATGCTGTTTTCTTGAGTTCTTCATTATTATACAAAAGGAAAAGAATCTTCCAGTGGGAAAAAAAAAAAGAGGAATCCACTAAAAATACCATTAATTATTCAAAAGAGGTAAATTGATTGATAGTTGACAAGCTATCTTGACTTGTCATTGAGTTTGCTTTAGAGTGGCTGGGAATAAAGGATGGCATAAAAAAAAATCATGAAATAGGGAGGGGGAAACAGCATAATGGTTATGCAAAGAGACATCAATGCCTGAGACTTTGAAGTCCCAGGTTCAATCCCCCACACTGCCATAAATCAGAGTTGAGCAGTGCTCTGGTAAAAAAAAAAAAAAAAAAAAAAAAAACAGAATAAATTAAAATATTGAGAAGAAATATCTGTATATTGTATAGGTTTGTTGAACTTCATGGGTTTGCTTAATTTTTTCTCGGGAAAAAGAAAAGGTGTAAAGACTGCTTTCTTATTTGTGTGTTTATTCAGATAAAGAAAAGAGACCTAGAAAGTCTGGAATTCTTTTACTTTCTTCAATGTGGTGGGAGGTTTGCAGGAAACCGGAGCTGGGGCTAGGTCACTCACTCAGCAAAAGTGCTTCTTACCCTGAGCCATTCTGCTTAGTCCATCAGGATGGTTTTCTAAGTTTCTTAGAGCTACCCCCACTGGACATGAAATACAGATTAGAAGGTGGAATTCACCATATTTGCATTTTAGCTGAGCACCATCCCTGTACCTCTATTATTCTGTCTCCATGGAAACTATAGTATATAGTCAATGCCCATGACTTTTTCCCTGCATGTCTCTGACTCTTATTACATTCAAGTATTAAAAATGTGATCAGAAGCTAAATAGGAAAGCATAAGTGGAATATCATAAGTCTAAATGCTACTGTGCCATTTTTTAAAAGAATTGATAAAATAATATTTAAGTCCATAGGATAAAGGGGGTACAATTCTACACAATTTTTGCCACCAGAACTCCATAATCCCATCCCCTCCATTGGAAGTTTTCCTGTTGTTTATCCCTTTTGGAGCATGGACCCAGGATCATTAAGGGGTGCAGAAGGTGGAAGGTCTGTCTTCTATAATTGCTTCCCAACTGAGCATGGGCATTGGCAGCTTGATCCATGCTCCCAGCCTATTTCTATCTTTCTCTAATGGGGCAGGGCTCTGGAGAGGTGGGGTTCCAGGACACACTGGTAAGATCTTCTGCCCAGGGAGGTTAGCTTGATGTCATGATAGAATCTGCATCTTGGTGGCTAAAAAAGCATTAAGATATAAAGCAGAACCAATTGTTGAATAATCAGGAACCTAAAGGTAAGAGTGTCACAGATAAGATTTGGAGCATCCATTTTGGAATAAGCTAGTAGGTCTAATTTACATTAGCAACTGCTAAGTACAAAGCAAAGAGTTTCAAATACAAATTCAGTGGTGACATATATTGTAGTTTTTTTTGTTTGTTTGTTTCCCACGGAGGAGGTTGGGGGGTTAGTAGGAACTGCACTGCAACCTCACTGGTCTAGGCCATCTTTTTTTTTTTTCTTCTTTTCTTAGAGGTTGAGACAAGGAGACATAGACAAAGGAAGAGAGAGATAAGGATTGACACCCACTACATTGCTCCACTGCTCCACCAGTCATCAGGCTACAACCGTCAGCAGGTAAACACCTTGGACTTGAACCCAGGTCTCAGTAAATGGTAAAGTGTGTGCATTACTGGATGCACACCCCAACACATTATACTTCTAATGCCATTTATGATTCTTTTAAAAAATATTTATTTATTCCCTTTTGTTGCCCTTGTTTTTATTGTTGTAGTTGTTGATGATGTCATCATCGTTGTTGGATAGGGCAGAGAGAAATGGAGAGAGGAGGGGAAGACAGAGAGGGGGAGAGAAAGACAGAAACCTGCAGACCTGCTTCACTGCTTGTGAAGCGACTTCCCTGCAGGTGGGGATCCAGGGGCTAGCACCCAGATCCTTAAGCCGGTCCTTCTGCTTTGCACCCCCTGCACTTAACCCTCTACACTACCACCTAACTCCCATTTATGATTCTTATAAACCTGGAATTACCTAATTAGATTGATATTCAAGTTAGGTGGTTTTTTTGTTGTTTGTTTATTTTTTTTTTTGTCTGTAAACTCTTTTAACTTGCTATTCCTGTTTTATGCATTTAATTTTTTTGTTTGTTTTTTCCACTTTTTGGGGGAGAAAATGGTTTTCAATATAGCTGTTGATACGTAGGTGCAAACTCTCATCTTCCCATAGAGGTGTCTGAAAGACGCTCTGCCTCCAAGCTGAGGTCATTTTCCTCCTTCATAGACGAGGAGGCCAGAGGCTCTCTATCCCCATCCAATTCCCCTCTTCCTCAAACACCCTTTGTTTTGATGCAAACATCACACCCTTACCCTTAAGATCAACATATAAAGTATTCTGAAGCTAAGACCATGACTTTTTTTTTCCCCACTCATAAGATCTCCTTATGAAGCTGCTAAACACCAATCTTCTTAGCTTTTTTTTTTTTTCTGGTATTATACTAAAGCAACCAAAAAAAGTCAACAATTCAAACCATAGAGGGAGTTATGTATTCCAAATGATCTCGAGTGTGTAGTGACATTATCCTCTACTATTTCATGCTTTTTATGGTTAACAGGTGCCAAGAAATAACAACACATGACTGGTGTTAACTTTACACTGGCTACTGAATTTGTCCTTTTGGGTCTGACTGACCAGGATGATCTGAAAGTGTTTCTCTTCATGCTGTTCCTGCTGATTTATACTATTGCCTTGGTGGGAAATCTAGGAATGATTTTATTAATTCAAATCACTCCAAAACTTCATACACCCATGTATCATTTCCTTAGCTGTCTGTCATTTGTGGATGCCTGCTATTCCTCAGTCTTTGCACCCAACATGCTGTTGAATTTTGTGGTTGAAAGGGAGACCATCTCGTTTTCTGCATGCATTGCACAGTATTTTTTCTTTGCTTTATTCATTACCACCGAGGGCTTCCTACTGGCAGCGATGGCTTATGACCGCTATGTGGCCATTGCAAACCCTCTACTTTATACTGTAACCATGAACAAAGTAATCTGTGTTGTTCTCGTTGTTGGATCACTTGTAGGCGGTGTCATCAACTCATTGACACACACGATTGGTTTACTGAAGTTGTCTTTCTGTGGGCCCAATGTCATCAGTCACTTTTTCTGTGACATTCCTCCACTGCTGAAACTGTCCTGTTCTGACACCTCCTTGAACGAACTGCTGCTTTTGATCTTCTCTGGTGTCATTGCCCTGCTTACTTTCCTGATTGTGATGGTCTCCTATGTCTTCATTGTCGCTGCTATTCTGAGAATCAGGTCAGCGGCTGGTAGACACAAAGCCTTTTCCACATGTGCTTCACATCTAACGGCTGTGACATTACTCTATGGTTCTGTGAGCTTTAGTTACATTCAACCAAGCTCTCAATATTCCTTAGAACAAGAAAAGGTGGTGTCTGTGTTTTATACGCTGGTGATCCCCATGTTAAACCCATTAATCTACAGCTTAAGGAACAAAGAAGTGAAGGATGCTGTGAAAAGGGCTGTGGAGATGAAGTATTTCCCTTGTTAACTTCATATTATGTCAAGTGCTTTGAGTTACAGTATTTGCATATATTAAGATTTTGAGACTGAAAAAATGTCTTAATGCTTATGTCATTAGAAACTTCTGCTTTGACAACTTCACCAATGTGTCCTGGAAACCTGCCTCCCCATAGCTCTGCTCCACTAGGGAGAGAGACAGGCTGGGAGTATGGATCCACCTGCCACGCCCATGTTCAGCAGGGAAGCAATTACAGAAGCCAGACCTTCCACCTTCTGCATCCCATAATGACCTTGGGTCCATACTCCCAAAGGGATAAAGAATAGCAACGCTTCCAATGGAGGGGATGGGATATGGAATTCTGGGGGTGGGAGTTATGTGGAATTGTACCCCTCTCATCCTAAGGTCTTGTTGATCATTATTAAATCAATGAAAAAAAAAAAAAAGAAACTTTTGCTTCTTAGTAGAAGGGGAAAAGTACAGGAAAACAGCATGTTACAGGGTCTCTATTTTTACATGTATGAAATCCTAACTGGTCTGTTATTCCTATGTAATTGATAAGTTCATGCCTTCACATGGGTAGAAACAAACATGAAAACATACAACTGATAAAAGTAAAAGCCAGTCTAAGTAGGTCTCTATATTTTATTTTATTATTTTTTTCTTTTTTTAAGTCTTTTTTAATTTCTTTTATTTTTGAGAGAGATTCAGAGAGAGAAAGACACAGAGAGAAAGACCAGAGCACTGCACAGCTCTAACTTATGGTAGTGCTGGGGATTGAATCTGGGACTTCGGAGCCTCAGGTATGAGAGTCTCTTTGCATAATCATTATGCTATCTACCCCTGCCCCGGTGTCTATATTTTATACAGAATGACATAAAATGCTTTTTAAAAATTTATTTATTCCCTTTTGTTGCCCTTGTTTTTATTGTTGTAGTTACTATTATTGTTGTTACTGATGTCATTGTTGTTGGATAGGACAGAGAGAAATGGAGAGAGGAGAGGAAGACAGAAAGAGGGAGAGAAAGACAGACACATGCAGACCTGCTTCACTGCCTGTGAAGTGACTCCCCTGCAGGTGGGGAGCCAGAGGCTCGAAACCCGGATCCTTACACTGGTCCTTGTGCTTTGTGCCACTTGCGCTTAACCCATTGCACAACCGCCCGACTCCTGATATAAAATGCTTTTAAAGTAAATAATATTGGAACTCTAAATTAGTTGTGAAACCAGTATGTACATGATCCTGACAAAGTCCTACACCGTTTGTGGGTAGATTAAACGTCTTCCAGCTGGTCCTCAGAATAAGAAAATGCAGTGTCGGTGTTTTATACCATGGTGTCTAAAACACCATTTAATCCTCTGTAAATCCATTTATTTATAGTCTAAAGAGAAAAGAGTTGAAAGATGTTGTGAAAAGGTATTTGGAAAGAAGATATTTTCCTCTTTAAATTCCTCTATGTATATTTATCCATTTAAATTTGAGCTGGGAATGTTCTTAGAATTTCTATAACTGGAACCTTATGCTTCACAGTAGAACACCATATATAGTTATACCTATTTGCTTTACACTAATATAAATATAGTAATAGAGGATAGGCTAATGATTTCTTGGTAAGTGAAACATTCATTCTTCCATTTGGATGGACCAAATAAATGAAAATACAATGGGTTAAACAATTGAAGATCACCAATTAGCTCTCTTTGTGTGCACAGGAAAACATAAAATGCTTTTAAAAACAAAAGACACAGTATTGAATGATTTGATAACCTGATAGTTACATGTTCTTGAAATAAGCTTATATCATTTCTATCTAGTCATTCTTTAAAATGATTAAGGAACTATCAAAGTAGTAACAACTTATGATTCCAGAGCTGCTGGTGACTTATCTTCTTTCTCACTCTCCTTTTCTCTCTCTAAATCTCTCTGTCTCTTACCTGTGTAATAAAAAAAGAAAAAAATGATCAAAAAGGAGTAATGGAGTTATTATGAAATCTTCAACTTAGCCATAAAGTTGGTGAATATAATACACACACACACACACACACACACACACACACACACATTTATTTATTATTAGGAAACACAGTTTCCTTTTTTTTTTTTCCTTGTTATTAAAGGATGCCCTGATAATACATTTTTCTGATTGGACATATCCTGACCCTTCTTTTCATGTAATATCACTTCCAATTCCATTATTATATATTCAATCTTTGTTATTATTTAAAGACTACATCAAGGGAGCTGGGCATAGCCTAGCAGGTTGAGTGTACATGGTGTGAAGTGCAAGGACCAGCGCAAGGATCCCCATTCAAGCCCTCGGCTTCCCACCTTCAGGGGAGTCGTTTCACAGGCAGTGAAGCAGGTCTGCAGGTGTCTGTCTTTCTCTCCCCCTCTCTGTCTTCCCCTCCTCTCTCTATTTCTCTCTGTCCAACATCAACAACAGCAATAACAATAGCAATAATAACGATGATTAACAACAAGGGCAACAAAAGGGGAAAAATAGCCTCCAGGAGCATTGGTTTTGTAGTGTAGGTCCAGTAATAACCCTGGAGGCAAAAAATTTTAAAAAAATAACAAAAGATGGCATCAAGTAAAATGTACAAAAATGTACTAAAATTTTAGATCAGGCAATGGTTGTTTTAAAATTATCTTTCTATTTCATAAGTGGCAAACTTGTAAACATCTTTATCCTGAGTCACCAGTGATATTGATCTGAATATTTAATTCAATAAAATATCACGATCATCTTCAATACTGTTAAGTGCCTAGATCCCAATAACTGTTTCATAAATCATTTAAACTGTTTCCCCCACTTAAAATGTGACTATCACCGGAAATACATACCATTTTTAATAAAATTAGCAGCCATTTTGTATGTCGTCTGCTTTGATCCCTGCTTCATTTTCAAAGCATTACAAAATATCACCACTTTGCTCTTGTTGGTTTGTTTACAGTAGAACTTCATCCTATTCTCATTTTCCTCCCTTTTCTACATTCATTTATCAACTCACCTGCTATTTACCTCTTTTTATATTAGCCCATCAAATTCCATTCCACTTCATTTTTTCCCCAACCATCACTAGACTCATTATTTCCTTTTTATATTTCTAAATTTCCACTGTTTCATCAGGGTAGTCACTAGCCCTCAGTATCTGAGTGATAAATCCTCTGCTCCTGATGGACTTTTTTTTTCTTTTATTTGCTACAAGTGAAATAAATTGAAAGGGGTGGAAAGGTAATGAGGGAGAGAGAGACATGCTTGCAGCATTGCTTCACAGCTCCTGAAGAGTCTGCACTAGAGCTTGAACTCGTGCCCTTTTGCATGGTGAATGTGGACTTAAACAGGTATGCCAACACCTACCCCCTTCATTATTTCTATTTTAATTCCCTTTTGTTACCCTTATTGTTTTATTGTTTAATTATTATTGTTGTTCTTATTGATGTCATTGTTGTTGGATAGGACAGAGAGAAATTGAGAGAGGAGGGGAAGACAGAGAGGGGAAGAGACAGATAGACGCCTGTGTGGGACTATGTGAAATCTTGGTAGAGCTTAGGGGAGCTCTCCCATCCTTGAATGGAGGTCTGGAAAGACATCCCACTTGTTAGCCTCTCTCCTTACTGAGATGAGCCAAGAGGGAAAAGTCTCCCAGACTCAGTTTCTCCTTGTTAGTATCTCAAGCTCACAGAAGGCCTACAAGCTTCTCACACTTAGTTTCCCCTGCTAGTAGCAGGCCAAATGGCTGCCTGCTTTAGGGTTCACTCAAAGTTCACACATCCACTTCACTTTTTGATCATAAAGGAGAACACACTATCATATACCCCCAACACCAGGCAGTGAAAAACCCCAAATTCTATTTCCTTGTGTTTTTTAATATCTATGATTTACATCAAGTTTTGTTTTTCTCCTCTTCCTCACCTTACTGGTTTAACCCCTATGCTTCTCTCAAATGCCTTTGGATAATTAACTTGCTGCATCATGGAGACTAATCATTTTGACCTTTAAGTAACGCATCAATTCTTGTCATACCAGCCCCCTACCGTAGGGGCAAGCTGACCTTTAAGAAACCTGTGATTTCTGACATATGTGAAAAATGTTCTTTGTTTAACTCTCTATATAAACCTGTACCCATCTCCAAATAAATTAGTGTTTGTACCAGAATACTCCCAAGTCCTCCTTTCTGTATTACACAGTCACTAGAACTGGTGAGGGAGGATCAGAGACTGCCTGGCTGGAACCACTCCATGTGAGTGCCAGCACACCTGCAGACCTTCTTCACTGGCTGTGTAGTGACTCTCCTGCCGGTGGGGAGCCAGGGTCTCCAACAGGGATCCTTACTTGGGTCCTTGCACTTTGTGCCACCTGTGCTTAACCCGCTGCACTACTGCCTGACTCTATTTTTATTTTTATTTTATTTTATTTTATTTATATATCACCAAAGCACTGCTCAGTTTTGGCTTATAATGGTGCTGGGGATTGAACTTGAGACCTTTGGTTCTTCAGGAGGGAAAGTCTCTTTGCATAATCATCATGAGATCACCCCAGGTCCCCTTCATTATTTTTAAATGTTATTTTACACCCAGCAAACATATGAAAAATACATTGAAACTGATGCTAAATGTAACCGCTCCATTGGCTAAGTTACCCCAAGTGGTAACAGCCAATCAAGCATGAAGACAGAGCAGTACATGTAATGCACACACACACAGGCACGCAGCTAGACTGTATTTGGTAATTGCATCCATTTCCTCTATATTGTATCACTCTAAAACATATATGCTTTTCTAAAATCATTCAAACTCTTATTTTTTTTTAAGGAGTGGGGGAAATAGCACAGCAGATCCCAGATTCAATTCCAGTGACACGATAAGCCTAATCAGTGCTATAATCTCTTTCCCTGATTAATTAGTCTCTTTAAAAAATACAATGACTGAATCATGTGAAGTGAGATAAGCCAGAAAGAGAAGGGTGAATACAGAATGATCGCACTGGTAGACAGAAGTTGAGAAAGAAATAAGGACAGAAAGGGAAAACACAAAGCAGAACATGGACTGGCTGTGGTGTATTGCCCCAAAGTGAAGGACTCTGGGAGAGTGAGGGGCGTTCATGTCCTGGTGTCCTATGGGGGAGGAGCACCTAGGCTTGGAGCCTAGAGCATTTTGCACAGTACTGAGAAACTTTCCATATGCACCAACAATTGTGTTTACTGTAAACCATTAATCCCTCAGTATAAAAAAACATACCGACTACAGTGAGGATATTTTTATAGAAGCATCTGTTTATCTACAAATGAAACAACATATTGAAAACAGAAAAAAATACGGGAGTGGGCAGTAGCGCATCAGGGTAAACGCAGGTGACGCAAAGTGCAAGAAAACAGAAAAGATATAACACGTGTATTTTAATTAAATCATGTGACTCATAGGTACTCGAGGGGTTGACTTTGTAATAGTACAGTTTTCCTCGGGCACTGTACACAAGTGAGATAAGAATGAGGACCTCACTAATGTGTCCACAAGTCTCATCTTTCCAGAGACCCGCTCCACTGGGGGAAAGATAGAAGCAAGCTGGGGGTATGGGTCGAACTGCCAACACCCACGTCCACTGGAGAAAACATTACAGAAACCAGACCTTCCACCTTCTGCACCCGAAATAGAATTTTGATCCATGCTCCCAGAGGGATAAAGAATATAGAAGTTGCTAGTGGAGGGGATGGGACACAGAACTCTGGTGGTGGGAATTACACAGAATTATACACTTCTTGTCCCCACAATCTTATTAGTAATTATTAAATCACTAATAAAAGAGTCTGGGTGATGGTGCATCTGGTTGAGGGCACATGTTTCAATGTAAAACCACCTGGGTTTGAGCTCCCAGACCCCATCTGCTGGGGGAAAGCTTTTCAAGAGTTGAAGAAGGGCTGCATCTCTTCTCCTCTATCTCCCCTTTCCCTTTCTATTTCGGACTTTTTATCCAATAGATAATTAAAGGTAAAAATAAAAATTTAAAACAAATTTTAAAAAATTACTAATTGAAAAAAATATATAATAGAATTGGAATGCTTCCAATGGAGGGGATGGGAACTGGTGGTGGGAACTGTATGGAATCATATCACTGTTATCTTACAATCTTATTACTCTCTAATAAATCACTAATCAAAATAAATAAATCACGGCTGGGGAAAATAATATATGCAATAACTTCAAAAATGAACTAATGTTCTGGTAGGAGGATTGCTACAATCTAGAAAGATAGTACTGGGACCTTACTTTCCCTAGGCTTCTCTTTAACTAGTTTAATGAAAGTGGAGTTCACAGAATCACTGGAGATTTCATTCTCCAAAGACCCTGGGCCAATTATAAACAGGAGTCAGGAAGTGGCAAGAGCCAGTCTTCTTCTCTAAGACAGGTAAGTGGTTGTGCTTATGTGTCCTGAAAGAGGAATTATAAATCCCTGTTTAGTATTTAAAACAGCAACTTCCAGTGCCTGCTGAGAACAGAATGTGAAGGAGCAAATGTAAACTCTCTCACTCCAGTTACTGAGGTGAGTTAAGTAGATTAAGAGCATAGCTACCTCAGAGGGCTCTCTTGAAAATTCAATGAGCTTATTCTGAACCAACGTGGTTGTATTTAACAACGCAACAATCCTATGTGCAGACTTAACTAAATCACAAGAGGAATTTTAAATATACTTAAAATCTGAGGTTTATTATTACAAAATGTTGAAGATTACTAACTGTAAGAGAAAGAGCAAGGTATTATAGATTGGACTCATGACCAGTGCTAATTTTTAGACAAAAAAAAAAGGCCTATCTTCAAGCCTTTTGGATTTTATGCTAAAGCTTAAAATTAAGTTAATTCTGCTGGATCAATAATCAGACCCATCTGTGATCAAATGTGCCCAAAACATGAGAATAAGGTTTAACTCCTCCAGGGGTTGGGATCTAATGCCCTTTGGGGAAGGACACTGATAGTTTATTAGAGGGTGAATTCCACAGACAGCTTTCCTGGAAAAATATGTCAGTGTATCCTGTGAAAATGATTCTGTGAGCCAGCATTTCCATAATCAAATATACTGAAGTTGAAAAATTAGTCTCTGTGTTAAAAATAATTATTTCCAGATGTAAGAGTAGTGGAGAGTATTTATACATCAGTCAAAATTTACTAGGGCCAGGTGGTGGCGCATCTGCTTAAGTGCACACACTACAGTGCACAAGGACCTGGGTTCAAGCCCCTGGTCCCCACCTGCAGGGGGAAAAGCTTCACAGGTGATGGAGCAGGTCTGCAGGTGTCCCTCTCATTTTCTCTCTGTCTCTATTCAGTCATAAATAAACAAAAATTTAAAAATATTTACTTGTAAAACATTGTGCCTTGTTAAGGGATAGTCTTCTTTTAAAAAATGTATTATTCATTTATTTATTGGATAGAGACAGTCAGAAATTGAAAGGAGGGAGAGAGATAGAGAAGAGGAGAAACCGAGAGACAAAGATACCTGCAGGCCTGGTTTACCACTTGCAAATCTTACCCCTGCAGGTGGGGACCAGAGGCTCAAACCTGGATTCCTGTGCATTGTAACATTTGCGCTCAACCAGGTGCACCACCACCTGACCCCTGACAGTCTTCTTTATTATATAAAATCCATCCCTTGCATTTTGAAGTCAGAAAACACTGTTATCTGGTATCTGTGTCCAACTCACTGTTAAAAAAAAATTCCTACTAAGATAGTCAAGGGATTTCTTTTTTACTTTCTCTTTTTTTTTTTTTTTTTTTGCCTCCAGGGTTATCGCTAGGACTCCATGCCTGCACTACAAATCCACTGCTCCTGGAGGCTATTTTTCCCTTTTGTTGCCCTTGTCTATTGTTGTTGTTGTTATTATTGGTGTTGTTATTGCTGTCGTTGTTGTTGGGTAGGACAGAGAGAAATTGAGAGAAGAGGGGAGATAGAGAAGGGGAGAGAAAGATAGATACTTGCAGACCTGCTTCACTGCCTATGAAGTGACCGCCCCCCCCCCCCCGCAGGTGGGGAGTAGGGGCTTGAGCCTGTATCCTTGAACCTGTCCTTGCACTTCTGAGCTTAACCCACTGTGGTACCACCCAGACCCCTCAAGGGATTTCTAGGTGGAATAGAATGGTGAGACTTCAGGCAAATTAAAGTTACATGGAACTAATCTGAAAACTTGTGTGAGAACGAATTTAAAATAGATAGTCCTTATTGATAGTCAAACCATGAAATTTTCTAAAAAAAAAAAAACACCAGTAAACTGAATTCCTATAAATATAAATATTCCACTCTTGTTATTTTCCCTTTGTCTTCCTACTCCCTGCAGATCAACTATAGAGGATAGAGGAGACACATAAATGGAGAAGGGAAACATCAGTGTGATAACAGAATTCATTCTCCTGGGGCTGACTGACAACCCCAAAGTGGACACTGTCCTTTTTGTCCTGCTCCTCCTGCTATATCTGGTGACCATCGTGGGCAATCTCTGGATCATCTACCTAATTCTGGTCAGCGCTCAGCTCCATTCACCCAAGTATTTTTTCCTTAGCCAGTTGGCTTTCTTGGATTTCTGCTATTCTTCCGTCTTTATTCCTAAAATGCTGGTAAACTATCTTGCAGGACACAAGGTCATCTCTTATCAGGGTTGCCTCCTGCAGTATTCCTTTGTCAGTATGTTCCTGACCGCAGAATGCTTCCTCCTGGCTGCAATGGCCTATGACCGCTATGTGGCCATATGCCATCCACTTCACTACAGAGGTCACATGACCCCCACTTTCTGCATCCACTTGGCGGCTGCTTCCTACTTTACAGGCTGTGCCAACTCCTTCACCCACCTAAGTAGCTTGCTCAGTCTGTCCTTCTGTGGCCCCAATGTCATTAATCATTATTTCTGTGACATCCCATTACTCTTCCAGCTTTCCTGTTCAGACAGCCAGTACAGTAAGGTTTTATTTATGGTTCTCTCTGGAACGACATCCGTCAGTACCTTTCTCATAGTGGTTAGCTCCTATCTGGGAATCATTCTTGCTGTCCTGAAGACACACTCGAGGAGAGGGAGGTACAAAGCCTTTTCCACATGTGCCTCCCACCTCACCGTGGTGACACTCTTCTATGGAACTATGATCTTTACCTATCTGGGAACGAGCTCTAGCTACCCACAGGAGACAGCCAAAATCCTGTCTGTATTTTACACTCTTTTATTGCCAATGCTAAATCTTCTGATATACAGTGTGAGAAACACAGAGGTCAAGGAAGCAATGAAAAGGATTATCATGAGAAAAATATTTGCTCAGTGACCATGACGTTTCAAGCAGAAGCACTGCAGGGAGGCTCCCTAATGATTATGGTCAGCTTCGTGGTTAAGTAACTGCAGGACTTGGTGGTGAAGAGAAAGTTTATGTTTTCAATGTGTCTGAGGTGCAACAAATGATTGTAATTGTTTTTAAAAGTACACATGTCCAGTAATGTAGGAATATACAAATGCTTACATGTGACTGTCAGGAAGAAACCTTTTCTAAAACAATTTTTAGTTTTATAGGGCATAAAAATCAAACTAGAAAGAAAATAAAGGGGCCAGGGCAGGGCAGGGCAGGGCAGGGCAGGGCAGCAGTGCAGCAGCTTAAGTAAAAATGGCAGGAAGTGCAGGGACCCGCATAAGGTTCTTGGTTGGAGCCCTTGGCTCCTCATCTGCAGGGGGATCGCTTAACAGATGGTGAAGTGGGTCTGCAGGTGTTCATTTTTCTCTCCACGCCTTTCCCTCCTTTATCCATTTCTGTCCTATTCAATAACAACAACAATAATATCAATGGCAACAAAGTGGGGAAAATGACCTCTGGGAGCAGTGGATTCATAGTGCAGGTGCTGAGCCCCAGTGATAACCGTGAAGACAAAAAGAAAAAGAAGCAGAAGAAACAGAAGCAGAAGGAGAAAGAGAAGGGGGAGGGGAGGGGGAGGGGAAGGGGAGGGGAAGGGGGAGGGGAGGGAAAGGGGAAGGGGAAGGGGAAAGGGAGAGGAGGGGGAGGGGAGGGAGAGGGGAAGAAGAAGGAGAAAAGGGAGAGGAAGGAGAAGGAGAAGCAGAAAATATATTAACAAGAATAATTGTCTAAATTCACCAGGGCTATTGCTTAGCTCAGCTCACTGCTTGCATGATGAATACACCACTCCAGGTTGACATAATTTCCTTTTCTTCTTCTTTCTTTATTTGATAGGACAAAGAGATATTGAAAGAGAAGGGGCATAGAGAGAGTGAGAATCAGATACACCTGCAGCACTCTTTCACCTTCACCACTCATGAAGCTCCCTCTCTGCAGGTGGGGATCTGGGGCTTGAATTCAGATCCTTGTGCATGGTAATATGTGTTCCCTACTCAGTACACAACCACCAATCCCCAAATAGAGCTTTTTAAAAATAATAGATTATAGGTTTTATAAATGGGGAACACATTTTTATAGGAAGAAAATGAGGGCAGATAGGGTATTTTTCTAATACTATGTGTTAATGCAGGCATTCAGGTGCAGACAGCAGTCTCTGCTTTCTTCCAGAGAAGGAAAACTCTTCTGGGGAGAAAGGATTGACAGTAGCTTCACTCTTAGAATTTTATGACTTTAATAAAATAAGGGATGCCTTGAAAAAGTCTCTTTCTGGGTCTGATGAATACAAGTGTTTTGAGTTTTAAAGAATTTGTTGACACTGTGCAATTTAGACTCAATTAGCCCCCCAGATAGGTATTTGGAATTTCTACTAGCTTCCTACATAGCAAATTAGGACCATTGTCCAAAATTGGTTAGTTATAAGCTATGCTCTTGAGTATTGGTAATAAATAGAGGTGATATCTCAAAAAATATACATTCAGAATCATATCTGAACTCACAGACACACTCACAGAGGAATAGTTACAAAAAGAGAACAGCACTCATTTTTTATTTCTAGAACTCAGTTAATGTACAGAGGAAGAATTAAAAGATCCAAGAGTCCAGGAGGGAAGACATCTATATTTAAGATGTAGACGTCAAACACAGACACATGGACCATAGTTTTAAAAAATATCCTAAAGTTCACTTCATTTGTCAATACACTTCATGATAACCTTGTTTCTGACAAAACTTTCATGGTTATTAAATTTCAGCCAGTGATTTAAGATAACATCACAGCACAGGAGTGAATGAGGTGTCTATTTAGATTGACAATGAATTAAGCTGATCTGTCCATCTGTGTGTCAATCATTTAACAACTTTATGAAAAAAGTTAAATCATTTAGTCCTACTTCAATTCGCAATGGCAGAATTAATGCACATAATTAATTAAGTATGACGCAACATATATATTACACTCCATATCGTTAACTTTCTTTTGTAGGAAAGAACAACACCAACTATTAGGTCACGTGGAAAAATGCTGAATTGAAAGGGTCATACTGTAATGGTCTCAGTATTAAAATAAAAGTCACGAAAAGCAGTTTCTGGACTTCTTTTGTAGACTTCAAAATAATACAACAATAAAAATAAGTTTCTGAAATAAATGTGTTTGAAAATGAAAGAAACAGACCTTTAACTACATCTTGACTGCTTTGACAATAATGCAAAAAATGTAGTTTGTCATTGAGCTATTATTCTAGTAAAAATATTCCAGTTACTGAAATGAAGTTTTTAAAAATGGTTTACTTATTTAGTTTTTATTTTATTATTGGATAGAGACAGAGAGAGATTGAGAGGGGAGATGGAAGTAGAGAGGGGAAGATGGACAGAGAGAGAGAGAGAGAGAGAGAGAGAGAGCTCCAGCCCTGCTTCACCACTTGTGAAGTTTCCCCTTGCAGGTGGGGACTAAGGTTTTGAACCTGTGTCCTTGTGTACAATAATGTGCACGCTTAACCAGGTGCACCACTAGCTGCCTCCATAATTAGATTTTTAAAAATATTTATTTATTTATTTCCTTTTGTTGCCCTTGTTGTTTTATTGTTGTTGTTATTATTAATATCACTGTTTTATTGGTATAGTTATTATTGATGTCGCTGTTGTTGGCTAAGACAGAGAGACATGGAGAGAGGAGGGGAAGACAGAGAGGGTGGAGAGAAAGACAGACACCTGCAGACCTGCTTCACCGCCTGTGAAGCGACTCCCCTACAGGTGGGGAGCTGGGGGCTCGAACCGGGATCCTTTGTGCCCCATGCGCTTAACCCTCTGCGCTACTGCCCGACTCCCCATAATTCGATTTTTATTACAAAACTAATGGACATTTTTGAGGGGTCAAAATGTATGAAGCTTGAAGGGTTTATGCTAAATGAAATAAACAAGAAAGTGACAGGTGATGGCCTTATAGATTCACATGTGTGTGTAATAGAAATTGATAAAAAGTAAATAGAAAACTAAGCCAGACTTGGTGAAAAATTTAGTGTCTACCAAAGTGGGAAGGGAAGGAAGTGGGAGAAACAGGCAGAAAGGTCACTGCTGGGAAGAGATTAGAATGTTGGTTTGGGGTCTAGCTGGTTTTTATATACATAGAGATGGATAACTCATCCTTGAATTTTGTGCTTTTCTAAGTTCATAAAATATACTAACTCTGAGCAAAGATTCAAAGGAAGAAAAGGAAGGAGAAAAAAGAGAAGAGAACGAGATAGAGAACAAACTGATTACAGATAGAATTAGAATCTCTTGTCTGCAATTCCATAAATCTAGAATTTCTTAGAACTGGACTATTGTCAAGACACATACAGCAGGCAGACTTAATCTGATATGATTTGATTTGGGTAGCAAATCCTGATCTAAACTAATAGGAAGCTACTTACTGCCTCAGTACCTGTTGCTTTAATCATATATTTCACCACAGATTGTGTTCTGTGTCACATATCAGTCTTGTGGTGATGTAAGTGCTGTTCTTGGAAGGGTTAATTGCGAAGTTGACTCAAGTGTAGGAGTACACTTCCATTTGGGGAAGTGACTGAACACTTTCCTATGAACCACAGGGATTGTGAGACCTGACTTTTCTTTTGTAAGTCTAGACTTTTGGTTCCTAATAGGCCAAGTTTGTATGTCAAGATGACAGTAGACATCCTCATAAAATAGTCTTTCTATTTTATCACTTCATCTTACTGTTTTCTATTAATTGTCACTAGGGTTATCTCAAGTTCTTGGAACTTTTTTTTTTTTTTTGTACTGAAGTTCCAGTGACCACATACACCAAAAAAAAAAAACAAACCATAATTAATGTGAATGCATAATGGTGGCAAAAACAACTTAATAAAGTGATATGTAGGTACGATTGATCACTATTGAGTCATTCATATTCAGGATGTGAAACAATGTCAAAAGCATACTAGCATGTCCGTAGTATCATGTTATATTGCTTATATAGTTATCATTTCATCTTGACAAAATCAAGAGGCAGTGACTATTATTGCTACTTTGCAACTGACAATGGCATTTGTACTGAGTTAATTTTTTTCATGTAGCCTAAAATAAATTATTGCTTTTTCTCTGTGTAACACCATAACTTAGTTCTCAAATCTAAATTATCTTCCACCCTAATTACTTAAATTAAAATTAAATCAACATCAAAATGAAAGTAACATCACCAAGATAGCCCACTTGCATAATGTGCTAGATTTGTCCTGGGCAAAATAATTAAATAAATAAATAAAACTACAAATTCCACAGTCATAATGGCAGAGACAAAAGAAAACACACATACTTACTTACTTACTTACTTACACACACACACACACACACACACACAAATAAAAAATCACAATTAACTGTGGAGAAGTTAACATCAACAACAAAAAAGATATAAGCATTACTTTTAGTGCTCCCCCCTACCCCCCATAACAACCTCTCTTTACTAATGAGAAACTATCAGGAATTCTACAGAATACCTGGTCAGGAAGATGCAAATGAGCATGGCAATGAAGAAGTAGAGAGAGTATGGAACCATATGTGGCAGGAAACAAACTTTAGCATGGTATTCTGAAGTGATTCCTAGAACAGACAGACTCCACAGAAGAAAATAAAAACAAATAAATCAGCAAGCACAAACACAGTCATGTGGATTTCCTTGTCAGAAGTAGAGGACTATCACTTGACAGATGTCAAACTGAGAGCTTGAGTTTGGAATGTACTGCCGGTTTCTTGTTTCTGTTTCTATGTGTCTTACTTTTTTTCAAAGATTGTGTGTATATGAATTGAAATCACTGAGTATCTACATTAAAAAAAAAAGGGATATCCATCATAACTTTGACTTTTACCAACTCAGGAAGTTTAATAAGATGACAAGCATCTTTATTTTTATAGAATTTTCCTCTTATCCTATGGTCTTGTCAGTGTTTCAATTTTATAAAACAATAAATAAATTTAAAAAATAATAATCTCAAACACAATTTTTCACCATAGATAGGAACAGTGTCAATATACTTTAACAAGGATAAATTAATAGATCTTATTTCTGTTTTCTGGAAGCATTACCTGGGAAAACCAGTTTATGGTTAATTCGTATTTTTTAACGTCATGTTTATTATTTTGTTGTTAGTGTTTTATTGACATAAATGTAGACAAAAACAGTATTTTCAAAACCGCATCAATCATAATTTCACTAAGTGTATTATCATTTAAACTAATACAAAATTAAAGAATACACCTTATTTATTTATTTTTGGTATTTCCTTTGCAGATAGATTCCAGGAAAATTTCAAATGGACCTTAGGGTACAATTAAATAGGAATCTCAAGAGATCAATGATGCTAAGAGATTAAATCCTTCATGATATATGTTTGAGACCCTAAGGAAGACATGCTGATATAAGATAGTTTAACAGACTAGGTTTCAGAAGACTGTTTTTTTGTGTGTGGGGGAGAGTCATAGAACTGCTTTAGAAGAACACTAAAAGCAAATATAATTGTGAATAGAAATCTAGAATTAAGCTAAAATTCAGATTCTACTTCTCAATAAGGCACAGAAAATAATTATCTGTGTTAATTTGCTTCCTATTTCTATCTTATCAATGGAAGCAACTGTATACATTATCCAGAGTTGTAACCCAAGCTACCAATATTTCTTCAAGAACATTATATTCATAGGGGCTAAATATATAGGAAGGTGAGTTCGATGCTAAACATTCCCATCAGTGCCTTTAACACTAGCAATACTAAGAGATTAGATCCTTACAATGTCAGTTCAGGGTATTTAGATTTTTAGATAAGGCAAATGATTATTTCAACCTATGTCTATATTTGTATTTATTTGCCTTTTTTTAAAACTCAGATAATATGGCAAATTATTATTGTTTTTAGCCAAAACTAAATGATACTTTCTCCTTTGTTTGATTATTAGCTGGAAAATAGCTGAACAACAACAAAAAAGAGGCTTCTTTTTTTTTGTTTGTTTTGGTTTTTACAGTCTCAAGTAAGTATCCTTTGATCATTCTCTTCATAATTTTGCAGTTTTGTGTGTGTGTGGTTGAGTGTGTGCAGACCTGTGTTTTTGTTCATGGGAAACTGACTTCATCTGTGCCTTGAGAAACAATTTTTAGGAGTCTTGAAATAGCTTACTTGGATAGAATGATACCTGGCCATCAGACTTGGCTGATCCTGGCCACAACCACAGTGAAAGAAGAGAAGATGGGACCATTGGGAAAAAAAAAAGGCAAATAAATACAAATATAGACATAGGTCGAAATAATTATTAGCCCATATCTGTGATCTTGGAGAACTGCTATAGCTTACCATGGAAGGAATGGGAGTACAGAACTCTGGTGGTGGGAATGGTGCAGTTGTATCCGTTATCTTCTAATTTTGTAAGTCAAAGATAAGTCATTAATAATTTTTTTTAAATTAAAAGAAATAAAAAGCAAAGGCATCATTACAGTAACAGATTGTTGAGGCTACTTTCTGAAATAACCAATACATTATCAAAAAATGATAGTTTAATTCAGTCCAGTTGACAATTTGCAAAGCATGTGATTTGGGACCCAATAACAGAAATAATTATTGTGCGTTTGCAGAATGATTATTTTAATTACCCATTCAGATATATTATATTTTTTAAAGTTTTATTGATATATTTATTCCTTCTTGTTGCCCTTGTTGTTTTATTATTGTAGTTATTATTGGTGTTATCATTGTTGGATAGGACAGAGAGAAATAGAGAGAGGAGGGGAAGACAGAGGGGGAGAGAAAGACACCTGCAGACCTGCTTCACCACTTGTAAAAAGACTCCCCTGCAGTTGGGGATCCGGGGGCTTGAATCAGATCCTTATGCTGATCCTTGCGCTTTGTGTCACCTGCACTTAACCCACTGAGCTACCATCCGACTCCCTTTAGATATCTTTTAGAATGATAGTCAAAACCATGACTTTGGAATTATTTGTTCTGGTTATTCTGTGGGGAAAAATTCCACATACAATTCTCAACAAATCTGAAGTCATTAAACCTTTGCTTTACATCTGTCCATCTCTAAATCAACTCTAATTATTAGGTCTATGAATTTGTCTTTCTCTGACAATTATTTTTGCTGCCCAGCAGGTATAGCAAGGCTTGAACAAGCAGTCAAAAAAAAAAAAATGTCTGGGAAGAATTTCTCGGAGGTGACTGTCTTCATTGTCTCTGGATTTGCAAATCACCCTGAACTACAAGTCTGTCTTTTCTTGACATTTCTCTTCATTTATCTATTTACTGTTTTGGGGAATCTTGGCTTAATCCTATTAATCAGAATTGACTCTCAGCTCCACACACCAATGTACTTTTTCCTCAGCAACTTAGCATTTATTGACATATTTTATTCCTCTACTGTAACGCCCAAGGCATTGATAAATTTCCAGTCTAACCAGAAAAGCATCTCCTTCGTTGGCTGCTTTGTCCAAATGTATTTCTTCGTGGGTTTGGTTTGCAGTGAGTGCTTCCTTCTGGGCTCAATGGCCTATGACCGCTACGTAGCAATCTGCAACCCTTTACTGTACTCAGTAGTCATGTCCCAGAAGGTGTGCAGCTGGTTGGCAATCACGCCATACGCAATAGGATTCACAAATTCTCTCACCTCTATTTGTGTTATTCGCAGTTTGCCATTCTGTGACTCTATCATTAACCATTTCTTCTGTGACACCACAGCTCTCTTAGCTCTGTCCTGTGTAGATGCATTCAACACAGAGATGGTGATCTTTATCTTAGCTGGCTTCACCCTTCTTAGCTCGCTTCTCATCATCACAGTCACTTACGTTGCCATCATCTCAGCCATTCTGAAGATACGGTCGGCTGCGGGCAGACAGAAAGCCTTTTCTACTTGTGCATCCCACCTCATGGGTGTGACAATCTTCTACGGGTCTCTGATTTTCACTTATCTGCAGCCGGATAACACATCATCCTTGACACAGGCACAGGTGGCGTCCGTGTTCTATACCATTGTCATTCCAATGCTGAACCCTCTGATCTACAGTCTGAGGAACAAAGACGTGAAAAATGCTCTCCTGAGACTCCTACACAGAAACTTTTCTCTATGACCGATCAGTGGGTCTCACAAGTAAAACATATAGGTTGCTTTTTATTCATTCAATCACTCGAATATTAGAGTAACATTACATTGCACAAGGGTATGAAATGATGCTTGAGAAATTTTACGTTGGAAAAGTAACTTGTTTTTTGTTCACTAATATGTGATAACTAGTCAAAAGATAAAGAATTTATTATGTTTGGGAGGTTTTCAGTAATTCCAGGGGGGTTACAACATGAAAAAGAACAAGAAACATTGGGTCACACATTGGAGGTAGTTGATTATGTGAATTAATTTTGACACTTGATTTTTTATTATTTTTTTAATATTTATTTATTCCCTTTTGCTGCCCTTGTTGTTTTGTTGTTGTAGTTATTTTTGATATCCTTGCTGTTGGATAGGACAGAGAGAAATGGAGAGAGGAGGAGAAGACAGAGGGGGAGAGAAAGACACCTGCAGACCTGCTTCACGGCCTGTGAAGCGACTCCTTCACAGGTGGGGAGCCAGGGCCTAGAACCAGGATCCTTGCCAGTCCTTGCACTTTGAGCCATGTGTGCTTAACCCACTTTGCTACTGACTCCCTTGATTTTTTTTAACATGCTTATCATTTATCTATGAAACATGTTATATAAATGTGTTCAAAATAAGTATTTATCCCAGAGATACAGTCCAACTAAAGTATTGGTAATCTAACAAAATGCTTGCTATGGTTTAAATGGAAAAGAATCCTTTTCAGCTTATAACTATAATGTTATGGAAATAAAAACATACCAATTTTTCAAATCCCAAGGCGTCAAGTAAAAAAAAAAAGATAAATGTTTCATTTCTGTTCACCAGGCTGCATTTCACCAAACTGTAATGTCTGTAAAGAAAAGGAAAAAAAAAATGAAGCCATCATCTTGAATAAAAGTCACAAAATGATAATAACTTTTTCATTTCTTCCAAACCTATGCATTTAAATTGTTATCTTTATCTTGTTAGGACTCACAAAGCTGTTTCTTTTGCTTTATTAAAATTCTGAAAATTCTTAACAAGTTTCACGTTGCCATCTGCACATTATCTGAGATGCATTTTTTTTTCATTCCTTTCCAGGAAAATGGACATGGCTATACATTTATTAAAATTCATGAAAATGTATTTGACAAGGGTGTTTCATTATTTTGTATCAGTAACCATTTCAAGATAAAAACAGAAATTTTGATTGAGACCAGAGCCTATCTGATATTGCAGGGTATTATACATGAACACATACCAATTAGGAACATATGTACCTAAAATATGCAAGAGGAAACTTCAGTGTCACTTCACAACACTTCTCATGCCATTAAACACATCAGATAAGTCAACTGGTTTAACACACATCATCCCAAACTAACTTTATTGTAAACCAATTTGGGGATGAACCTAACACAAGCTTATTCCAATAATCTTAGTTGGAATAAAAAAACTCATATTTATTTATTTTATTTTTTTAATATTTATTTACTTATTCCCTTTTGTTGTCCTTGTTTTATTTTTGTAGTTATTATTGATGTCGTCATTGTCGGATAGGACAGAAAGAAATGGAGAGAGGAAGGGAAGACAGAGAAGGGAGAAAAAGACAGACACCTGCAGACCTGCTTCACCGCTTGTAAAGCAACGCCCCTGCAGGCGGGGAGCTGGGGGCTTGAACCGCGATCCTTACGCTTTGCGCCAAGTGCGCTTAACTCACTGCACTACCGCCCAACTCCCCAAAACCTCATATTTAATGTGATAACTCTAAAGACTTGCAGGTACTAATTTAACAGAAAATCTAAACTATTTTTTTATAAAAAAATATTTTACTTCTTGTGAACCTAATACCATTTGGGCATAAATGTACATATTCATAAACATAATATGCAGAGATCCTATAACTTTTATTTCTTTTTTATATGTATTCATTTATTTTCCCTTTTGTTGCTCTTGTTTTATATTGTTGTTGTAGTTATTATTGTTGTTGTTATTGATGCCATTGTTGTTAGATAGGACAGAGAGAAATGGAGAGAGATGGGGAAGACAGAGAGGGGGAGAGAAAGATAGACACCTGCATACCTGCTTCACTGCCTGTGAAGCAACTTACCTGCAGGTGGGGAGCCCAGGGGCTTGAACTAGGATCCTTAAGCCAGCCCTTGCGCTTTGTGCCATCTGCGCTTAACCTGCTGCGCTACTGCTTGACTCCCCCTATAACTTTATTTCATGATGACTGGAGAATTTTTCTTTTAAATATTTATTTATTTTCCCTTTCATTGCCCTTCTTGTTTTTTATTGTTGTAGTCATTATTGTTGTTGTTATTGATGTCATCATTGTTGGATAGGACAGAGAGAAATGGAGAGAGGAGGGGAAGACAGAGGGGGAGAGAAATATAGACATCTGCAGACCAGCTTCACTACCTGCAGGTGTGGAGCCTGGGGCTCAAATGGGGATCCTTATGCTGGTCCTTGTGCTTAGCACCTTGTGTGCTTAACCTGCTGTGCTACAGCCCCACTCCTCATATGACTGGAGAATTTAAAGTAAACTGTTAGCATTTGACACAGGAATGATATTTGCTTTGCAAAATGTGGCAGGACTATAAATCTGTAGAGAAGGCATGCAAAAATAGCTAAGGTCAGAAATAATAAATAGTGATTTCAGTGACAGAAAATATAGAAATTCTAGTCATATAAAATACGAATATACCAGAGGAAATATAAAAATATATATTTACCAATTCTAATATGATAAGAAAACACTTTTCAAAGTAAAACAATATAGAAGCAACAATACCAATATTACTAGCACATTTTCCTAAAATGAAGCGATAAAACTTATTAGACTAAAGTAACTAACCCACCACAAAATTAGTTAGAAGTAACTAATAATAGAACATTGTTCATTTGTGCTTTGAACATCTTATTCTCTAAGACTCTTAATGAATTTGTGTTAAATCTTTTTATAGTAAGAAATATTACAGATATTTCTTTAACCCTAATGACAGGGGTCCTAAAAGGATTAGAATTTCCTAAGGGTTTGCAGTCAAGGAAGTGTTTTGTGATGTTAATAGAGAGACTTTGCATTGCATTCGAGAATAGGTAATGGTGGGAGAGTTAACCAAGTAGTTTATAGGGTTGAAAAGGTCACTTCTACCTCCTGGACCTCTTGAGAAGGGAAAGGAATCAAAGGACAGAGCAATCACTACTCTGTGATAGCAATCAGTGAATTAATCATTCATGTCACTGCAGAAAACCCAAAAGGAAAGGATCTGAAGAGTTCAGGGTATCCATTACATGGATGCTTGGGATAATGGTTTACATGGAGGAGGCATGGAAGCTCCAACAAACTTTCTTACAGTAAGCCATTAATCCATCCGTTAAAAGAAACAACACAAAGACTGCAGTGGCAATATTTTTATAGAAGAATGTGTTTATCAACAAATGAAACAACACATTGAAAACAGAAAAATACAACATGGGCCTTTTAATTAAACTATGTAGGTCATAGTGTGAGGGAATAAGTCCCCCAAGTTGATTCAATTAAAATCCCCCTTATAAAAAGCTAGGTGATTTTAGAGATTAAGAGAAAACCTTTAGAGGAGGAGATAAGGAATTTCCCCCTTTCCCTACCTTTGGACAGCAGAGAATTTCTGACTAACTAAGAACATTAACGGAACCTTGTCTGTCTTGTAACCTTTGTGCCATGATGGTTATCACTAACCTGCCCACTTGCTTCCTGGCGCTGGATGGTAGTTTCTGAATGTACTCATGTGACCCCCTTGAAGCCCCCCACTCCCATTCCCTTTAAAAGGAGATAAGCTCCCAGAATCTGTGTCTCTCTTCCAAACAACAGGGTCACTGATTGGCACTCTGGCTTTGGGGGGGGGATCCCTCAGGTTTCCTGAGGTCCCAGTGTTCTATGTCTGTTCTGTGTCTGTACATATGTAAGTTAGTAATAATGGCTATTCTCTGTGTCTGTGTGAATAAATACTTCAACTTCCCCTATTTCTTGTGTCAGCCTCAGACTGTCTCAGTTTGTAGTGAGTACAGTCAGAAGCAAAATACTTAACAATAGATACTCATGGGGTTTATGTTTTAATAGTTTAGTTGTTCCCCATGCAGCTGTATACAGGTGAGATAAGAATGGAGACCTCATAAGAATTCATCAGAATGAAGACATAACAGTCTGCCCTTTACCTGGTGTGCCACCATCAAGCTCCTCCCTCCACCCAAGTCAAAACCACTAATCAGACTCAAGCCAAATTCTATGGGAAAAGACAACCAATTTCCTCAAAACCTCACATAACTTCATTTAGATGTTACCCACTGTCTTTGGGAAAATGCCAAGCAATCTACCATGGAAATTGGCCCCTTAGGGATGGCCAAACCATATGTGATTATCAGTTCACAGTATATGAGGTGGCTGGCAATCATGAGGATGAGATCAAGTATATCCTCTTCAGCTTATATTCATGAAAGTTCCTTGTATTCTAGTTAGAACTTACCACTAAATTTTCCTTTTGACTAGGATCTTAATATTTCTAGGTTGGTTTATTGTTACCTCAGGATAAAAAAAAAAAAAGAATGGCTCCAAATCCAAGAATCTGTCTGAAAGAAAACTTACATTATGCCACAGAGGTTATCAACTTGAAAAGGATTTCCATTTTATTTATGAGAACAAGTTTAAATTAACAACTCCCTAAAGGGAAATTGGACCTTTTTTTTTTTTTTCACTTCAACTTTGGCCCATGGTAAGTAATACTGTGAAAACTAGAGGGTTTTAGTTAAAATCAAATGCAATGAGTATGGGTGCAGTGTCAGCAAAGTATGGATACATCTATCATTTAGACCCTATCTTGAATGATAATAGTATCTGTGGGTGCAGAAATAGAGAACTGATGGGATTCTAGTCTATAAGCAATGCCAGTACTATGACAGTAACAGTAAAAGCTTGCACTCCTTTTCGAATCAAGTTAGAAAATTCTATCTTCTAAAAATTTATACCAATTTTAGCAGTCTATTGCCTTAACCATTTGGCCACCTCATCTATACCATTTTTAATTACTAGTAGTTAGTTACAGCTTACACAATGTCTCACAGATTGAAGTTTTCCCTCTATATTAAATCATTAGAAGCAAATTTTCTATACTCGTAGAATTAAAGAATTCATGAAACATTCTTGTCATTCATGTTATACATAGTATTTTATTCTCAAACTTATTGAAATTATTTATCAAAGGAACATGATATTAATACTATGCTTTACAAAGTTTATCTCGGTAGAATCAAAGAGCCATCATTTAACACTCTAACTGTTCAAACTGTGAAATGTGGCACATTTCTTTTTTTTTTTTAATTTTTTTAAATATTTATTTTATTTATTTATTCCCTTTGTTGCCCTTGTTGTTTTATTGTTGAAGTTATTATTGTTGTTGTTGTTGTTGGATAGGACAGAGAGAAATGGAGAGAGGAGGGGAAGACAGAGAGGAGGAAGGAGAGAAAGACAGACACCTGCAGACCTGCTTCACCACCTGTGAAGCAACTCCCCTGCAGGTGGGGAGCCGGGGCTCGAACCGGGATTCTTATGCCGGTCCTTGTGCTTTGTGTCACCTGCGCTTAACCCTCTGCTCTACAGCCCGACTCCTGGCACATTTCTTAAAGCACCTAAAGGGAGTCAGGCAGTGGCACAAAGTGCAAAGACCAGCATAAGGATCCTGGTTCGAGCCCCCGGCTCCTCACCTTCAGGGGAGTCCCTTCACAGGCATTGAAGTAGGTCTGCAGGTGTCTATCTTTCTCTCCCCCTCTTTGTCTTCCCCTCCTCTCTCCATTTCTCTCTGTCCTACCCAACAGTGACAACAACAACAACAATAGTAACTACAATAATAAAACAACAAGGGCAACAAAAGGAAATAAATAAATAAATATAAAAAAACACCTAAGGCATAACATATGAATTCAACACAGTGATCAATTGAAGCACTGAGCACAGTGTTATGTTCCCTTTAAGTTTACAACATGCTAGCTTCTAGTAGAGCATAACAAATAGTCATTTCGTACTTACCTTTCTTTTGCTTATCATATTCTATTACCCCATTATGTCCTATTAATGACTCATTAGTATAAAAACCTGGCATCTTTATGCTGCTATAGATAGGCCATGTTATTCATAAAAACACAGAACTTTTGTTTTTTCTTTGACGCTCCGCCTGCTAAGTATCAGCTATGCTTTCCAACAGCTGAAAGCAGTAGAAGTCAATGGCTAGAAGGAATCACACGGATACACCTGGCTTTATCCTGATGGGATTAACAGATTCCGAAGAGATCCAGCTGGTCCTTTTCATGCTGTTCCTCCTGGTATACCTTGTAACTGTGCTGGGAAATGCAGGCTTGATATTACTCATCCGCTTGGACCTCCAGCTACACACTCCCATGTATTTTTTCCTCTGTCATCTGTCATTTCTTGACCTTAGTTACTCAACGGTCATCACCCCTAGAACATTAGAGAACTTACTCACATCCACAAGCTATATTTCCTACCTGAGTTGTTTCACCCAAATGTACTTCTTTGTCTTCTTAGCAGCCGCTGAATGTTTTCTTCTTGCCTCCATGGCCTACGATCGCTATGTAGCTATCAGCAATCCTCTTCACTACCCATCTGTGATGTCCACAAGACGCTGTTGCTCCCTTGTCTGTGGGTCCTATTTGATTGGCTTCACAGACTCTTCAGTCAATGTGCTGTGCATGCACAGATTGCGTTTCTGCGACTCCAATGTCATCCCTCACTTTTTCTGTGACACGGCCCCAATTTTAGCCCTGTCATGCTCTGACACACACGATACACAAATCATGATATTCATTTTTGCTGGCTCCACTCTGATGCTGTCTCTTATCACAATATTTCTATCCTATGTGTCCATTCTATCAACTATTCTGAAAATCAGTTCTGTTTCAGGGAAGCAAAAAGCCTTTTCCACATGTGCATCCCATCTCTTGGGGGTCACCGTCT
The DNA here is from genome assembly GCF_950295315.1 of Erinaceus europaeus. Lineage (NCBI taxonomy): Eukaryota > Metazoa > Chordata > Mammalia > Eulipotyphla > Erinaceidae > Erinaceus > Erinaceus europaeus. The sequence continues at coordinate 6,001,903 of NC_080178.1, forward strand.
TTTATGGGACTATGATTTTTATTTACTTAAAACCAAGTGAATCTTACTCAGTAAAGGACCAGGTGGCTTCTGTGTTCTATACGATTGTGATCCCCATGCTGAATCCACTCATTTATAGTCTTAGAAATAAAGAAGTGAAAAATGCTTTCATTAGAATCATGAAGAAGAAAGAGAGTATCAGGTAATTATAATGACAATGGTGATAAGTTTTGAAGGCCATTTCTTTCATACCTACAAGAAATCCCCATGGCCTCCCATTATTTTATCCTGATTAATCTGTATTCTCCTTGATTAATGCTGTAGTTGGTCAAATATAATCTAGCTAGGGTGATGCATTAGAAATATTTATCATAACAAAACTATATCTTTGGTTTATTTTTTTTTTATTTTTTATTTCTACAAAGGGTTTTGCTCAGATTTAGTGACTATATATGAACCCACTACTCCTGATGGCCATTTTTTTCTCTTTCTTTCTTTTTTTTAATGTTATAGGACAGGGAGAAAGTTAAGGGTGGGGGAGACAGAGAGAGAAAGACCTAAAGAGATAACTGGGAAAAAAAAGCAGGAGTTTAAACCTGGGTCCTTGCATATGGTAACTTATTCACTTAACCAGGTACATCGCTGCCAGATGCTAAGTGTATGTTTTATTTTCATTTATTTCATAAATATGTACTAAGCTGCTTTTATATTCCAACTATGATGTGCTAGTATACAGGGCCTATGTAGTGACCTCCACAGATGTGATATTATCTTGAACTTGCAATTCAAACATTATGTATTGAGAAGAAATTTGGCACAATGGCTATAAGAACTTGCGATGGAACAAATCATCATAAGATTCAGATCTGGGGCCAGTGGTGCACCTGATCTCATGTATTACAATGGGCGAGGACTAGGGTTCAAGCCCCCGGTTCTGACTTGCAGGGGGAATGTTTCACGAATGGTGAAGCAGTACTGCATGTATCTATCTCTCTCTCTCTCCCTCCCACCACCCCCTCAATTATTTATGGCTGTCAATCCAATACATAAATAACGATAATAAAAAAATTTAAAAAGATTCAGACCTACGTCATTTCTAGCTGTTTATCTCCTAATAATTCACAGTAATCTTAAGCCTCAGTTTCAAGAGCACAAGATAAGTAATGATTCTAATTTCATAGAGCTATGGTAATGCTTCAGTTACATTATATATATTTATGTATATATATCTACAACAGTTTTCTTATAGCTTTTTATTTATAAAAAGGAAACATTGACAAAACCATAGGATAAGAGAGGTACAACCCAACACAATTCCCACCACCAGAACTTTGTATCTCATCCCCTCCCTTGATAGCTCTCCCACTCCTTAATCCTCTGGGAGTATGGACCCAAGGTCATTGTGGGATGCAGAAGGTGAAAGGTCTGGCTTCTGTAATTGCTTCTCTGCTGAACATGGGCATTGACAGATCCATCCATACTCCCAACCTGCTTATCTCTTTTCCTAATGGGGCAGAGTTTCTGGGGAATCGGAGCTCCAGGACATAGTGGTGACGTTTTCTGTCCAGGGAAGTCTGGTTGGCATCATGCTAGCATCTGCTAGTGGCTAAAAATAGAGTTAACATATAAAGCCATTGCTTCTCAGCCTTTTGGCTAAGATCAAGTGTAGTAACATATAAAGCCAAACAAGTTGTTGACTAATTATGAACGGAAAGGCAGGAGTAGTGCAGATGAAGAGTTGAGGGGTCCTCGATTTTGTAGATAGCTAGTAGGTATATTTTAGACACTTCTTGTCAATGCTAATCATTATCATTAGATAATTAACATTCCTGTAATCTGCCAATGCATACATTTTGAAGTAAACACGTGAGTTTATTATTATTTTAACTAGAAAGTCAGCAGATATAGTGTGAACACATCTGGTTTCTTATATGTCCTGGTATTAATATAATTTTTCTTCTCTATTGACAAAATACTGTTTTACAAGACTAAGCATTCTCATGGATACATTAATCATTTTTCTTAGTGTCCCTAAAAGATGCATTTGTACACCTCAGCTTCTAACAAAGCTCTCTTCTGCTTCCATAGTCGTTCATTATTCTCCGCCCAATTTTTAACTGCTTCTTCCTCTCTCATCAGTAGTCAGGGTTCTGCAGATAAATCATGTCTTTTCTATTTATATGGGCAGAACTGGAGGGGCATATACCAAGAGAAACTCTTAGTGTGTTATTTGTTTTTAAAGAATATCCTATTCACCTGATTGATAGATTACATATTGTTAATCTTATTGATAAGCACACAAACAACTAAGAAGGGAGAATCTCAACACTTCACAAATTTGTATTTGAAATGTTATGGTTTAATATTGGAAAACATTGAGGCCAGGTGTTGGCACAGCTGGTTGAGAGAATATATTCTAATGCACATAGACCCAGGTTCATTTTCCCCGGTCCTCACATGCAGGGGAAGCTTTGAGAATGGTGAAGCAGTGCTGCAGTTGTCTCTCTGCCTCTTCTTCCTCTCTACTTCCCTCTTCCCTTTCAATTTCTGACTATCTGTATACAATAAATAAATAAAGGCAAAATTATTTAAAAATAGTGAACGTTTAAGAAGAATAAAGAAAAAAGAAAGCCCCAACAATTATTGCCACTCTAGCGTCTGTTGTAGAGATCAATACTCATGTATGAAGGGTGTATAAACAAAACGTACATAAACAAAATTTCTGTCATTCCTTAGAAACTGCTTTGCAAATTTTTGTACGTTTAAACTTTGATAATTCCTTTGTTACTGAAATACATGATATGAACATATTTATTGGCATATGGAAAAAGTTATTTGTTTGATTTTTGTAGTGTTTGTGATAGGAAGTATTGCTAACTCCTCATACCATCATTCTGCATGTAATATATCCACTTGGGTTAAACATTTAAAGACTGTAACATTATACATCTTTAGTAAGTTCTCCTGCCTTTGTGTTGGTTGTTAGGATTTATGATCTTTAATAATAAACTATCGAATTAACTGATTCATTCACATTTACAATTTTAATAACAGAGTCTGAAAATTCAACAATTGAGAATATATTCCTGATTTTATTGGAATATCTGTATAGTTACAGTACTGAACTTCCCATTGCTTTAAAATTATCCCCATTTCAAAATCTGAATTTTACACATGTCAGCTATCTGACAGTTACTCAGAGGGTGAATGTTTTCTATGATATAAAGGAAGGAAGATAGAAAGAAAGAAAGAAAGAAAGAAAGGGAGGAAGGAAGAAGAAGAGAGTCCAGGGAGATATCTCATCTCTGTGGCAGAGCATAGATTGCATGCCTGAGTCTGAGGTTTGGGCCACTGGCACTACAGACACTATAAATGACAGAGCTGAAAGATGTTCTGCTCCCTTCTGAAAGTAAATCCATGAATCAAAGATGAATCTTATCAAATGAAACTTTTCTTCTTTTGAATCTTATCAAGTGAAACTTTTCTTCTAAAAATTAAAAAAACACTTTAAGGAAGAAACTAAACCCTCTCAAACTATTACAGCTAAGAACTGAACTATTCATTAATGAATCAAGTCAGAGAGGAATAGGAAGCAATAGATGTGTGGGTGAACCGGAAATGAAATTGGAGTATTACACCAAAGTAAAAGACTCTGGGGTGGGTGGGTGGGTGGGTGGGGAGAATCCAGGTCCATGAAAAATGATGAATGAAATAGTGGGGGTTGTATTGTTAAATGGGAATCTGGGGAATGTTATGCATGTACAAACTATTGTATTTACTGTTGAATGTAAAGCATTAATTCCCCAATAAAGAAATAAATCATTTAAAAAAAAATGTGTGGGTGATGCCAAGATGATGTAAGTATGGGCTGCATGTGGCACAGGGCTCATTGGAAAACTGAAATCAATTGCAGAACACGTGAACAGAGTAAAACAGTAGACGACTGAAAGGGAGAAGGGCTATTTAAAGAGGAAAAAAAATAAACAAATTAAGGGTCAGAAAATAGTTCAGTTAGTGCATTGCTCAGCTGTGTGTTAGATCCAGGTAACACCCCATCCCAGTGCACTGAGGAAGATTTCTGGCTGTAGTTTCTGTCTGTCTGACTATCTATCTATCTATCTATCTATCTATCTATAAATAACAGTCCAGAGTGGTAAAGCCCTGGTAATGGATGTTTGTTTTCAAATTAGGGAAAAAGAATGGGGCTTGGTGGTGACTTACTTGCTAGAGCACTCATATTACTATGTACAAGGACCTGGGTTCAAACTCTTGGTCTCTACCTGAGGAAGGGAAGAGGGAGCTAATAGAAAGGAAAAAAGAGGGGCCAGGAGGTGGTTCACTGGGTGAAGGGTATATAATACAAAGTGCAAGGACCCATTCAATGATCCTGGTTTGAGCCTATGGCTCTCCACCCATGGGGGGGGTCACTTCACAAGTGGTGAAGCAAGTCTACAAATGTCTCTTTCTCTTTTCCTCTCTATCATCCCCTCCCTACTCAATTTCTCTCTGTCCTAGCCAACAACAACAGTAGCAGCAATAACAACAGCAACAGTAATGGAAAAAAAATGTCTGCCAGGATCAGTGGATTCATTATGCAGGCACCCAGCCCTAGCTATAACTCTGGAGACAAAAAAAAAAAAAAAAAGAAAAAAGAAAGAAAACATAAAAGAAAAGAAAGGAAAAACCAGAAAATCTAAAATAAAAATACTTGCATAAAATATTGTTTCTATTTAGGAAGTATCTCTTCAATGAATTAGACAAAATGTTTCTGACAGTTTTTTAACCTATATTTATGCATTGAGACTCTATTTATATGTAACTGTGTTCATAATATATATTGTAAACATTCAGATGCTTATAATATATATTCAGACTCAAGTCTCTGAACGTAATGCATTTGCATGTAAGGCCTTCTGAAAACCAGTAACTTAAAATGAGACTTTTACATTTAAATCTAATTCAACACAACTAATATCTCTTTAAGAAGAAAATATTAGAACACAGAAACTTAGAGAGCAAGGGATACTTAAGTCCCAGGGGTTCCCTCCATTATTAAGCAGAGGTGAAAGACCTCAGAAGATATGAATTTTGCTTTCACTTTGCTCTCAAAATTTCAGATTTTAAAACAGTGAGAAATATAAATAATTTTTATTGTATAAATCAAGTCTGTGACACTGCTGATAGCCCTTGTGAACTATAAATACTGTAATTATATAGCTACACATATGTATATTAATAGGTATATATTGCACAGGTGTCTCTGAATGAATTTGGTAAGAAACAGATGTTTTACTGCACATGTGGAAACTGTGCAGGCTAAATTATGGATAAATATGTCTACAAGTAGACTCTAAAAACATTAAACAAAATATTTAACCATAACTTTTTAAAATGATTTTTTAAAAATGTATTCCCTTTTGTTGCCCTTGTTGTTTTATTGTTGTAGTTATTATTGATGTCATTGTTGTAGGATAGGTCAGAGAGAAATGGAGAGAGGAGAGGAAGACAGAGAAGGAGAGAGAAAGACAGACTCCTGCAGACTGACTTTACTACCTGTGAAGCGACTCCCCCGCAGGTGGGGAGCAGGGCTCGAACTGGGATGTTTAAGCCCGTCTTTACGCTTTGCACGAGTGACTTAACCCGCTGCACTACCGCTGGACTCCCAACCATAAATTTTAAGATGGCGACAATGTACATCATTCTCTGTTTTATAGCCTGTGTCAAAAATGCACTACATTGATAAACCAATTTCTCACAAACACTTTTTTCATGGCCTTTTGGACATCTTTGTTCCTTAAGCTGTAGATGATGGGATTCAGCATGGGGATCACGATGGTGTAAAATATCGACACTATCATGTCATGGTCCAAAGCGTAGGTGGAACTCGGTCTCACGTACATGAAGAGGATAGTGCCGTGGTAAATAGACACTCCAGTGAGGTGAGAGCCACATGTGGAAATGACCTTTCTTCTCCCTTCTGCAGAATGCATCCTCAGAATTGCCACCAAGATGAATGCATAAGAGACCAGGACAATGAAGATTGTGAATAATTCAATGGAACCCACAAAGTAGAAAAGTAGAATCTCATTTATATGGGTATCAGAACAGGAAATGGAGATTAACGGGGGAATGTCACAGAAGATATGTCTGATTTCATTGGATGCACAGAAGGAGAGTCTAAACGTAGCGACTGTGTGTATAGAAGCATTCAGAAGGCCTCCAGCATAGGAAGCAATGATGAGGGGCACATAGACCCTGGGTGACATGCTGACCGTATACAGAAGAGGGTTGTGGATTGCTACATAGCGGTCATACGCCATTGCCGCCAAGAGAAAGCATTCTGTGGTCCCAAAAGTCACAGCAAGAAACATCTGTGTTGCACACCCAAGGAATGAAATGGATTTATTTTCTGACATGAAGTCCACTAACATATTTGGTGTGATGACGGAGGAAAAACAGGCATCTATAGAAGATAAAACACTCAGAAAATAGTACATAGGGGTGTGAAGCCGGAAATCCCCAATCACCAATAAAATCAATCCCAAATTTCCCACCATAGTAAACAGATAAATTCCTAGAAACAGAGAGAATAAGATGATTTGAAGGTGAAATATGTTTGTCAGCCCATTCAGCACAAATATGGTCACTTCAGTGATATTTTTCATGCTGGTATGGGACAGTGTTAAAGATAGAGAGCTACCTGAAACATATCCTGGAAATTATAATTCAGATTACAATGGCAAAATGAGCAAACCTGTAGTATAGGGTAATCAAACCCCGTCTTCACCATATTCATTTCTTGACAACGCTGGTAACCTCTCAGGTGGCAATGACAAAATGGTGACTTAACTGTGGAAACCTCTCACTATAAGATTAAAAAAAAGAAAGATTTATATTTTTACTCACTGTATCAGCTCATACCACTTCTAAGATGGTCATATGAAACATTTAATTTTCTGTCATTTCCACTGTATATTTTCTTAAGCCACATAAGAAAGACTTGGTAAAATGATGTTCGTATTGTAAATAAACACATGAGAAAGTCTAGTGGCACATAGATGGGACTTAAACACCAGAACTTTCTAGCTTTAAAATCTGTGCTCATCCCTGTTAAATACTAACAAAAGTTTTATAAGAAAAAAAATCTTCTCTAAAAAACAATGACAATGAATGTAAGTGGATAAAAATATAATAATGTTAACTCTTTTTTTTTTTCAGCCACAAGATTTCAGACACTATCATGCTAACCAGACTTCCCTGGGCAGAGGACTCCACCAATGTGTCCTGGAACCCCTGCTTCCCCAGAGCTCTACCCTTACTAGGGAAAGAGAGAGAGAGGCTGGGAGTATGGATCCACCTGCCAACACCCATGTTCAGCTGGTTAGCAATGACAGAAGCCAGACCTTCCACCTTCTGCATCCCATAATGACCCTGGGTCCATACTCCCAGAGGGATAAAGAATAGGAAAGCTATCAGGGGAGGGGATGGGATACAGAGTTCTGGTGGTGGGAACTTCGTAGAGTTTTAACCCTCTTATCCTATGGTTTCATCAATGTTTCCTTTTTATAAATAAAATTCTCTAAAAAATTAATAATAGACCCAGGGTCGTTGAGGGATGCAGAAGGTAGAAGGTCTGGCTTCTGTAATTGCTTCCCCGCTGAACATGGGCGTTGACTGGTCGGTCCATACCCCCAGTCTGCCTCTCTCTTTCCCTAGTAGGGTGTGACTCTGGGGAAGCTGAGCTCCAGGACACATTGGTGGGGTCTTCAATCCAGGGAAGCCTAGCCAGCATCCTGGTGGCATCTGGAACCTGGTGATTGAAAACAGAGTTAACATATGAAGCCAAACAATTTGTTGAGCAATCATGGATCCCAAGCTTGGAATAGTGGAGAGGAAGTGTTAGGGAGGTACTCACTGCAAACTCTAGTGTAGTCCTGCTTTCAGGTATATATTTTGCAGTAGTTTATGGATACGTGTGCACATAAGCTCTCTCTCACAGAAACTGGTGTATATCTAGGTTATGGGACTTTGTTAGAAAGTGAACTACCTGAGATGAAATTAGAGTGTACTATTAAAGGAAAGGTCTCACCCGAGTAATGAAGCTGAAGGGTTGTCATTCCACACGTGAAGTCTCTGGATACATTCTGAGGTGAAGCATGTTGAGGTAGCAATCGTTGCCTTGGTTAGGTTGTGATCGGCAGATGCAATGTTATTTGGTTTGGATTGGGAGATGCATACGGGAAAGTGGGCCTTCTGCATCCCTCAACGACCCTGGGTCCATGCTCCCAGAGGGATAGAGAATGGGAAAGCTATCAGGGGAGGGGGTGGGTTATGGGGATTGGGTGTTGGGAATTGTGTGGAGTTGTACCCCTCCTACCTTATGCTTTTGTTCACTAATCCTTTCTTAAATAAAAAATTAAAAAAAAATTAATAATAAATCTTGGGGCTGGGGCACCTAATGGTTCTGCAAAAGACTCTCATGCCTGAAGCTTTGAGTTCCCATGTTCAATCCCCAGCATCACCATAAGTCAGTGCTAAGAAGTGCTCTGGTCTCTGTCTCTGTTTCTTGTTCTCTCCTCTCATTAAAATAAAAACAATATTAAAAATATATAAGTCTCTCTATAAAACATTTGTTGAGGTGCTGGGAAGACAGCATAATGGATATACAAAGAGACTTTCATGCCTGAGGCTATAAGGTCCCACATTCAATCCCCAGCACCAGAATAAGCCAGAGAACAATGCTATGGTCTCTCTCCCCTCTGTGTATTTCTCATTTAAATAAAATATACATAATATTTGTTATATATAATATTATATATAATATGTATAATATTTAATTATCATTTAAAACCATTTTAGTGGCACCTGGTTAAATGCTCACTTACAGTGCACAAGGACCCAGGTTCAAGCCCGCTCCCTATCTGCAGGGGGAAAGCTTCAGGAGTGGTAAAGCAGTGTTGCAGGTGTCTTTCTGGCTCTTTCCCTCTCTATCTCTCTCTTCCCTCTCAGTTTCTCTTTGTCTTTATTCAATACCAAATAAATAAAATATTTTAAAAGGCAAATTTAAATACAGACTGTAATTTTATATATAATTCTATGATTTACTATATTACTATTTTTCAAAATGTTGTTCCTCAAAATTTTATATCACATTGCGTTACAGTTTATCTTTCATTCTGTCTATTTTTGAAAATATTTACCATTATATCATATTACATTTGTATATTTTGTCTTTTGTATTGTGTTTCAAATTACAAGATATTGGTAATCTCTGTTTTCTACTCTCCAGTATTATAGTACAATTGGAGAATTTCAAGATAACTTCAGATATATGAATTTTCTTTCAGAGTATTATAGTCAATTAAAAATTGATTATGTGGGGCCAGGTGGTAGCACAGCGGGTTAAGTGCTCCAAAGTGCAAGGACCGGCATAAGGATCCCCGTTCTAGCCTGGCTCCCCAACTTGCAGCAGGGGAGGGGGGGTTGCTTCACAAACCGTGAAGCAGGTCTGCTGGTGTCTAGCTTTCTCTCCTCGTCTCTGTCTTCTCCTCCTCTCTCTATTTCTCTCTGTCCTATCCAACAGTGATGACAACAATAATAACTACAATAATAAAACAGCAAAGGCAACAGAAACAGACTGGGGGTATGGTTCCAATGCCCATGTCCAGTAGAGAAGCAATTACAGAAGCCGGACCTCACACATTCTGCATTCCCCAAAAGAATTTTGTACAGTAAAGCCTTAACCCTACTCAATAAGTAGATAAAGGAAATTATACTTATTATTCTCATTATATCACAATATAGGCCCCAAGTAAGTTCTCCTCCCTTCCATTACTTGATTTCCTGGTTGTTTTATTTTGATCCAGTCTGTCTTCTTCCATCAGGAAAATTAAACAGGATTTAATTCCATAGGCAATATTTTTCATTGTTTCTTCCTAAATATTAAAAAAAAAATAGTGAGAGTTGGTATTATCAGACCATGGTGAGTACATTCTATTTATTTATGTTCTACTCTTTAAGATGCTTGCTACAGAGAAATAATAATAAACTTAAACTTGACATTTTATCCTCCTTTACCTGAGAGTAGCAGGAAATAATTTTTACCTGTCAAACAGCCGATAAAGTTAGGTATAATATGAATATGGCTCATTTAGATCACTTAAATAGCTTTATCCCACCTTAATAGAACCCACAGGAGATGCTCCAAAGAGAATATACTCAATTACCTTCAGGTTAAAAATAGCAGCGTGATGATTTACTTTACAGTAAAAAAAAAAAAAGTCCCTGAAATAGTGTCAAACATACTGATATGTCAAACATGTTTACATAGTGAATTGGCTTCTTTGGCTAGCCTTTGTTTAAATACATACTAAAGAAAAATTACACAATAGATAAGATATATTAAGATAGGAGTCCTTTGTTACATTCTGGGTGGAAATTGGAAGTAGCATTTTAAGTAAGACGAGGCAAAGGGAGAAGGATGAATACCAGAGACGACTTCACTCATGACCCTGGGTCCATACTCTCACGAGGTTAAAGAATAGGAAAGCTATTAGGAGGGAATGGGATATGGAGCTCTGGTGGTGGGAATTATGCCCCTCTTATCCTATGGCCTTGTCAGTATTTCCATTTTATCAATAAATAAATTTTAAAAAGAGCAATTTAAGAAAGAAAGAAAGAGAGAAAGAAAGAAAAAACACAGGTTGCAACAACTGGGGAATAAAGACCAGGAAGGATGGAGGAAGAAGAGTAGGAGCCCCCATGCGGGATGATTGAGGGAGAAGTCAGTTGGCAGTTGTGGGATACAGAGGTCAGTGATAGGGTCAAAATACAACTATCTTGTAAATCACTTTTTTTTTTTTTTACTGGTAATGTCATCTCCTAATTCATATATAGTCCTAGTTACACAGTTACACATTACAGAAACAACAGCTTATCATTAAATGATATATACAATAACCAGATATTTTTCCCCAAAAGTTACTAAAGTTGGAGCACTTAAATCAGATCATAAATTGACCAGATGACTACCATACTATGTAGTCTTAAGAATAATAGAGACAAAAACTATGACAAACAAATCAAGACAGTATATCTAGAAGTTGCATGGCAAAACGTAAGAAGAATGTGAAAAGTGGATGAAACTATAAAGAAAAGGCATAATGTTGGGAGCTGGGCAGTAGGGCTCTGGTTTAAGTGCATATAATGCAAGGCACAAGGACTGACCAGCTCTACCCCTCTCTAGCTCTCAATTTCTCTCTGTTCTAGTCAACAACAAAAATGTAAAAAAAAAAAAAGAAAAGGCCTCCAGGAGCAGTGGATTTGTAGTGCAGGCACCGATCCCCAGCGATAACCCTGGAGGCAAAAAAAAAAAAAAAGGATTGTTGAATTTGAAAAGAAACCAACAGACGTAGACAGTGTAAGTTGTAATTGTATAGATGATCCAAATGTGATTTATGATTAATGTGTGCATGAGAGTACTGATAAACCAATGCAAAGATCTTTTTAAAATATTTTTATATTTATTTATTTCCCTTTTGTTGCCCTTGTTTTTCATTGTTGTAGTTATTTATTGTGGAGTTGGAGAGGGGCCCCGAATATTGAGAGCAGCTGTTGACCCAAAGCCAATTGTTCCTTTGTTCCCTGTGGATATTTCCACCTGTGCCCACCCTGTGATAACTATGAAAAGGTGAGATGGGAAGTAATCGGGGTCGCAGACTCTCCCCTTGCTTGGAAGGGTTTCTGCGGCTCAAGCTTAAGCTTAAGCTTCCTAATAAAGGCTCTTGCTATTGCATGTGATTCTGGTCTTCTTTGCATGAGATCGGGACTCGAAGTTATTGTTATTGCTGTCGTTGTTGCTAGATAGAACAGAGCAAAATGGAGAGAGGAGGGGAAGACAGAGGGGGGAGAGAAAGATAGACACCTGCAGACCCACTTCACAGTCTGTGAAGTGACTGCCCTGCAGGTGGGGAGCCAGAGGCTAGAACCGGGATTCTTATGCTGGTCTTGTGCTCTGTGCCACCTACACTTAAGCCACTCCCCCGCAAATATATTTTAAGAAAGGTGAGTCCATAAATTATATTTTAATACATAGTATTACTATGTTATTGCATATATATATACATATATGAAATATAAACAACATAGCATGATCAGTTAAATGTAAGTAATATTTCATTTTCTTAGTTATGCTTAGTTCTAGGTATACTATTATTATTTCTTTTTTTATCCTTGCCAGGGCTTCACCTTTCCAGACCTCCATTTTCATGCATAAAGAGACAGGTAAAAAGAAACACAAAAAAAGAGAGAATCTTACTACCTAAGATTTCCTCAGTCATAGTACTCCCATATTGTTCACTGGGGGGGTTGAGTATTTTAAGTCTTTTGTGACTATTAGTATGAATGTTTTCTTAATCATTTCTTCATTTTTCCACTTTATCATTTTATTAGTATATTATAATTAAAGGTTAACATATATTGATTTTATACCTTAAATCTATTGTTATTTGATTATTATTCTAATAATTGGGGGGATATTTGGAGTTTTCAACATATAACATATTTCCAACAAGCTGTAATAATTTCACTAATTCCTTTCCTATTTGGAGGTATTTTCTCTGTTTTCTTTAATGCAATTATCTAAAGAATACATGGAGAAATGGAAAAACATCATGAGTGTGCAGTTCCATGAATTTTTATTTTAAAAATATGAATTTTACTTAAATATATGAGACACAGACAGAGTTTCTAATGGGAGAAAAACCAGAGCACCTATCAAGTAATTCTAGTGCCAGAGAAAGCTCCAGGAGCCTGGGAAAGGCAAGAGTCCTTCACCCTGTCAGAGTGAGTTATTTCTCTGAATGATACATTGTTAAAGTGTACATAGATCTAGAAACACATATGTCATTTAAATTCTCTGTTAAAGTTGAACTGCCTACCAATCTCATCTACCTTCCCCTCCTTTTTCCTTTATTTCTTTTTCATATTTGAATCCATAGGTGAACATAGTAGAAATATTTACTGAATTTTAAGGAAAACAAAACAAGTCGACTATATGCTCAAGGAGAGAAAATCCAGGATTTCAGAGAATATAAATTATAAACCAGTGGAAACAAACTATCATCAGTGTTCCATATCATTACAGTGATATTCCTGCATAATGTGTAATGATTTTCCACTGAGCACCTCTTTAGACCAGAAATCAAGCACAACCATGTAATCCCTTTTACTATGCAATTCATTGCTCCAAATCATTAATTTGTTTACTTGGGGAACAATGGAATTCTCATGATATTTTACCTTCCCAGAGGAGAGCTGTTATGTTTTCTTCACATGAGCTATAAGCTGTTATGAAAGTGCAAATGGCTAAAAATGTTCATGGTTTCCTTTAGCTGAGTGACCAGCTCTATTTTACAGGTAAGGGGAAGACATTTTAACCTCTTAAAAAATTGAGAAATTTTGAAAATAAGTAGGAGGGCCTGGAAGGTGGTGTACACATTACTTGTTTAATCTCTTTGCCCCCACCTGCAGAGGGCAAGTTTCATGAGTGGGGGCGCACTGTTGCAGGTGTCTCTTTATTTCTCTCTCTCTTCCTTACTCCTCCCTCTCTCCCTCTCTGTTTCTGTCATAAAGAGCAAAAACAATATAAAGAAAAAAAAAAAGGACACCAGAAATGGAGTCTTTGTGTAGGTACTAATCTCTGGGTGGTGGGAAAAAATAGAATATATTAACTGACAATCAATTCACTCAGATTGGCATAGCGATGGTTTATACATAGAAAAACAGAGTGGGCTGGGCAGGGGCACGCCTGATTGAGTGCACACATTATCTTGTGCAAGAACCTGGGTTTGAGCGTTCACTCCATCTGCAGGGGAGACACTTCACACTTCAAAAGTGGTGAAGCAGGTGTGTAGGTATCTAGTTTTTCCTCTCTATCTCCCTTATCCCCCACTTTCTCAATTTCTGTCTGTCCCACCAAAATAAAATAGAAAAGGAGGGAGAGAAAGAGAAAAAGAGAGGAAGAATGAGAGAAAGAAAAAAGGGAAAAGGAAGAGAGGAAGGAAGAGAGGAAGGAAGGAAGGAAGGAAGGAAGGCTACCAGGGCAATGGGTTTGTAACAGCAGCACCGAGCCTCAGCAATAAACTTGGTGCAAAAATAAATAAATAAATAATGAAAGTAGCCATCAGTTTAATAAATGTATCTATTTTATTTTGTAGGCAACGCATTCATTTTGTTTCAGCTTTATTATTATTTTTGTCTTCACTTCCAAGAAGCTCAACATTACTTTCTAAAAAGAATCAGATATTCTGCTTTGGAAATCATTGCCTTTATGAAAGATCTAAAAGTTAAGGTGGACACATCAGCTATGACACCAGATTTGCACAGGATTCAGGTGAAAAATGTGACCGAAGTCACTTGGTTTATATTACTGGGCTTCACAGATGACTATGAGCTGCAAGTCTTCCTTTTCTGTCTTTTTCTAACCATCTATCTTTTTACTGTCGTAGGGAATTTAGGACTGGTTGTATTGGTCCTTGGGGATTCTAGGCTCCACACCCCCATGTACTTCTTTCTTAGTGCTTTATCATTCTTGGATGCCTGTTACTCTTCAGTTATCACCCCCAAGATGTTGGCCAATTTCCTATCAGAGAGGAAAGACATTTCCTATGTTGGATGTGCGACACAGATGTTTCTTGCTATTACTTTAGGGACCGCAGAATGCTTTCTCTTGGCTGCAATGGCGTATGACCGCTACGTCGCAATCTACAACCCCCTCCTGTATTCAGTCAACATGTCACCCAGGGTCTATGCACCCCTTATCATAGGTTCCTTTGTCTGTGGCCTTTTGCATGCTTCTACACACACGCTGGCTACATTTAGACTCTCCTTCTGTGTATTCAATGAGATTCAACATGTCTTCTGTGACACTCCTGCTTTACTTACGATATCTTGTTCTGATACACACATGAACCAGCTCCTACTCTTCTACTTAGTGGGTTCCATTGAGTTAGTCACCTTTCTGATTGTCCTGGTCTCCTACGGTTGCATCTTGGTGGCAATTATGAAGATGCATTCCACTGAAGGGAGAAGAAAAGTCTTCTCTACATGTGGCTCTCACCTCACCGGAGTGTCCGTTTTCCATGGAACAGTTCTCTTCATGTACGTGAGACCAAGTTCCAACTATGCTTTGGAGTATGACATGATAGCATCAATCTTTTATACCACTGTGATCCCCATGCTAAATCCCATCATCTACAGCTTAAGGAACAAAGATGTCAAAGAGGCTATGAAAAAAGTGTTTGGGAAAAATCAATGTATCAACAAAATATGTTTTCCACACTGATCCATATATTGAACCAAATAATTACTTATGATCATTATATAAATTCAGAATGATATTATTTTGTGTAGTCTGATTACATTTTTTTATTTAAGTATTTATTTGTTTAAATTTCTAACTCCAGTGAGAAATGAGAAAGAGAGAGAGAAGTCAACTGAGTCAGAGCAACACTACGTGTACATGTAGCAACAGTGACTGAACTGGAAAAAGCCAGTACACAAGTTCAGAGTTCTAGGAGCTGAACAGTTATTTTAGTGATTCACACAGAATTCACTATTTTGTATAATGGTTCTAGCCATAATACCACATATATGTTCTATGTATGTGCAGGAAAACTGTTATCTGTCTGCCTCCTATTTCATGATGAAATATATACATTGCAACACACATATATGTACACATATCCATGTATACACACATGTCTATACATATAGACAGACATTTATGACTAGGCTCATTCTCATTTTATGTTTTTGCTGACTGTCATAAAAAGTCCCAGAAACTTTTCACTTACACAACAGAAGTTTTTCTCTTCCTGTTCTAAAATCTAAGAATCTAAGGACAATGTAAAGATAGGTTTTATTTATTATGAACCCACTAACCTTAACTTGTAGTTGGCTGTCTTATGTGTCTGTCTTCTCAGGATTATTCCACTCTGCATAGTGATCTCATTTATGACACCAGTTGCATTAGACTAAGGTCAATCCTAAAGAAATAATGTTAACTACCCAAAAGAATACTCTTTCATCAAATACAGCTACTTTCTAAGATACTGTGAACTAGGCCATTGATAAATGAATCGTGACATATATGTTACATAATGCTATTCAAATACATTTTTCTAGACCATTGTGATTCCCCATGACTAATCCCATTATTTACCAATTAAGAAACAAAAATGTAAAGGATGCAGTAACAAGAGTGTTCAGAAAAATCTTTTTTCACACTGACTGTTAAATTGAAATGAAGAAAGAATGATGCTTATTATCTCAGTTTGAAATGATAATAAATCTTTTGGCTTATTTGTCTTTCTCTCCTTCATTTTTTTGGTTTGCTTTATTTTTTATTAATTTTAAATAAATTTAGGGAGAGAGAGGATGATATGTAATCCTGAACACTGTTAAATTGCCATGTGATCGAGGGGTAATTGGTTAGGAACTGGCAGCATGCAAGTCCTGTCATCCACATGCTGAATTATTTTCTCCAACATTATTCTTACAAAATTCAGCTATTTTACTGTATTATAGACATACATATAGCTACATAGTGTATACACATGCAATAATACTCTTATTTTATTTGCTCATGTCTTAGTTCATTCTGAGATACACATTGCAACACACAATATGCCTATCTTTGTATATACTCATGTCTCCATAAGTGGACACAATGTTGACTCTAGTTTTGTTCCTTTATGAGAACTACCAAAATAAATTGCTTATGCAGTGGTAATTTAACTTTTACTGTTCTAAAATCTGGAAACCAGAGAGCAAAGTGAAGACAGCGTTGATTTTGTCTGAAACTTGAATTCTCCATTTTGACTAAGCTTTCTTTGTCTTCACTTCATCATTCCTCTTTCCGAATCTGAGTGTTGATTGTTTCTTTTCTCATGACATCACTCCCAAAGGATTCATGTGTCCCCTAAAGAATTAAAGCAAATTAATTGAAAAGAGATCCTATCACCAAAGATAGTCATATTCTGAGATACTCGGCTTTAGGCCTTCTGTATGTCAACAGTGATATTTGTGTTGCTTATTATTGTGTAGGTGATTATTTGCATATGTATTTACATACAGAGTCCTGTTTGTATGACTGAAATTACATAGACCACTTAGAGTTGCAACTACAAGTAAACTTATAATGGTATCTGTGTAGCTTGAGCAAATGTCACCTTATCCACAGAAAAATCATAGAGTCGGACTCCAGTTAAACAATCCCTGCCCCACCCTGAGAGCTGTGATTTGGAGAAATGTCATCATGGCTTGTGGTTTGAGATTATGTATGTGTCCAGGTGCTTGGTATCACCATAGTGCAGTGCGGACTCGTGAGGGTTTACTTACCCTGCCTTTTAAAAATGTCTTCGAAAGCATGGATATTTTATATATTCTCTTTTAAATGATGTTTTAATTATTTTTTTTAATTATTGGATCTAGACAGAAAGAAATTGAGAGAGGAAAGGGAGATAGACAGGGAGAGAGACACAGAGAGACACCTCTGCAGTTCTACTTCACCACTCCTGAAGCTTCCTCCCACAGGTGGGGACCAGGGGCTCAAACCTGGGTTCTTGGTCATTGCAGTGTGCACTTACCCAGCTGTAGCACCGCCTGGCCCATTACATATATATATATATATATATATATATATATATATATATATATATATATATATATATAATTCCATAAATAATTAGGGATTATACATTAGTTTTATGTTTATACTTAAATTTAAAGGTAACCAAAGATAAGTAAAATTCTGATAATGAGGTCTCTAAAATTCTGATGTTTTCTCACAGCAAAGCCTTACAAATACATTTGAAAAAATAAGCCTGGACCTATTAAGTTTATTGTAATGTTATGCAACATGGCTACAGACTAGTATAAACAATAAATAACATATTTATATTTGTAATGTAAGTATCACATACTATGAAATAGTACTACTATTTTATTCCCCTTTATTTAGCAAAGTCTTAATTACATATTTCATGTTTTATTATTACTGAAAGACGCCTTTTTTTTTTTTTTGTCTAAAAGAACTCAGAAGGACTTCACTATTGCGCCAGCCCTAGAGAAGTCGGAGCAAGTAGTGACATCTTAAGTTTTGAGGTCTCGCTCTCTTATTCACGTAGCTTAATACTGAAAGGGTTTATTCAGGTAGAAAGCAGGACAAACAGCAGAGGCAGGAGTAAAAAGCTTAAGCTAACGGTAAGTGGAAAGGAGGCTTTACATGTTGCAGATGTCACTCCGGTATCTATAGGACTGCTGTGTTCAGTAACGCTATCCAGTCAGTCACCTTTGTCTGAAACTTTGTCTACATGGGATCTTTTGCTCGTTGGCCCCATTATTGTTTGAGGAGTCACAAGTTAATGAGTATGAAGTCGTTTAGGTCTGGAGTTATACATTAAGCCTAAAGTTACCAGAAATCTTATCTAAATGCTATCACAGTATCCATTTATCTTTTGTTTTCATAGACCTTAGAGCAAAAGTGCACAATAGTTTGCAGTGAGTCAATAAATGTAGCAAGCAAGCAGAGAGACCTAAAAAGACATCATAAAGTACCTAATGAAATAGTTTCTACATAGACCTCTACTTAGATAGGCTCTTCACCTACCTCCTATTGCACGTCTCTCAATCAGCCCAAAGCTAACCTTGTCAGACAAAGGACGGACTATAAAAGCTGAGTAAGGGCCAGAGACTGACATACTTTAATGATGACTCTTTAGTCACTAGCAGGCACCCCATCACCTGGGGCCCTGGTCAGGGAATCCTGGGATTCCCCACACAGACATTTGTCTTTTTATCACTAGGGGTGGGGAGGAGGGCACTGGCACCTGCAGTAACTCCAGGATATCTCATAGATGGATTTATTTATTTATTTGTAACAGTGTGTGAGAGGTAGAGTTAGAGAGGGAGATAGAGACAAAGAGCTAATACACTGGCAGCATTTCAACACCACGTGTGAAGCCTCCTCCGCCCTATAGGTGGGGCCCAGTGTTTGAAGAAGAATCTCATGAAAGGCAGTATGAACTCTTCCTAGTATTTCACCACCTTGGCTCGGACAACACTGTTTTTAAACATGTTCACATTTTAGGTTTATAATTTGCTTATTTAATGTCTGTTTTACACTATAATGAGCTCATTACCAGGATTCTAGTTACCATGCAGAATCTTTTACTCATAACCCACAGCATAGATCCCTTCTCTTCTGATAATCACCAGTATACTTTTGTGTATTTTTTTAAAAAAGTTTTATTCATTTGTTCTCTTTTGTTGCCCTTGTTGTTTTATTGTTGTAGTTATTATTGATGTCGTTGTTGTTGGATAGGACAGAGAGAAATGGAGGAGGGGAAGACAGAAATGGGGAGAGAAAGATAGACACCTGCAGACCTGCTTCACTGCCTGTGAAGTGACACCCCTGCAGGTGGGGAGCCGGGGGCTTGATACTTCTGTGTATTTGAGTTTAGGCTTGTTCCTTTTTGTTGTTGTTTTTATATGAAGATTCCCTTTTCTCCATAGTCTTTTCAGTACCTGAACTTCTCATCTTACTAGTAATATGCATCCTGATAGGTGGAAGATAAATATTCATTGTGGATTTGATTTCTTGTTTCTCAGTAGAGAGATAATTGAGTGATTACGAAGTCTATACTATCTTGTCCTTTCAATACACTTTCTTGTGTCCATATGTATCAGGATTTTAATAAAAGTAAATTGATCATCATCTCATAAAAATAAAATTCCTTTTTCATGAGAATTTAAGTTTTTCAGGTATGGGTAGATAGCATAATTATCATGCAAGACTCTCATGCTTGAGGATTCAAAGTCTCAGGTTCAATCCCCTGCACCACCATAAGCCTGAGTTAAGCAGTGCTCTGGTTAAAAAAAAAATGTTGGGCACCTGGGTTGTTTCCAGGTTTTAGCTATTACGAATTGTGCTACTATGAACATAGGTGTGCGCATATCTTTTTGGTTGGGTGTTATGGAGTCCTTGGGGTATACACCCCCCAAAAATTCTAAGCTTTTCCACAGATTGTATCGTAAGTAGGACTATAATCTTATGTCCTTAAATTAATTTTCCTGTTATATTTCTATTTTTATTTTACAGATCAGTTTATAAGAAGGTCAATAAACTCTGTAACCATATTTATCATGGAATTAATTGCTTCAGACTATTCTGCTTTTTTTGTGAGCAAATTAAAATTACCTTTCTAGTTCTTTTTTCATTCCTAGAAGATAATGAGTGTGTTTTTCTTAGTGGAGTATCCCAGTGGACTTGAAGAAGTGCTCAAGAACCTGCTTATAACATTGCAGAAGCTTGCTATTCACAGTGTATCCTAATTGACTGAGTAGTTAATTTTCACAGGTAAGATCAAATTTTTTTTTTTGCCACTTAAAATATTTCAGTCTATGCTTCAGTATGTTAATCTGAGATAGAAGTGCCTTTTTAACTCAAAACTGGATACATTTGAATGATGTAATTCCAGAAATCATGGCAGTGATAATGGGGAAGTCTGGCTATTTATGCTGATACATTTTCAAGTTAGAAATGTGTTTTAACTTCTTAGATGAAAGGAAATAATCACATTCAAAATAGACACAGGCTTATATTATGCATTGAGGAAAAATATTAAAGGAAGGATATAATCAATTAATTAATCACTGAGCATGTTCCATTTATGGATGATATTTACAATGCTACATAAATTAATTTCAATTATACTTTATAAATAGCTATCTAATCAAAGTGTCACTTAGTTTTTGTTACCATCATTGCTAACTCATTCTTGATATTCTTTTAACTATTTGAATACATCAAAAAAGTATTAGGGGATACCATTTCCAGATAAGGCATGTATCAATGACGATGCATTTTATTCAAATGGGACTAGGTTAACATTTGAAGCAGAAATATTTGGTCTTTAATTCTGTCTCTCCTAGTAACTAATCACCTGTTTTTCTTTACTACTGAGCTGACTTCTTGTCGGTTTTCTCAGCTAGAAAAGAATGTCATTTTATTTCTTATTTTGAAGACAGCTATGTAGATTATATCACATGATGCACACAATTTTCTAATCTCCTATGAGTCCCTTAGCATCTAGTAACAGTCATTGTATCCTTTCTTTTCTCTCCTAATATCTGTAATATCCTGATGGGGGTGCAACATTTTTTCTGACATTCTCTATCTCTAAAATAGCATCACTGATGGGTCTGGCAGTGAGTGGCACACATTCTTGAGCACACATGCAAGAGGTCCCAAGTTCAAGCTTCCAATCTCCAACTGCCAGGGAAGAGGGGCTCAGGGGAGATTCATGTGTGATAAAGCAGTGCCCTGTGTACCTCTCTTCCTCTCTTTCCACATTCTCTCTTAACTTTTCTTTGTCTAGTAAATAAATCAGTAATAAATAGAATATAAAATAAAGTAAAATTATATATATATTATCCTTCTGATATCTCTTTTTTAAACATAATTTATTATTTTTTTTTGCTTTTGTTTGTTTATTTATTGGATATAGAAAACCAGGAATCAAGAGGGAGGAAATGAGAGGGGGGAAGAGAGGGAGAGGGAGAGGGAGAGAGAGAGAGAGAGAGAGAGAGAGACAGAGAGAGAGAGACGGAAGGAGAGGGGCATCTGAAGCATTGCTTCCCCATTTACAAAGTTTTCCCCCTGTAGGTGGAGGTCAGGGGCTCAAAGCTTGGTCCTTGCACACTATAATGTGTGCACTCAACCAGGCGTGTCACCACCCGGCCCCCAGATATATTGCTTAAAATAAAATCAGCTACAATTAAGCTCTGTTCATGTTATCTTAAATATCGGTGCGCCGCTATGTTCCATCGCTGGGGAGCCAGAGACGACCTGAACTGCCCCTGCGGCTCCAGACAGACTATGACCCACATAGTCAACGACGGCCACCTCTCCAGATTCAAAGGAGGTCTCGAAACTTGACATCAGGCTCCACCTGACGCTGTTGACTGGCTACGGAAGAAGGGCAAACGCTAGAAGAAGAAGTTGATAAGTGTGTATTTGTAGAACGGTTATTTACTTATTAGATGGAGTGATGCCTCTATAATTTCTCTTTACAGCAAAATACATAAATAGATACAGCAAAATAGATAAATGCTTTAACTGGATCTGATTGGGATAAACTATATCTGTCTATATCTATATACATTTCGTCTGTGGAGGGAGCACCAAGGCTTCACATTTGTACAATTTCATCATTTGATGGAATCCACACTTATCCAGAAAGAAGGTAAGAAATAGAGGATGGGAGTGACAGAGAGAAATCAGACATCACAGCACGGTTTCTTTGCTCATGAAGCTTCTCTTCTGCATGAAGCTCTCCTCTGTGTGTTCTCAAAGGTAGGTTTTTATGCAGGGGGTGTGTGGCTCTACTCTGTGAGCTATAAATGCATTGGTATGGTCTCTCTTTCTTCATTCTCCCTCTCATCTTCCTCCTCCTTCTTCTATTTTTTTTAAAAATTATTTATAAAAAGGAAACATTGACTAAACCACTACAACTCGGTATCCCATCCCCTCCCCTCCACTGATAGTTTTCATATCCTTTAACTCTCTGGGAGTATGTGCCCAAGGTCATTGTGGGATGCAGAAAGTGGAAGGTCTGGCTTCCTTAATTGCTTTCCTACTTAACATGGGCGTTGACAGGTTAATCCATACTCCCAGCCTGTCTCTCTCTTTCCCTAGTGGGCAAGGGCTCTGGGGGAGGTGGAGCTCCAGAACACATTGGTGGGGTTGTCTGTCCAGGGAAGTCTGGTTGGCATCATGCTAGCATCTGGAACCTGGTGGTTGAAAAGAGAGTTAACATACAAAGCCAAATAAATTGTTTACCAATCATGGACCTAAAGGCTGAAATAGTGCAGATAAATAGTTGGGGGGGGGGTCCTCCATTTTGTAGATAGCTAGTAGGCATATTTTAGTTATATTACAAAGGGCCTGGGACTATAATAATTTTTTTCTTCTTTTTCTTTTTTTCTGCTAAGCCTAAAATCTGATATGCAGGTGGATCCAAGTTATTGTCTGGGGAGATAATGTTATGGATGGACAAAGGACCAGAAAGCTGGATCAGGGAAGAGAGCAGCTCCCCAATATGGGAAAGGGGACTGTAAACCCCATCGATTTGATCTGATCTGAGACCCATATTCAGCTTAGGAGCCTTTGTGACCTCTGCATCCCTGAAGATCTGAGATCACATTCTGTGGTCATGAGTAGGAACATTCCAAGCTTCCCCAATATCAGGAGCCATCTTCCTCAGGTATAGCATAGAGTATGCTGTCCATCCTCTCTTCAGAGGATGGAACATTATCTACCATTGTTGATCCAAGTTGAGGGCACGGTCCTATGGGGGCCCAGAAAGGGATCTATTGTGTTGTTCCTGATAGAAATGACCGGTAGCAATGGAGAGAGGAATTTATTTGAGGTCTAGGCCCATCATGCCTGTTTGGGAATCTCAGGACTCCCGAATAGGGCCCCAGCTAATGGGGTGGCCTGATAGTGACTAAAGAGTTATCCTTAAAGTATGCCAGTCTCTTTCCCTTATTCATCTTTTGCAGTCATTGCTTTGCTAAGGTTACCTTTATTAGCTCATAGAGTAACTGTAATAGGAAGTAGGTGAGGAGGGTATCTAAGCCTAAGTAGACACTATTTCATTATGAACTTGATACTGACTCACTACAGACTATATTGTGTATTTTTGCTTTCAGATATATATTTTGCCCTAATTTATGGATACATGTGAACATTTGCTCTATTTTACGGGACCTAGTCTATATCTAGGTTTTGGGATTTTGTTAGGAAGTGAACCTCCTGGACTGGAATTAGAGAATATTATGAAAGGAAAGGTTTCACCCAAGTAATGAGGGTGAAGGGTTGACATTCCAGGCCTGACATCTCTGGACACACAGTCTGAAGTGAAGCATGCAGAGGTGGTATTCCTCAGCAGGTTGGGATCAGCGGATGGAATATCATTTGGTATAAATTGAGAGAAGTATTAAGAAAAGTAAAGCTCACCCTAGAGGTTCCAGTACTGGGGGAAATATAGGCTTTATAGAAGAAGCTGAAGGTTCCTGCTGTCTTAGGGTTTAATAAGAAAATAGATATTTATTGCTATAATCACATTACTTGGCAATTGGGTTAACTTTGAAATATACATTTGTTAGGATTTGCTTTATCATATACAACATGACCATAATTTATGTCCTTTGATATTATTTGTATATAGCTGTGCCACCAGTTGCTTCTGTTCTCCCTGGTCTAAAATTTTAAGAGAGTCAACATATCAAAGATTCAGCCTATATATTTAAAAGACTCTGTGCTTTAAAAAGTTTGAGACATTCAATTTTTACCCTCTCATATTAGTTAAATAGTGATTTATATGACTATAAATTAATAGGAGTGTACATAAACACCATTCCTACCACCAAAAGACTGTTCTTAAGCAGTGTGTTGTTGGGTTTCCAAATTCTGTGACTTTTAGTAATTTTCTGTTTGTTTTTAAATGTTGGCTTTACTCCACTGTAGTCTGAGAAGATAGATGGGATGATTTCAATGCTTGTGAATTTGTTGATGATGTCTTTGTGGCTTAACATGTGGTCTATCCTTGAGGATGTGCTGTGTGTATTTGAAAAGAATGTGTATTCAGTTTTTTGGGGTGAAGAACTCTGAAAATGTCCAGGAGGTCTAGTCTGTCCATCTATTCATTTAATTCTATTGTTTCTTTGTTGATTCTCTGCTTCATTTATGTGTCTAAGTGTGAGAGTGGAGTGTTAAAATCTCCCACTATTATTGTATCACTATTGATGTATTTTTTTAGTTTTTTCAGTAGGTGTTTGATGTATCTAGATGGTCCCTCATTGGGTGCAAGGTGTTAATAATTGTTAAATCTTTTTGGTTGATTGATCCTCTAATCATTATGTAATGACCTTGCCTATGTATTATTACTTTATTTAATTTAAAGTCTGTGGTGTCAGAGATGAGAATGGCTGTTCCTGCCCTTATTTTGTGGCCCATTAGCCTGTATGATAGTTTTCCATCCTTTCACTTTAAGTCTGTGTTTGTCTTGTTGGATAAGGTGGGATTCTGTCAAGCATCATATGGTTGGGATGTGTTTTCTGATCCATCCTCCCACTCTGTGCCTTTTAATGGGTGAGTTTAAGCCATTGACATTTTTGATATTATGGATTTAATGTATTGTAGTGCCATTATTCAACATTTTTTTTGCTCTGATATATGGCAAGTATTATATTGATCTTCTTGTTTATGAGGTCCTTTAGAACCTCTTTCAGGGCAGGCTTGTTGAAGGTTGCCTCCTTTAACTGTTGTCTGTCAAGAAGGTTTTGATTCCTCCATCTAGTCTGAATAAAAGTCTAGCAGGATATATTATCCTTGGTTGAAACCCTTTTTCATTCAGGGCTTGACAGATATCTTGCCATTCTCTTCTGGCTTTTACACTTTGAGTGGAGAAGTCTGATGATAATCTTACTGGTTTTCTCCTGTATGTGACTTTTTGTTTATTTTCTCTTGCAGCCTTTGGAATCCTTTCTTTAGCCTTACTTCCTTTTATTGGAACTGTGATGTGTCTTTAGGTCTGGGTTGATTTTGTTTGGGATTTTCTGGGCCTCTTGAATCTTAGTGTCCTTTCTGTTGTTTAGGTCTGGGAGTTTTTCTTCTATTACTTCCTCTAGAATGTTTACTTCTCCTTCCTCTCTTTCTTCCTCTGGTAGGCTAATTATACAAATGTTACTTCTTTTGAGTTCACCCCATATGTCTCTGTTGTTGTTTTCAGTGTCTCTCAATCTCTTTTTGAGCTTTTTTACCTCTTTCTTTGTTTTGTCTAGCTCATCCTCTGTTTGTCTAATTTTGTTTTCTGCTTCTGTTAATCTTCTTTCCTTTCTTCAGCTTCTTTCTTCAGTTCAGTTATAGTATTAGCTTATTCTGCTAATTGGCCTTTTAGTTCAGCTATTTCAGCTTTCAGTTCTCTAATTGCCTCAAGGTAGCTTGTCTTTTCCTTGAGTGTCTCATCTGTTGTTTCCCTAATTCTGATAGCCCTTTCCTCCATAGTTGTCCTCAATTCTGTGATTATTAGGGTTTATTATTGCTTGCATAATGTTCTTATCTATGGTTACTTCTGACTGATTTGGAATTTCTTCTGGGCTCCTGTCTTGATTCATTGTGGTAGCAGTTTTATTTGCTCTTGATTTAACCATTTTTTATTGATGTGTTTTTTAATTTTCTGTTCTGTCATTCTTCACTTGTTGTGTTTTGAGTACAAGCCACACTATACTAAAGACCTTTATGACAAATGCAGTCACCAAACTCAGACATTACAACAATAGTAATTGAAGCAAGGATTGATGCAGTTCAACCAATACCAGTTAGCCAAACAACACCTCCAGTCCATGAAAAAAATACAACCAAATCCAAAAAAAAAAAAAAAAAAGAAAGAGAAAGGAAAAAAGGGAAAGGAAGAATAGACAATTATGCACATCTACTGTGCACTGTAAATTCTAGGGATAGCAAGAGGAGAAAGGGAAGTAGAGAAGAGAGACATGCACACAGAAAGAGTCCACTCTGAGTCAGATTTCTTCCCCCAAATAATTCACAAACGAGTATCAGTGAATTCAGAAATTAAAAGAAGGAAGAAGAAAGAAAAGAATACAAAAACAACAACAACAAAAAGAGAGAAGTGACAGGAAAGAGATTTTTTTTATTTTGAATTAGCCATGAGGATGGAAAAAGGAGAGTGAAGGGAAGAGGTAGAGAGAAACAAGTTCCTCTCACAATGGATAGGATACCCATTTACCTAGCAATGGAAAAATCAACAACAGTTAATTTTGGACAATGTGAAGAAGGAGGGGGAAAAAGGACACACGTAAATAATAATAATAATAATAATAATAATAATAATAATAATAATAATATAAAAGAAAGCAAAAGCCCTAATAGTCAGTCTGCAGCTTGGACTGCTCTGGATTGGCTGCAGGCAACCAAGCAAAGACAGCCAATTGTAAGTACTATACAAAAAAAAAAAAAAAACTTTAGGTAGTCTTGCCCAGGCAGGGATGAGGCTCTGATTGGTCATGTATTTTGTCACTTAAGTAGAGCTCCAGCCACTTTAACAAAATGAGATAGAGAGAAGAAAAACAAAAAGGGAAAAGCTTGGAATGACACACCTGCTGAGCCAGGAATCTTGGTAAAGAAAATAGCTCAGGGGGAAGCCTGCTAGGAGCAGCTTTCCAGCCCCTGGGGGATGTTTCTGGGGCGTGGGGGAGGGGTGAGCTTCAGAAATAATCAAAAGATTTTCCTTTCTTTGTCTCCCTGCTGTCCATTTTCTAACCCAAGAGTGAGCTATAGGACTCCTCCTTGGTCCCCTTATTCACCCCTAGGACCCCTTATTCACCCTCCTGCTGAAGTTCGGCCCAGTATCCTACCCTATCCAGAGAATCCTACGTCACAAGCTGCTGCTTATTGGAGTTCAAGCCAGCCAAGTCGCCATCTTGGCTCTGCCCTCCTCCTCCTCCTCCTCCTCCTCCTCTTCCTCCTCCTCCTCCTCCTTCTTCCTTTCCTTCTCTCACTCTTTCCTTCCACCCTTCTTTCAGTCTTTCCTTCCTCTCTCTCTCTTTCTCTCTCTCTCATCATCTTCTTCTTTGTTTACTTCATTTTTACTCTACCAGGTTTATCTCTGAAATTTCATACCTGCATAATTTCATCATTTACAGTACTGCACTATAGTATTATATTTTGCTCTTTTTTTTTTCCCCTTTACACCTTTCCTTTTCTGCTTTATTTTTCCCAAATCTTCCCCTGAGCAGGTGCTCCCATTTGGTGGTCGGGGATCTGAATCCGGGTATTTACACTTGTCAAAATGGTAAAGTGTGTGTTCCACCAACTGAGTATCTTCTAGAGCCCTGCCAGGATTTATTTACTTAAAAACTAGATGAAGGTCTTTTTAGGGATACAGAATTGATGACAAGTATAAAAAAGACTTATACTGGCATGAAGTTAGAATTGTAACAGCACATGAACAATATAATAAAGTATAGAAATCAAAATAGGGATCTTATTTGAGATTTCCTTATTGATTTTGAAGAATGAGAGCATCACTCTGGCAGATGAAATGCCAAGAACCTCCTGTTTTTGGCTTTGTTATCTCATCATAAATCTACAAATATTTATGGGTTAAAATAATAACTAAAAATGAAGATATATGATGATTTAGTCAGGTAAAGTTTTCTGATATGATAAATTGAACTGTAATTCTGGAGCCAGTGGTGGTGCACCCAGTTAAGTGCACATAGTACTATGTGCAAGGATTTGTGCAAAGACCTTGGTTTGAATCCTGACTCCCCACCTGCAGAGGGGACACTACACAAGCAGTGAAGCAGGTCTGCAGGTATCTGTCTTTCTCTCTCCCTCTCTGTCTTCCTCTTGCCTCTCAATTTATTTCTGTCCTATCAAATAAAACAAAAAGAAAAATTAAAAAAAAAAAAGGTCACCAGGAGCCTTGGATTTGTAGTGCCATCACTGAGTCATAGTGATGAGCCTGGAGGCAAATGAAAAAAAGTTGAAACAAAATTCTTACATTCTACTTTATGGTGATGTGATGAGATTTTATTAATGCTCCGTTTTCATATCACATTGTTTTTCTTATTTAAATGTATAGAAAAACATAATGGGGACTCTCTGGATGCCTGTGGGCAGGGTTTTGTTCACATCTCATAGCTGAGAAATAAACGTCATTACACTACTGAGAGAGTGAGAAAGGAATATGGGATGGTGGAAGCAGGGCACACATCTTGCAGTGAGGTTCTGCAGAATATCCTATGTGGACCACTCTGTTCCTCTGTTTACTTGGTGTGTGTGCCTACAGCTATGTCAAATATAAACATATTTCCCCCCATTTTGGATTGGATGGGAAAGAGAGAAATTGACGGGGGAACGGAGGTAGAGAGGGAGACAGAAAGATAGACACCGGCTGCCCTGCTTCACAGCTTGTGAGGCAGCCCTCTGTAGGTGGGGAGCCAGGGGTTCGAACTGGCATCCTTGAGCAGATCCTTGTGCTTCATACTATGTGAGCTTAACCAGGTGTGCCACCACTCAGCCCCCTCAAGTATAAATATCTTAAAGTTGGGAGTCGGGCGGTAGTGCAGTGGGTTAAGTAAATGTGGTGCAAAGTGCAAGGACCGGCATAAGCATCCCGATTTGAGCCCCTGGCTCCGCACCTACAGGGGAGTCGCTTCACAAGCGGTGAAGCAGGTCTGCAGGTGTCTGTCTTTCTCTCCTCCTCTCTCCATTTCTCTTTGTCCTATCTGACGATGACACCAATAACAACAACAATAATAAGTACAACAAAAATAAGGAAGAGGGCACCAAAAGGGAAAATAAATATTTTTAAAAAATTAAAAAATGAGGGAGTCGGGCTGTAGCGCAGCGGGTTAAGCGCAGGTGGCGCAAAGCACAAGGACCGGCATAAGGATCCCGGTTCAAACCCCGGCTCCCCACCTGCAGGGGAGTCGCTTCACAGGCGGTGAAGCAGGTCTGCAGGTGTCTATCTCTCTCTCCTCCTCTCTGTCTTCCCCTCCTCTCTCCATTTCTCTCTGTCCTATCCAACAACGACAACAACAATAATAACTACAACAATAAAAAACAACAAGGGCAACAAAAGGGAATAAATAAATAAAATAAAATAACAAAAAAAATTTTAAAAAAATAAATAAAAAATGAATAAATATCTTAAAGGTGTACATAAACATGTTAAAACATGCATGATGTAATGATTTCTCTTAGTATATAGGCCACTTATAACAGACTTGTTAGAGTCTGTGTTTACTCTGTAACTCCTGGCCTTATCCCAAGGACGTAGTAAGCTTAGTTCATGGGTATCAGAAAAAGCCTCTGTTAGTTTGAAGGTCTTTTAGTCCTTTATCTGTGTCTACCCTGTTACAGCCGAGACTCCCCTGGAGACTGGAGACAGAAAAACAGAGAATGTCTGCTTCCCGTAAGTAACCAGACATTATAAGTCACAGGTTTTCCAAATATACATATGTGTGTATTTTCTTTTTAAAAAATTTTTCTTTTTTTATTATCTTTATTTATTGGATAGAGACAGCCAGAAATCGAGAAGGTAGGGGAGATGGAGAGGTAGAGAGAAAGAGAGACACCTGCTGACCTGCTCCACCCCATGTGAAGCTTTCCACCTTGCAGGTGAGGTCTGGGGGCTTGAGCACTGTGACATGTGTGTTCAAATAGGTGTGCCAGCACCCGGTCCCATAAGTGTGTATTTTCTCATATTTTAACAATTATTAAGATTAAAGAAAAGGATTTGAAACATTTAACACAAAGATTCAGGGCAATTATATGTAACTTTTACTGCAATGTTTGCAGATTTTAGGGTCTAATGAAATATAATGGTGTATCCCTAATGAATGTCTGTACTTGGAAATCAAATTTAATTAAATAAATAAATATATGAATAAACAAATATTAAAATAGGCCTGGGGAGACAGCATAATGGTTCTGCAAAAGACTCTCATGCCTGAGGCTCTTGGATCTCAGGTTCAATCCCCAGCAGTGCTCTGGGCTCTGTCCCTATCCCTCCCCCACACCCTTCTCACCTCCAGGGTTATCTTTGGGGCTTGGTGCCAGCACTGTGAATCCACTGCTCCTGGAGGCCATTTTTTTCCTTTTCTTTTTTTATTAGCTAGTACAAAGAGAAATTGAGAGGGGATAGTCAGGGGTGGGGAGAGAGACAGACACCTGCAGACTTGCTTCACCGCTTGTGAAGCGAACCCCTTGTAGATGGGGAGTGGGGTGTTTGCACTTAGTACAATGTGCGCTTAACCCGCTGCATCACAGCCCTGCCTCTCTGTCTCTGTCTCTCTCATTCTCTCATCAAAATAAAATTTAAAATATTAAAAACAAAAAAGATCACACATTTTAACTCTGAATTAATTAACCTTGATGACATTTTAAGATGATGAAGTATCAAACCGAGCAATATGAACCCTAAACAGAAAATGAGCTAACTCTTAATTCAGTTATTTGGACATATCTTAGCTATGTAAATTTAACCTTGATTTTAACATCCTTTCTCTCTTATTTATTCAAGGTATGACATTCCCATGGACCTGACTTCATCATCACACTGTCCTTCTGTGGTAATGATTTCAAAATCCCTTTCCAAGGAAGAAACATCTCTTACTGTTAAAACAAACAAATAAACAAAAACTATTGTCTTTAAAATCTACAAATAAAGACTGAAATATCAGGATGCTGTTGGGTTTAGATTTATACAGCTCTCACTTGAAAAATGTCACTGAAGTCACTATGTTTGTATTACTGGGCTTCACCGATGATTATAAGACACAGGTCTTACTATTCTTACTGTTCCTAGCAATCTACTTTTTTACCCTCATGGGAAATTTGGGACTGGTCCTGTTGGTCATTGGGGATCCCCGTCTTCACAACCCCATGTACTTCTTCTTGAGCGTCTTGTCATTCTTGGATGCTTGCTATTCCTCAGTCGTCACTCCCAAGATGTTGGTCAATTTCCTATCAGAGGACAAATCCATTTCCTATGCTGGGTGTGCCACACAGATGCTTCTCTTTGTTACTTTAGGGACCACAGAATGCTTTCTCTTGGCTGCAATGGCGTATGACCGCTATGTCGCAATCTACAACCCCCTCCTGTATTCTGTCAGCATGTCACCCAGGGTCTATGTGTCACTCATCCTTGCTTCTTACATCGGTGGAATCCTGCATGCTTCCACACACACCCTGGCTACATTTAGCTTATCCTTTTGTGCCTCTAATGAAATTAAACATATATTTTGTGATATCCCTCCTCTGCTGGCTATTTCCTGTTCCAATACTCACATAAACCAGCTCTTACTTTTCTACTGTGTGGGCGCCATTGAGATAGTTACCATTCTGATAGTCTTGGTCTCCTATGCATTCATCTTGGTGGCAATTCTGAGGATGCGTTCTGCAGAAGGAAGAAGAAAGGTCTTTTCTACATGTGGCTCTCACCTCACCGGAGTGTCTATTTACCATGGCACCATCCTCTTCATGTACGTGAGACCGAGTTCCAGCTATGCTTTGGACCATGACATGATAGTGTCAATATTTTACACCATCGTGATCCCCATGCTGAATCCCATCATCTACAGCTTAAGGAACAAAGATGTCAAGGAAGCCATGAAGAAAGTGTTTGGAAAATTTTGGTGTATCCACACAAGGGAACTTTCACACTGACTCTTCAAATGAAATGAATAAAAGAAACATTCTTGTCTCAAAGAAAAAAATGTTAAAACATCACTTTGCTTTTTTTTTTTGTACTTATTGTGCATTTATATCATTTTGTGCACATTTGTGCATTTATAACATTTTAGGTATTTTGTGTAGATATCACATATTTCTGTCCTATCATTTCGGCTACAGGAAATTTCCACTACTCTTCTGCTTTTCAATTCATTATTTCTTAGTGATAGAAATGCACAGCAGTACATACACATGTGTATATATTTCCCTGCACACAAATAATCATATATGTATATAAGTATTAACTATTTGACACTGTCTTTGTTAGTGAGGGCTTTCATGACAAAGTCCCACAGACTGATGACTTAAACAACAGAAATTTATTTATCTTTCTCGTAGAATTTAAAAATGTATGAAGGTTGGGGCCTGCCATTGGCACACCTGGTTGAGTGTACACATTGCTGTGTACCTGGCTTAAAGCCTAACGTGGGTTAAAGCCCCTGCTCCTCACCTACAGGGGGCGCACTTTACAAGGGGTGAAGCAGGTCTATGGGTGTCTCTCTGTTTAGCTCTTTATCTTCTCCACTTTTCTCAACTTCTTTCTGTCCTATCAAGAAAGGAAAAAAAGAAAAATGCAGGTGGTGGATTCATAGTGCCTGCATGAGACCAAGCGGTAATCCTGGTGCCAATAATAAAAAAGTAACAACAACAATAATAATAATGTTCTAGAAGGTGATGACAGATTAAGTTCTTCTAAACCATCTATACTTGTATATGGTAATCATTATCTGTCTGCAGAGAGACACCTGCAGCACTACCTCACCACTTGGGAAGCTTCCCCCAAACTCCACCACCCCGCAAGTGGGAACTGGAAGCTTGTTCCTGAGTCCACGCGGGTTGTAACATGTGCGCTCAACCAGGTGCATCACTATCCAGCCCCCAGGAGTAGCAGACACCTATCATGGAGAGATGAGTGGTTGTATCAATGTGTCAATAACTTCACTGTAAACCATTTACTGTCACCCCTCCAACTGAGTGAAGCAAAAAGAATAATACACACTCTGATCACTCTGTCACTTACTAAAAATAAACTAATGAATCTTCAGATTTTTCATAGGAGTTGGACCAATATACACACCTACCAAGAATGTGAGTGTGGGGTTTTCTTCCTCCACTACAGCTTCTCCAACAGATGCTGTGTTTGTGTTTTCTAACGTGTGACGTTCTCACAGGTATAAAGTGGTACCTTAGTGTTGCTTTTAGCTGCATTTCCCTCATCATCATGACTCTGAACCCAGGCTTGGGGAAGCTAGTGTCTTCTAGAGACCTAGACACCTACCACAGTGGAGAAGAGTTATACCTATGTACCATTAACTGTACCTATGTCCCTAATAAAAATATCTGACTGACTGACTGACTAAATGAGTTTGTGGTCCTGGAAACAGTACAGAAATGCAGTGTAGAAACTGTATTCACAGGGTCCTAATAGATTTCCAACCTCACATATGTCTGAATGATGTTCTGATCCTTCCTTTTTCTCACAAATTACTAAATAAAACCTCATTTTAAAGGTTTTAAATGTCTTTATTTGAGAGAAAGACAGAGAAAAAGATGACCTGAGAACTCCTTAGTGCTGGCTTGTGGTGGTTTAAGGATTCAACCCAACACGTCTGACCCCTGAGAATACAAATATATTGTATGTCTTTCAGCCATAAATAAATCATTTTATTATTATTTTTGCCACTAAGAGATTGGTGTCAGCACTATGAATCTAGAGTCTACTACTCCTGGTGGCTATTTTTGCCTGTTTTTCTTTTTTTTTCTCTCTTTTCTTTCTAATTTTTATTAGGTAGGACATAGAGAAATTGATGGGGAGAAGGAGGGGGAGATACATAGGGAGAGAAATGCAGATAGCTGCAGATTTGCTTCACCACTCATGAAGCATTCCCTTTAAAGATGGGGAGTAAGAGACTTCACGTGTGGAATGACAACCCTTCAGCTTCATTACTCGGGTGAGACCTTTCCTTTTATAGTACACTCTAATTTCATCTCAGGTGGTTCACTTTCTAACAAAGTCCCAAAACCTAGATATACACCAGTTTCTGTGAGAGAGAGCTTATGTTCACATGTATCCATAAACTACTGCAAAATATATACCTGAAAGCAGAAGTACACTAGAGTTTGCAGTGAGTACCCCCCTAACACTTCCTCTCCACTATTCCAAGCTTTGGGTCCATGATTGCTCAACAAATTGTTTGGCTTTGTATGTTAACTCTCTTTTCAGTCACCAGGTTCCAGATGCCATCAGGATGCTGACCAGGCTTCCCTGGATTGAAGACCCCACCAATGTGTCCTGGAGCTCAGCTTCCCCAGAGACCCACCCTACTAGGGAAAGAGAGAGGCATACTGGGAGTATGGACCGACCAGTCAACGCCCATGTTCAGCGGGGAAGCAATGACAGAAGCCAGACCTTCTACCTTCTGCAACCCTCAATGACCCTGGGTCCATGCTCCCAGAGGGATAGAGTATGGGAAAGCTATCAGGGGAGGGGGTGGGATATGGAGATTGGGTGGTGGAAATTGTGTGGAGTTATACCCCTCCTACCCTATGGTTTTGTTAATTAATCCTTTCTTAAATAAAAAATAATAATAAAATAAATAAATAAATAAATAAATAAATAAAGATGGGGAGTAGGGGCTCAGACCCAAGTCCATGAGCTAGGTGTTATGTGCACTGAACTGAATACACCACAACCCAGCATCCTAAATAAATATTTTATAAACAAATATTCATTGTGTGAATTTGATTAAGGACCATATAATTTGAGCTAAAATCATTTTAATTACTAGTTATCCTTGAAATTTTCTAATTTAATTTTTCCACCTTCATTTTTTTTCTGTTGTTTTACTATTTTTTTTCCTAGCTTCTGAGTTTCCTCTGGCTATATAAATATACAATCTGCCAAATGCTGTATATTTAATTATGTCATACTTTGATAATCAAATATTTATGATTAGTATTCATGCAATATCAGAGCTAAAAAGCCCAGGGTCTCATCCATGAATTTTTATCAGAGACCCACATTTCTGGATATATATGGAGAGAGAGAGAGAGAAAGAGAGAGAGAGAGAGAGAGAGAGAGAGAGAGAGAGATAGCAGAGCACCACTGCTCCATGCAGAGTTCTCTAGACTTCTGTCATTTGGGGTAAGAGACCAAACCCATATGAAGAAACTCTCTCTTCAGCTGAAATACCTCTCAGTCCCTCTGATTTTCTTCTTGTTTGTAATTCAGAACTTTCCAAAAATGTATTGTTAATACTGAAATGGAAAAGTCTACTAGTTCCTTAATCAGTTTATTGGAGAAAATAATGTTTATACTAGAGTTGTTTTCACATGAATACCATTTCTAATCTCTTCAGGATAGATGTTTGAAATCTAATATTGGGCTGGGCATTGGTGCTCTGGTTGAGGGAACATCTTACCATGTGCAAGGTCTTGGGCTAGAGAGCCCCTGGCCCCCACCTGCAAGGGGGATGCTTCACAAGTGGTGAAGCAGGTTTATAGGTGCCTGTCTTTCTCTTTATATCTTTCTCCCCTCTTAATTTATCTCATATATGAAATATGTGAAGGCTGCTGTGAACAGCAGTACTGAGATTCAGTGATAACTTTAGCTGCAAAAATATATATATATTACCCATAGTTCTCACTAATATGCAGACGTTTTCATGAGTCATATGTCACACCTGGAAAGAAACAACTCCATTTTATTTGTGTCCAAAAGGAAAGGTATGGGGGGGATGGGATTCGGAGTTTGGTGGTGGGAATTGTGTGGAGTTGTACCCCTCTGATCCTATGGTTTTTGTCAGTGTTTCCCTTTTATAAATAAAAATAAAAAACAATAATACAGTGAATATGTAATATTTCCTACCCTAGTGTTTTAAATGATTGCGTTTATTAGTGCTATGTTAGGTTTGCTGAAAGTTAGAATGTTCTACATCTCCTGTATGAGAAATTCTCTGCTTTAAGATATGACTTGCAAGGGCCGGACAGGGGTGCACCCAGTTAAGCACACACATTGTCCTCAGTACAAGGACTGAGTTGGAGGCCGTGCTTCCCACCTTCAGGGGACAGACTTCCCAAGCAGTAAAACAGGTCTGCAGGTGAATGCCTTTCTATCTCCCTCTTTATCTCCCCCTTCACTTTCAATTTCTTTGTGTCTTATCCAATAAAATAGAAAGGGGGTAAATGAAAACAATGGCCACTAGCAGTGGTAGATTCATAGTGCTGGCACTGAGTCATTATAGTGATGGCTCTGTTGGCAATAAAATAAATAAATCCATAAATAAATATGCAGAAGTAGATAGATAGATGATAGATAGATAGATGTCTTGCTTCATTACAATTATATAGATAAAACTTCTAAGATGATATTGGAAATCAATACTTTCATCCCTTAAAAATATCAAAGTATTGGGGGCTGGGTGCTGGTGCACCTGGTTGAATGCACATGCTAAATGTGCGAGGACCTGGGCTCAAGCCCCGGGTCGCCACCTGCAGGGGGAAAGCTTTGTGAGTGGCAAAGACAGCTACAGGTGTCTCTGATTTTCCCCCTCTTTATCTCCTCCTTCCCTCTCGATATCTAGCTGCCTCTATCCTGAAAATAAATAAGGATAACTTTTTTTTAAAAAAAAAGTGTTTAAAGATAAAAGTATTTTGATTAATCTTCTGTAGAAGGAACTCAAACGTTCATTAAAAAGCATGATCTTTAATAGAGTCCCAGCGAAACACACTAACTATATCTAGTTGCATATAGGAATATATACTAGATATAGATATAGATGAATAGTTTTAGGACTGATGATTCTATCCTAACTTAGGATGTTTTATATTCTTTAAAAATGTTTCATGAACTAAGTAGGTAATTAATATATATTGGGTAGAGGCAGAGAGACGGTAAAAGAAAAGGGGGAGATGGAGAAGGAGAGAGAAATCTCAGCCTATCTGTCTAGGCACCACTTCCTGGCTCTGCTGAGCAGGGCTGTAAACTGCTTTTTATTTTTTCCTCTCTTTAATAATAAATAAATATATAAATAGAATTTTGGTGATTTAAATAAAAACAGTTAAAAGCAAATCAAGTAGTATAGAAAATAACTTTTAGTTGATATGGATTTGAATAAGTTGATATTGTATTGTGTTGTCTACAATAACCACTACTTTATGTCTCTAAATAAAATTCATTTCTTGGTACATAGTTTGCTACTAAACATTTCTCTGCACTGTAGAGTCGGCATTCTGATTGACAAATTGATCAGATGACATTAGCAATTAATATCTGCAAGTTGCTGCCTTTCTTATCTCAAACATGGCACTTGTGATGTAAATCTTATCATGATCATTGTTGCATTTATTGTAATAGCCTAAACTTGTTCTGATGGAATCATAGAAGAAACACTCTAGGAGGGAGAGGGTGTTTTATTGACAGAAAATTTCACTTTCAATTTTAATTACTTCTAATAAAAGTACAGGAAAATAAAGAAATAAGCTCGAACAAGTTAAATGAGCAGGTGTGAGGTGATGTGAATTAGGACTTTTTATTCTCTACTCTTTGCTTATTTGCTGTACATATTCGGTATGTGGAGAAATGGAAACTCATTGTCTATACAAATAAATTTTCTTTCTTTTTTTTCTCCTTCCTTCTCTCCTTCCTCCCTTCCTCCCTCCCTCCCTCCCTCCCTCCCTTCCTCCCTCCCTCCCTCCCTCCCTTCCTCCCTCCCTTCCATCCTTCCTTCCTTCCTTCCTTCCTTCCTTCCTTCCTTCCTTCCTTCCTTCCTTCCTTCCTTCTTTCCTTCCTTCCTTCCTTCCTTTCTAGACAGCAGCAGACCTGCTTCACCACTTGTGAAGCACCCCCGCCCCTGCAGGTGGGGAGCCAGGGGCTTGAAATGGGATCCTTGGGCGAGTCCTTGTGCTTCACGCCAAGTACGCTTAATCCACTGCACTACTGCCTGAACCCCCAAATAAAGTTAAAGTGAGAAATTAAACAGGAACTTAGCATTGCAGGAATTCCTTTTTAAATGTATTATTGTTATTATTATTTATTATTGCCAATAGTGTTATCATTGCAGGATGTATCCACTGTTTCCAATGGCCACATTTCTTTTCTTTTCTTTTTTTATTCAACAAGCCAAGGAAAAATTGACAGAGGAAGGGAAGATAGAGAAAGGGAGAGATAAAGAGAGACCTGCTGCCCTGCTTCCACACCAGTCAAGGCTTTTCCCTGCAGGAAGGTACTGGGTGCTTGAACCCAAATCCTCT
The DNA here is from genome assembly GCF_950295315.1 of Erinaceus europaeus. Lineage (NCBI taxonomy): Eukaryota > Metazoa > Chordata > Mammalia > Eulipotyphla > Erinaceidae > Erinaceus > Erinaceus europaeus. The sequence goes on from NC_080178.1 coordinate 6,040,523, forward strand.
TTCAAGGTGATGTGTAACTAGTGGAGTGTGCCACGGCCAGCCCCCAGCATCACAAAAAATTCTAAGAATTCAACTGACATTCAGATTTAAGAACAAAATTTCATTATTGTTGTTTATAGCTATATATACATATATTTATACAGTCATAAACACATAGACACTATATATACTTACATAACTACATTAACTGTTAGGGGCATCTATGAAATATAATGCATAAAGTTGTATTATATGATGCATATCAGAATTAATCATAATAACAAATATATTTGTTATTTTTTCTTTTTTATATCTTATTTATTTATTCCCTTTTGTTGCCCTTGTTTTATTGTTATAGTTATTAATGTTATTGTTGGATAGGACAGAGAGAAATGGAGAGAGGAGGGGAAGACAAAGATGGGGAGAGAAAGATAGACACCTGCAGACCTGCTTCACTGCTTATGAAGCAACTCCCCTGCAGGTGGGGAGCTGGGGGTTCGAACTGGGATCCTTAAGCAGGTCCTTGTGCTTTGTGCCACCTGTGCTTAACCCACTGCACTACTGCCTGGCTCCCTATTTTTTCTATAATCTCTAATGCTATTCTATCTTCCCCGCTTTAGAGATATTTTAATAGATAATCATCAGCTAGGGCCAGGATAAGTGACGGAATTCCGGAATGAAGCTAGTGGGTCTCTGTGACTGAAAACCAGCCAAGGAAGACTAAAGATGCTATAACATTTTATGATGTGAAGCCAGTGAAAAAGGCAATGATCATCCCATGAGAAACACTTGAAGTCCAAACTAAGTGCCATTTCATATGTCATTTATAGGACGCCCAGTATGGGAAAGTAGCATCATAGTATACCTTAAGACTAAACAACGTGAGGAGACAGGGTTGCCAGAATCCTGAGGACAAAATTCATACTGAGCGAAAAATGCAAGAAAGTTCTCCAGTGATGACCACAGCAATAAGACCACATGGGTTGCTGTTTGCTATAGAAGTATTTTCATCATATTAAACAGCATATGGAATACACATTCTATATTTGGGAAGTTCAGAATTGGAGGCTGTATTAATGCTTCATGTTTTCCAGTTGCTGCCCTTAAAGGAACAGACATTTCAGAAAGAGAAGGATGAGTATGAGATGATCTTACAGAACTTGAAAAAAAAAAGGACAGAAGGAAAAACACAAAGCAGAACTTGGATTGGAGTTAGTGAACTGCACCAGAATAATAGATTCTGGGGTGTGGGTGGGGTTCAAGTCCTGGAAGAGGAAGACAGAAGAGGACCTAGAGGGGGTTGAATTGTTGGAATTGGTGGAAAACGAATATGTTACAAATGTGCCAACTATTGTATTTTACTGTAGGCTTTAAATTTTTAATCACCCAGTAGAGAAATTTAAAACATAAATTATGTAAAAGAGATACATTCAAATAAGATCATATGTATGAGGTACATTCAGCATTTCTGAGTTTTATACATTGCTAAAATTCACTCAACCTATGAGCAAATAGCTCTCACCATTTTTTTCATGGCTTCCTTGACGTCTTTGTTCCTTAAGCTGTAGATGATGGGATTCAGCATGGGGATCACAATGGTGTAAAATATCGACACTATCATGTCATGATCTGAAGTGTAGCTGGAACTCGGTCTCACATATATGAAGAGGATGGTGCCGTGGTAAATAGACACTCCGGTGAGGTGAGAGCCACATGTAGAAAAGACCTTTCTTCTTCCTTCTGCAGAACGCATCCTCAGAATTGCCACCAAGATGAATGCATAGGAGACCAAGACTATCAGAATGGTAATTATCTCAATGGCTCCCACAAAGTAGAAGAGTAGGAGCTGGTTTATGTGAGTATTGGAACAGGAAATAGCCAGCAGAGGAGGCATATCACAAAAGACATGTTTAATTTCATTGGATTCACAGAAGGATAAGCTAAATGTTGCCCCTGTATGTACAGAACCATGCACAATGCCACACAAGTAAGAAGCAAGGATGAGTGACACATAGACCCTGGGTGACATGCTGACAGAATACAGGAGGGGGTTGTAGATTGCGACATAGCGGTCATACGCCATTGCAGCCAAGAGAAAGCATTCTGTGGTCCCTAAAGTAACAAAGAGAAGCATCTGTGTGGCACACCCAGCATAGGAAATGGATTTGTCCTCTGATAGGAAATTGACCAACATCTTGGGAGTGACGACTGAGGAATAGCAAGCATCCAAGAATGACAAGACGCTCAAGAAGAAGTACATGGGGTTGTGAAGACGGGGATCCCCAATGACCAACAGGACCAGTCCCAAATTTCCCATGAGGGTAAAAAGGTAGATTGCTAGGAACAGTAAGAATAGTAAGACCTGTGTCTCATAGTCATCGGTGAAGCCCAGTAATACAAACATAGTGACTTCAGTGACATTTTTCAAGTGAGAGCTGTATAAATCTAAACCCAACAGCATCCTGATATTTCAGTTTTTAACTTATTTATTATTATTATTATTTTTTAGTTTGTAAAATCAGTACCTTGCAAACAATACTCCACACAATTTTATCCGCATGGCTGTTCCTGAGTATGCCATAGACATTCCCTCCATAGTGACAGGAGAAGAAGTAACAAAGTTAATGTACCCAAGATGAGACATTTCGTTGTCTACAAAAGAGCAAGAATTTAATTCAGTTAGGTTGATGACAAAAAAAAAGGTATCATGCTACAAAGTTCTGTGAATGTTGTTGGTTTAGTCTCCATTTTCCCTGCTAGGTTTTTATCAACTTCTTCATATTTTGTTATCTAAAAAAATGTACATGGGGATAAATGTAAGAATATAATCCAAAATATTATAGATGCCATATGATTGTTGTAATTCTGGAAAGATTGTCATTGAGAAAAAGTACAGTGTCGCTCTTTTGATGAAAGAGAGTGGCACCTACAAACAAAACGGATTCAAAATAAATTGATTTGAGATAAATTTAAAATATATTTGCAATTCACCATCATCAAAACATTGTTTTCAATGTGCCATTTACTTACTGGCTAACAGATAGTTAACTTTTCTCTAGTAACTTCCTTAAAACTTTAAAAATAAGTCAAATATATAGACACTGTTTCTTATAGTTTTTAATCTATTTCGTAATAAGCAAGCGACAGAAATTTCAAAATCACAGTGAATTAGGTAAGTCCTTCAGTTAAGTACAAGTCTTACTATGTAGACTGCATTTATGATTATGATTACATTTTCTAAAATACATTATTCAACTTAGATTATGCATTTCCTGTTACCTGTGGAAATGAACTGTTCATTCACTTGAAGCATTATGTTATTGTACTGTTGAATTCTTATATCATCTTCTAAAAGTTAATACTGATATCCCAAGGGCAATATACACTAAGTCTCTTTATGATGTAAAAGTTTCACAATGTTTTTTTTTTCAGGTTAAACCAGTACATGGTTTTGGATAATGAACTACATGTTGAAAATGACTACATGACTCTATAACAACCTCTGGTTAAATATCATCCCTCAGCGGAAAAGAAATGTCATAAATCTGGACATCTTACTGGCTTTGATGTTTAATAACAATATCTCACCAAGATATAAAATTCAATTCTCAAAAGTTTCCATTTCCTCTCTCTGGGAAGATGACCCTTTCAATTCCCTGAACATCTGGTAAACATGAATTTGATAAAACCTACTATGACACCAAATTTTATGATAGCATTTTAATCCTTCAATAGAAATTATTAGATGTTAATAGTTTTTCTCTTTTGATTTTTTTTTTTTTTGTGTGTGTGTGTTGTGTGTGGGGCTAGTGGTTTGCAGTAGTCTTTAACACATAAGATAAGCCTCTCATCTATCTGTGACTGATGTCTAGGAGACAAAACAGGATGCCCCTCCATCCTCTCCCATTCACTCCTTTCCCGGATCCCTTTGCTGTGATGCAATATGTTACGTTCAGTCTTGGTCTCACATTAAGTATTATACATACATTGTATGAGAAACAGACTTATACTGGTTGAGAATTTCATAGGGTGATCAGCAATGAACAAATGACTAAGAACTATTCAGACCTGAAGAGGTATTAAAAAAATTCTTTATCTTTCCATGTTATATAACATTAGGATGTTGGACGTCTCGTCACCCAATCTGGTCCCCTACGCCTACACTGAACTTCTCTGTTCCAGACTCTTGGAAACAGAGTTGGCAGTCAGCTGAGGTAAAGAACAAACACCTCATCACAGACCCCTGCAAGCGTCAACCCGGCTTTGACCTAGCACGTTATGATTGGGCCCTCCTCAATCGCTATCGAACAGGCCATGGCCGGTGCGCCGCTATGTTCCATCGCTGGGGAGCCAGAGACGACCCGAACTGCCCCTGCGGCTACAGACAGACTATGACCCACATAGTCAACGACTGCCACCTCTCCAGATTCAAAGGAGGTCTCGAAACTTTACATCAGGCTCAACCTGACGCTGTTGACTGGCTACGAAAGAAGGGCAAACGCTAGAAGAAGAAGAAGGATGTTAGAGACATGGAACAGATGAATGGCAAATGTTTTGTGCTGTGTAGGTAGGTCTTTCTTGTGATTCTCAAAGCAAACTATAGAATTTAAGTTATAGGCTACATCCTTACAATATATTGGAAAATTCTCGCAAATGTATGAGTGTTGAGACTTTATTTACACTTAGAGATTGTAAATTAATAGGTAAGGTATGGTGCATTTTAACTATATTAAAATTTCAGCTCTTACATCGTCTGCACCGTATAATGACTCTGGGTCCACACTCCCAGAGGGTTGAAGCATAGGAAAGCTATCAGGGAATGGGATGGGATACACAGTTCTGGTGGTGGGAACTGTGTGGAATTGTACCCCTCTTATCCTATGGTCTTATCAGTGTTTTCAATTTTATAAATAAAAATTTAAAAAAATCATCATCCTAACCTTAAAAAAAAAAAGAACTAGCTGTTTCATTAGTCAAACATTGCTTCAGAATGGAAGTTTTCTTGGTAGAGATTACAGTGATTAGATTAATGTCCAAGATAGACACCTGGAGTACTGATACTTTTCTTTTAAAAAAAAATTGTCTTCTTTATTTGTTTAATGGATAGAGACAGCTAGAAATTGAGAGGAAGGGGAAGATAGGGAGAGAAACAGAGAGACACCTGCTGCCCTGCTTCACAATTTGCAAAGCTTTCCACCTACAAGTGGGGACAGGGTCTTGAACCCAGATCCTCATCCACTGTAACATGTGCACTCAACCAGGTGTGCCACCACCTGGCCCCTGTGCTGATAATTTTCTACTTCTAGATCTCGGTCTTACAGATTTATGTTCAGATTGTGAGAACTCTCCTCTTCGTATACTTATGCTACACATGGTTTTCTTTACTTCTCCTGGCCATGTTATAAACATTTTATTTAATAGGGCAGAGCTAAATTGAGAAGAGAAGGGAAGATAGAGAGGAAAAGAGAAAGAGAGACAGACACCTGCAGCACTGCTTCACTACTTTTGAAGCTTGCCCCCTGGAGGTGGAAACTAGGAGCTTGAACTTGGGTCCTTGTGCATGGTGCTACAACCCATCCCTTATAAGTAGAACCTCAGTCCTTGCACACTGTAACACCTGCGTTCAATCAGGTGCACTACCACCCACCTACTCAAGTGCTTTTCTATCTGTTCATTTCCTTCCTACACACACAATGATGTTTATTTTCCTGCAAGGTGTATGTGATTTTGATATTTACATATACTTAGTCCACTTGGTGTATTACACCAAAGCAAAGTGCTCATGTAAGGAAGGGCAAGGAGGGGTTGGTTGGTTGGGTGGTTGGGTGGGGGAGGTCAGAATGTGCTTTGGGTTCCTGATGGACAATAGTGAAGAGGGATCTAGGTTGGGGTGGAGAGTGAAAGTGTTCTGAGCATCCCTATCATGGAGAGATGAAAAATGGTAACCAGATGCCAATAACTGTTTAACCATCAGTAAAAGGTTTCCTAAAAAATCATGATTCAGGACTAGGAAGATACATAACAGGTAGGAAAAGACTTCTATCTGTGACATTTATTTTTATTATTTATTTTCCCTTTTGTTGCCCTTGTTTTTTTATTGTTGTAGTTATTATTGTTGTTGTTACTGATACCATCTTTGTTGGATAGGACAGAGAGAAATGGAGAGAGGAGGGGAAGACAGAGAAGGGGAAAGACAGACACCTGCAGACCTGCTTCACCGCCTGTGAAGTGACTCCCCTGCAGGTGGGGAGCCCAGGACTCGAACCAGGATCCATATGCATATCCTATCTGAACATTTGAGGTCCCACCTTCAATCCCCAGTGTTACCATAAGCTGGAGTTGAGCAATGTTCTGGATAAAATAATAACTTTTTTTTTCCTTTTTTAAAAATTTTATTCATTTATTCCCTTTTGTTGCCTTTGTTGTTTTATTGTTGTAGTTATTACTGTTGTTGTCATTGTTGGATAGGACAGAGAGAAATGGAGAGAGGAGGGGAAGACAGAGAGGAGGAGAGAAAGATAGACACCTGCAGACCTGCTTCACCGCCTGTGAAGCGACTCCCCTGCAGGTGGGGAGCCGGGGTTCGAACAGGGATCCTTATGCCGGTCCTTGTGCTTTGCGCCACCTGCGCTTAACCCGCTGCGCTACAGCCCGACTCCCCAAAATAGTAACATTTTTTAAAAAAAAGTTTTAAAAATCTTGTGTTTCCAAAGCCCCCCCCGGGATTAATAGTTTATATATTTTTCTGATTTGCCATTTATTTTGAAATTACTCGCATGTTAACACTTGAACATTTTAGTTTAGTGTTTTCTGTCATTTCTCCTATTTTTAACTACATTTCATTATTTCAAATTTACTTTTCTGTTATTTCCACTTTCTGTTTTTCTTTTCTTTTTTTCTTTTTTTAAATTATCTTTATTTACCTATTGGATAGACACAGCCAGAGATTGAGAGGGAAGAGGGTGATATAGAAGGAGAGAGACAGAGACACCTGTAGCCCTACTTCACCACTTGGGAAGCTGTCCCACTACAGGTGGGGGACAGGGGCTCGAACCTGGGTCCTGGCACACTGTCACATGTGCGCTCAACCAGGTGTGCCACCACCCGTCCCCTACTTTCAGTTTTTCTAACCATCACACTTCTCACTTACAGATAAGCTTTAAGATTAAATTTTTAAATTTTCTTTAACATGATCTTAAGATAATCCATTTACGTATCAGTTTTCTGCTATAACTTATATGATTATAGTACTTTTCGAGAGTATCTTATCTATTTTCTTTAATATTATTGCAAGTTGCATGTATTCTGTTAGATTTGTCCCATTATTCAACATTGCACGGACACACATCATGTTTAAATTTAATGTAACTTTGACATCAGGTGATATCTTACATACAGGTAGGTCAAGGTAACTATAGCTGATAGAAAAAAAGCCTCATTTACTAGCATTTTTTTTTTTTTGCCTCCAGGGTTATTGCTGGGGCTCTATGCCTGCATCACGAATCCACTGCTCCTGGAGGGCCATTTTTTCCTTTTTGTTACCCATGTTTTTTTATCGTTGTTGTGGTTATTATTATCGTTGCTACTGATGTCGTTGTTGTTGGACAGGACAGAGAGAATTGGAGAGAAGAGGGGAAGACAGAGAGACACCTGCAGACCTCCTTCACCGCCTGTGAAGTGACTCCCCTGCAGGTGGGGAGCCAGTGGCTCGAACCGGGTTTCTTATGCAGGTCCTTGCGCTTTGCGCCACCTGCGCTTAACCCGTTAAGCTACCCCCCGACCCCCCGCCCCCCCCATTTACTAGCATTTCTACCTGTACCTTCTGGAATCCATACTGTTCATGGAGAGATCTTAGCTTTCAAAATGACACTTTCGCACCTCTGAAATTACAAGTTGCTGAAATAGTCCATTCTGAGTTTCAATCTCTCACAGCTATGCTACCTTAATTTGATATTTCCTTCCCTATGTTTTTGCTGTATTCTTTTTCTATTTTTTAAAAATGTTATTGGGTGGTTAATGGTTTCCAGTACAGCTATTGACACGTGGTCATGAAAGTTTCTCATCTTCTGTGATAAGTGCCTGCGTAATACTCCTACTCCTAATTTAGGACCTCAAACCCCAAACCTCTTCAGCCCCTCCCTTTCTTTGTTTTGGTGAAATACTCAACTTCTAGTTCACCTTTTATTTTGTAATTTTCGCTTTCTTCTTTTTTTTTTGTTTGTTTGCTTTCTTTTTTAAAAAAAATGTTTATTTATTTATTCCCTTTTGTTGCCCTTGTTGTTTTATTGTTGTAGTTATTATTGTTGTTGTAATTATTGTAGTTATTATTGTTGTTGTTATTGACGTCGTTGTTGCATAGGACAGAGAGAAATGGAGAAAGGAGGGAGAGATAGAGAGAGAGAGAGAGAAAGATAGACACCTGCAGACCTGCTTCACAGCCTGTGAAGCAAACCTCCTGCAGGTGGGGAGCTGAGGACTCGAACCAGGATCCTTAAGCCGGTCCTTGTGCTTTGTGCCACCTGCGCTTAACCTGCTGCGCTAACGCCCGACTCCCGTAATTTTCACTTTATTTTGACTTTCGTTTCTCAGCATGTTACAGACTTTAATATTCCTCTCTTAAATAAATAAGCTTCCTTAAATGTTGATCTCTTTCTGTTCTTGTTTTCAAATTTTTTTTTCCTTTTTAAAAATTTTGTTGTCAGGTTAATAGTTTACACTATAGTCTTTAACACATAGGCACAGACTCTCATTTTCTCTTAATTGGTGCCTAGGAGAGACACCAGGGCCCCAGTTTCCCTTCAAAATTTCTCTTGGTGGATCCTCAGGAGCAGAGACACTCTCCTCTGCCCAAAAAGTCTACATTATAGGGGGTAAGGCACCTGGTTAAGCTACTACACACATTACAGTGCAAAAGGGCCCAAGGTCAAGTCCCCCCCCTCCTCCAGAGGGAAATCTTCACCAGTGGTGAAGCAAGGCTGCGGGTGTCTCTCTGTCTCTTTCCCTCTCTATCTCCCTCTCCATCCTTGATTTCTCTATGACTCTATCCAAATAATAAATAAATTCAAAATTCAAAAAAGAATTAAAGAGAAAAGAAGAAAGGGGTGCTGGGAGACAGCAGCAGAATAGTTATGAAGAGACTCTTAATGCCTAAGGCACCAGACTCGAAGGTTTCATCCTTAGCACCACAAGCCAGAGATGAGTAGTGCTCTATTGAAAAAAAAATCAATCAGCTAAAAAAAATCCACATCATATACTTCTGATAGTTGCTTTGCATGTTCTCCTCTCTGTCCTTCCCCTCCTCTCTTGATTTCTCTCTGTCCTATGTAATAACAACAACGATAACAAGAAAATGGAAAAAAAATGGCCTCCTAGAGCAGTGGATTCATAGCTCAGACACTGGGTGCCTGCAATAACCCTGGAGGCAAAACAAAAAAAGTGCTTTTCACTGGTAGGCATGGGTTATTATTATTTTTCCTGGTGAGCTGTGCAGTTTTTCCATAATCCATTAGTGCAAACCACTGGACTATCACTTTCATAGCTGCTTCCAGGTCATCTCCAACCACCACACCCCAACCCCCACTTAAATTTGGAATTTCTCTCAGGCAACTTAGGTACAAATAATACACAAAAAGACCAGGTCTGAATTCACTAGTTACTGCTGATGGCAGGGCTTGTTAAGGGCAGATGGTTGTACTTTGTTTCCAAATAATTAGTTAAGTCAGCTGTGGTGTCTTCCCCCTTTACACTATGGGAACCTGGTCCTTAGGCCCAGTAATCAGGAAAAAAATCATCATACTGTGTTGTTAAAATTTCCGAGGCTCTTGCCGGGCCGGCTAGCTTCACGGTGGTGAACAGAGACGCGGAGACAACGGCTGGGCAGGGCAGCTGTATTTCTTTATTCAGGAACAACGATTCACAAACTAAGACAAACTAATCACCAAACAGAACTCTGCTGTCTCTTTGCGGCGGCGCAAGCACTCTCTCTTTTACTCTGGAACTCAGGAACCCTCTCCCTTACTCTCGAACTCAGAAACTCTCGCACTCTCGAACTCCGGAACTCAGGAACTCTGTCACTGGGGAACTCATGAACTCTCGGACTCATGAACTCAGGAACCCTCCCTCAGGGTTCCTTGGGGCGGGGCCAAGCAGGCCCGCGAAATTAATTGGACTGATCCAATTCTCTTGGTTTGGGGAGGGCTAGAACAAACCAATGTAACGCATACGACAATTCCCCCTTTTCTTTTTAACTAAATGACTATAGTATCAAGGGTGTGGGGTGAACAGAAACATATATAACAAAAACCAGCATGTTGCCAAGGGAAGGCCTGAGGGGGCCATATCTGAAAAAAAAAAATTTCTTGCCTCTGGGGGGCTACTTGCCTCGACGGGCAATTGCATGGGGGCGGGGAACGGCCTAGGGTCCCACAGGCAGCTGGCTGCAACTTACTTACTATGAAACAAAACTTGTTATTAGCATATCTACTGCAGGATCCAACGTTTCTAATAGAGAAGGAATTTGAGACTTTTACATATCAACAACGTCTTTTAACCTTTTGTTACACCCATTCAAGATGGAGACACACCCTAGGTGTGGGCCGGAGAGGAAACCTCAGGCATGAGAATAATTAGCATAGCCATTGTGCGATCTACCATTTCTAATAGAGAAGGTAGTGTTTTACATATCAACAAGTCTATTTAACCTTTCGTTTAGACCAACTTAGTTGAAATATATTGATTGTTAACTAATTTTTACCTCAGACTTTAAATGTAAGTTAATTTTTATCTTTATGAGGATTATATTGAAAACCTTTTTCATTTAACTTTGACTAGTAAGAATTTAGCCTTAAAGCTACTGTTTACCGAACTTTAAACATACACATAAACATGGTCATTAATACACAAGGAGAGAAACCTTTGTTACGAAGACATGTCATTTTAAACACGAATTTAAGTCTGTACTGTCTTAGTTGTTGGGGGGGGGGGGGTTCACCATCCGGAGGTGGCTTCCCGCGCAGCTCCACTTCTAGGAATTGCAGGTTGCGATCTCTGCACAAATCTCTGCGTACTCCAGCTTGTCTGTCTTCAGACCGGACCGGCGGCTGGAGATCTCGTGTGCCCAGTTTTGGCAGGGAGCCCGGGGGTCCGGGAGGCCCGGGATGGTTCCAGAATTCATAGAAAGAGGGCAGGCAGGCCATCTTTGTAGAAGGCGTGAGCCTAGGTGCCCAGGGGTGGTGGCCATGATAGGCCGCCGCGGCCCTGCCCCATGGCCCTGCCATGTCTGCTGCCCTGCTCGCAGTGGCCAAGCAGCGTGGAGGGATCAAGCGTCCAGTGCCCTGCGCCACGCGGTGGAGAGCCGGCTCCTGTGGGCTGGCCTCGGGCTCTTGCGTGTTGGCATAGGGCTCCAGCATGTTGGCATTGGGCTCCAGCATGTTGGCATCGGGCTCTAGCGTGCTGGCATCGGGCTCTTGCATGGTGGCGTAGGCCTCCTGCGGGCTGCGGGGCTGCGGGGCTGCGGGCGCGGTGCGCGGGGTTGTCTGGGCGCAGCCGGCTGGCTGACTGTTTAACCAGGTGGAAACAGCAGCTCCGCGCCTTGCCTCCCGCCCGCTGGCTCTTCCCGCTGGCTGTTCTGAGTCCGCCCGAGCGAGTGGAAACCACAGAGTGGTCCAGAGATAAATGTTCCAGAAACAGCAAAACAGTCTCGTGAAGAAAGAGCAGAGGCCTTTGGAGATCTCTTCACAAGCAGAAGAGAAGGCCATCGTGCATAGGTAGCCAAATTGTCTTTACTTATCTGAGAGATGCGCAGGTCAGGTCCACGTGGGCGCCATTTGTTGTTGAGGTTATATATGTTTCTGTTCACCCCACACCCTTGATACTATAGTCATTTAGTTAAAAAGAAAAGGGGGAATTGTCGTATGCTTTACATTGGCTTGTTCTAGCCCTCCCCCTCCAAGAGAATTGGATGAGTCCTGTTAATTTCGCGGGCCTGCTTGGCCCCGCCCCAAGGGACCCTGGGAGAGGGTTCCGGAGTTCGAGGGTGCGAGAGTTTCAGAGTTCGAGAGTAAGAGAGGGTTCCTGAGTCCGAGAGTTCTTGAGTTCCTGAGTTCGAGAGTTTCAGGGTTACAGAGTAAGAGAGAGTGCCAGAGTGACAGGGTTCCTGAGTTCCAGAGTAAAAGAGAGAGTGCTTGCGCCGCCGCAAAGAGACAGCAGAGTTCTGTTTGGTGATTAGTTTGTCTTAGTTTGTGAATCGTTGTTCCTGAATAAAGAAATACAGCTTCCCTGCCCAGCCGTTGTCTCCGCGTCTCTGTTCACCACCGTGAAGCTAGCCGGCCCGGCAAGAGCCTCAGAAATTTCAACAACAATACTGACAGTAAACACATAGCTTGAAAACACAATTCCCATGACCACAGTTCCATATCTCACCCCCCCATTGGAATCTTTCCTTTTTAAAAAATTTTTTTTATTTAAGAAAGGATTAATTAACAAAACCATAGGGTAGGAGGGGTACAACTCCACACAATACCCACCACCCAATCTCCATATCCCACCCCCTCCCCCGATAGCTTTCCCATTCTCTATCCCTCTGGGAGCATGGACCTAGGGTCATTGAGGGTTGCAGAAGGTAGAAGGTCTGGCTTCTGTAATTTCTTCCCCGCTGAACATGGGCATTGACTGGTCAGTCCATACTCCCAGTCTGCCTCTCTCTTTCCCTAGTAGGATGGGTCTCTGGGGAAGCTGAGCTCCAGGACACATTGGTGGGGTCTTCAATCCAGGGAAGCCTGGCCAGCATCCTGATGGCATCTGGAACCTGGTGATTGAAAAGGGAGTTAACATACAAAGCCAAATAAAGTGTTGAGCAATCATGGACCCAAAGCTTGGAATAGTGGAGAGGAAGTGTTAGGGAGGTACTCACTGCAAACTCTAGTGTATTTCTGTTTTCAGGTATATACTTTGCAGTAGTTTATGGATACATGTGAATATAAGCTCTCTCTCACAGAAACTGGTGTATATCTAGGTTTTGGGACTTTGTTAGAAAGTGAACCACCTGAGATGAAATATAGAGTGTACTATAAAAGGAAAGGTCTCACCCGAGTAATGAAGCTGAAGGGTTGTCATTCCACACGTGAAGTCTCTGGACACAGTCTGAGGTGAAGCATGTTGAGGTGGCAATCGTTGTGTTGGTTAGGTTGTGATCGGCGGATGCAAAATTATTTGGTATGGATTGGGAGAAGCATACGGGAAAGTGGGCCCTATCCAAGGGTTCCAGGACTGGGGGAAGAAGGGGCTCTATAGTGGAGATGTGAGGTTCATGCTGTCTTAGGGTTCAAAAAGACAATCGATAGTTAATGTTATCATCACATTATTTGTTAATTGGGTTAACTTTGAAAAGTCCTTTTGTTATGGTTTGCTGTACAGTATCCAGTATCTTGTATATAGCTGTGCTATTGGATGCTTCTAATCTACTTGGTCTAGGCTTTTGAGAGAGTCCGCATATCAAATACACAGCCTATATATTAAAAAGATTCAGTTTGTGTTTTGAAAAACTTTGAGACATACAATTGATTTTCCCCCTCTCATATTAATTAACTACTTATTTATATGTCTACATTTTGCTAGGAGTGTACATAAACACCATTCCCACCACCAAAAGACTGTGACCCATGCCTCCCACCCACTTCCACCCCCCACTGGCCCAGGAAGCTGCATGTCTACCCCTCACCACAGGGCTTTTACTTTGGTGACCTACTTACAATTTGGTCAGGTTCTGCTTTCAGTTTCCCTTTCAGATCTTCTTGGTCAACTTCTGTTGATGAGTGGGATCATCCCATACTCATCTTTATCTTTCTGACTTAGCTCACTTAACATAATTCCTTCTAGCTCTGTCCAAGATGGGTCAGAGAAGGTGGGTTCATTGTTTTTGATAGCTGCATACTATTCCATTGTGTATATATACCACAGCTTTCTCAGCCACTCATCTGTTGTTGGGCACCTGGGTTGCTTCCAGGTTTTAGCTATTATGAATTGTGCTGCTGTGAACATAGGAGTACACACCTCTTTTTGGTTGGGTGTTATGGAGTCCTTGGGGTATAACCCCAGGAGAGGAATTACTGGATCATATGGAAGGTCCATGTCTAGCCTTCTGAGAGTTTTCCAGACTGCTCTCCACAGAGGCTATACCAATTTACATTCCCACCAGCAATGTAAAAGGGTTCCTCTGTCCCCACATCCTCTCCAGCATTTGTTGCTGCTGTCCTTTTTTATGTATGCCATTCTTACAGGAGTGAGGTGATATCTTTGTGTTGTCTTAATTTGCATTTCTCTGACAATCAGTGACCTAGAGCAGTTTTTCATATGTTTGTTAGCCTTTTGGATCTCCTCTGTAGTGAATGTTTTGTTGATATCCTCTGCCCATTTTTGGATGGGGTCATTTGCTTTTTTGGTGCTAAGTTTGCTGAGCTCTTTATATATTTTGGTGATTAGTTTCTTGTCTGATGTATGGCATGTGAAGATCTTCTCCCATTCTGTGAGGGGTCTCTCCGCTTGTTTAATAGTTTCTTTGGATGTGCAGATTTTCAATTTGATGTAGTCCCGTTGGTTTGTTTCTGCTTTAGTCTTCCTTGCAGTTGGGTTTGATTCATCAAAGATGTCCTTGAGGTGTAGGTGGGAAAGTGTTTTACCAATGTTTTCCTCTAAGTATTCGATTGTTTCTGGACTGACATCTAGGTCTTTGATCCATTTGGAGTTGATTTTTGTTTCTGGTGAGATAAGTGGTTCAATTTCATTCTTCTGCATGTTACAACCCAGTTTTCCCAGCACCATTTATTGAAGAGAGCCTCCTATTTCCATTTAATCCTTTGGGCTCCCTTATCAAAGATTAGATGTCCATAGGTGTGGGGATTGATTTCTGGGCTTTCAATTCTGTTCCACTGGTCTGTGTGCCTATATTTATTCCAGTACCATGCTGTTTTGATGATGATGGCTTTATAATATAGTTTAAGGTCTGGGAGTGTGATGCCTCTATTTCTGTTTCTTTTCTTCAAGATGGTTTTGGCAATTCTAGGTGTTTTCAGGTTCCAGATAAATGATTGTAATGTTTGTTCTATTCTCTTAAAGAAGCTTGGTGGAACTTTGATGGGTATTGCATTCAATTTGTATATGGCTCTGGGGAGAATATTCGTTTTGATGATACTTATTCTTCCAATCCATGAGCATGGGATATCTTTCCATTTCTTGGTATCAGTTTCTATTTCCTTGAGTAGCGACTCATAGTTTTCAGCATACAAGTCTTTTACTTCTTTGGTCAACTTTATTCCTAGGTATTTGATTGATTTTACTGAAACAGTAAATGGGAGTGATTTCTGGATGTCTTCTTCTTCAGATTTAGTGTTTGCATAAAGAAATGCCACTGATTTTTGTACATTGATTTTGTAGCCTGATACCTTGCTATATTGCCTAATAACTTCCAGTAATTTTCTGCTGGATTCTTTAGGTCTTTCTATGTATTCTATCATATCATCTGCAAATAGTGAGAGCTTGACTTCTTCCCTTCCAATCTGTATTCCTTTGATTTCTTTCTCTTGCCTGATTGCTATGGCAAGAACTTCCAATACTATGTTGAAGAGTAACGGTGACAGTGGACAGTCCTGTCTAGTCCCCGATCTGAGGGGGAATGTTTTCAGCTTCTGTCCATTGAGTATGATGTTGGCTGTAGGTTTGCTATATATAGACTCCACTATCTTGAGGAATTTCCCATCTATTCCCATTTTTTGTAGAGTTTTGAGCATGAATGGGTGTTGGATTTTGTCAAAGGCTTTCTCTGCATCTATTGAGATAATCATGTGGTTTTTGGCTTTGCTTTTATTGATGTGGTGAATGACATTGATTGACTTACGGATGTTGAACCAGCCTTGCATTCCGGGGATGAATCCCACTTGGTCATGATGAACAATCTTTTTGATGTGTTGCTGTATCCGGTTGGCCAAGATCTTGTTTAATATTTTGGCATCTATGTTCATCAGAGATATTGGTCTGTAGTTTTCCTTTTTTGTTCTGTCCCTATCAGCTTTTGGTATGAGGGTGATGTTGGCTTCATAGAAGGTGAAAGGGAGTATTCCTGTTTCTTCAGTCTTATGGAAAAGCTTAAGAAGTATGGGTACTAACTGTTTCCTGAAAGTTTTGTAGAATTCGTTTGTGAAGCCATCTGGTCCAGGACTTTTGTTGTTGGGGAGATTCTTAATAACAGTTTCAATTTCTTTGTCTGTGATTGGTGCATTTAGATTTTGTAGTTCTTCTTGGTTCAGTTTTGGAAGGGCATATACTTCTAGGAATTGTTCCATTTCTTCCAGATTCTCTAGCTTGGTGGCATATAGTTCTTCATAGAAGTTTCACAGGATTCTCTGGATTTCTGTGGTGTCAGTTGTGATATCTCCTCCATCATTTACAATTCTATTAATTTGAGTCTTCTCTCTTTTTTGTTTGGTGAGTCTGGCTAGGGGTTTGTCAATTTTGTTTAATCTTTCAAAGAACCAACATTTGGCTTCATTGATCTTTTGTATGGTTCTTTTATTTTCGATGTTGTTTATTTCTGCTCTAAATTTAGTGATTTCTGTCCTTCTGGAACCCTTGCTTTAGGGTTCCTTTGTTCCTCTTCCTCTAAGTCCTTGAGGTGTTCACTAAGGTCGTTTATTTGAGCTTCTTCTTGGTGTTTAATATATGATTGTATGGCTATAAGTTTCCATCTCAGTACTGCATTAGCTGTGTCCCAAATATTTTGATAGGTTGTGTCTTCATTTTCATTTGTTTCCTGGAATCTTTCCTATTCTTTATCTCTCTGGGAGTATGGATTCAGGGTCATTATGGGGTACAGCAAGTGAGATGTCTGGCTTCTATAATTGTTTCTTCACCGGATATGAGCATTGGCAGGTCGATCCATACTCCCTGCCTGTTTCTACCTTTCCCTAGTGGGGAAGGGCTTTTTTTTTAGCATGGAATCAAGGCTATACATAAATTCTATGATGTACTCATTAAACACTGGGCTTTTTTTTTTCTACTTTATTTTCTTCTGTCTTATTTATTTATCCATTTAATTTTTTTATTCTTGTCATCAGGACTTCACCACTCCAGCCTGATATTCCAGATAGAGAGACAGAATCAAAGAAGCAGAGAGAGTGAGGAACCACAGAGATAAAGTAGAAGTTTCTCTGAGAAACCACAGAACGAGAACTACCTCAGTGTGGTGGGAGATTTTGTGCTAACTCTGAAAATATCTCCATCTCACAGACAACAACATTACTGATATATTGGGCTGTCAGAAAATCCAGGACATCTTTTTTTTTTTTTTTCTGAGCAAACACACACCATGGATTTCCCAAAAATCCAGTTGTATCGTTGTGAATGCAGAATTTCACACAAACCAAGAGTAGGATCATAGCTTAGAGTGGAATTCATTTGGATCACCTAAGAGGATTCCTAGATTATCTCCTTGGGTTCACTCTTGGGGGTAATAGCTTAGATGGCAATGTGACTAATTGGCATTTGCTTGGTCTTCTCCTCCTTGGGGGATCAAACTTTATCTGGGAATTCTGGTTCTTATGTCCAGGGACTGGAGGCATAAACAAACATGGATCTGTGTGAAGATCTTCAGGGACTTCATAGACTCTCTAAAACCTTACCTCACATACATCATGCAGCAACTTTGGCAGTGTATTTCACCATATCTCTGTCTACAGGTAAGCTAAACCAAATATATATATATATATATATATATATATATATATATATATATATATATATATATATAAATGTTTCAAGAAGAGCCTCTTTGAAGTTTTTTTTCAATTATCTGTATTTATTTATTGCATAGAGACAGCCAGAAGCCAAGAGGGAAAAGGGAGATAGAGAGGGAGAGAAACAGAGAGGCACCTGCAACTCTGCTTCATCACTTGCAAAGCTTCCCCCCTGCAGGTGTGAACCAGGGGCTTGAACCTAGGTCCTCGTGCACCGTCACAGGTGCGCTCAGCCAAGTGTGTCACCACCTGGCCGCAGATCAATGACTCTTGATATCAGGATCAGGGTGTCTGGAGGTTTTTGAATTCAGATTCAGAAGTGAAATGCTGCCTGCTCTCTTTTCCTTATTATTTTAATCTGGCTAAATGGAAACTATGGTGGAATGACTTAAGCAGTAAGTATGTTGTCCCTACTGATTTCTCAGACTGTTGTAGCCCTTTTACATAGCAATGAATCTAGGAGTATATTCCACATTCATAAGAAAAAGATTATTTTCTGACATTCAAAAGAATTGAAAGAAACCTTCTACTCTAGATAGAAAGTAAGTTTAAATGGTTTTGAAATATATGATTTTAAGGGTTGGTTGGTGGTGCATCTGGGTGAGTGCACATATTACAGTGTGTAAGGATGAGGATTCAAACCCCTGGTCCCCACTACTGATTTAAAAGAAAATAGCATGATTTGCCAAATGTATAACTTATTGTGAAAAGTTTCAGTTTTCTGGAAATGTGAAATTATAATTCACTGACTATTTAACTATAAAGTTGGATGAGGAAAACAGAGCTGAATTAAGGAACCTAATTAAACATCAGCCAAGACAAGCTAATGATAAATTCAGGTACTGATTACTGGAGTTTCTTGGTATCAAATTCTGTGCTAATTGTATATAGACGTGGTCTCTTTTAATTGATACCACACAAGTATTTAAATGTCTGGCAAAAATAACACACACCTAGTAACTGGTAAAATAAGAGCTTATTAACAAAAATGAGGTTACACACACAACTAACACACAGCATCTAACACTGATTCATTTAAAAATAGTTTATTCATTCATGCGAAATACAGGCTAGAGGTAAAGAAAGAAATTCATAAATTGATCAAATGTATTTTTTCTCTTAGGATACTATTGCCGTAAAGTGGTTATTATTTCAATATAACAGCCTACTTCTGGATATACTCCCTGCTAAGTAATGTTTATTTTATATTTATTTATTTATTTATTTATTTAGATTCCTGGGTTACCACTGGGGCTCAGTACCTGCACTATGAATCCACTGCTCCTAGAGGCCATTTTTTCCATTGTGTTGCCGTTGTTATTATTATTGTCAGATAGAACAGAGAGAAATGGAAAGAGGAAGGGAAGACAGAGAAGGGAAAAGAGAGACACCTTCAGACCTACTTTGTTACCTGTAGAATAGGGAGCAGGGGCTTATGCCTTAAGGATTCTTATGCCTTGCACCGGTCCTTATGCGTCTTATCATGTGTGCTTAACCCACTGTGCTACTGCCCGCCCCTTCTGCTTAATAATGTTAGAAATCCTTTATTTTTCTACGCAAGTAAAGTGAATGATCAGATTGCACAACTATACATTAATATAGAATCATGTATACATGTAAGTAACATATATGTGAATATTAATATCTATATAATCAGTATAATTTTATAAAATAAAATAGGGTCAACAATTGATAGTTAATAGCTTTTTCAAACTGTTGTAAACACCTAAAACTTATCTCTGGAGATGCTGCATTTTTAAATGTCATAATTATGATGAAATAAATTGATATCTGAAAATGTTTAGTGAGAACAGAAGATCATTTATTTTAAACAATTTTTAAATTATCTTTAATTAATGCATAGAGACAGCCAGAAACTGAGGGAGAGGGGGAAGTAGAGAGCTGCAGTACTGCTTCACCACTTGTGAAGCTTTCCCCCTAAAAGTGGGGACTAGGGGCTTGGACCTAGGTCCTTGGGCACATGCACTCAACCAGAGGCACCACCACCCAGCCCCGAAAATCATTTATTTTATTTATTTATTTATTTATTTATTTTTTAGAATTTCTTTTTTTTAATATTTATTTTATTTATTCCCTTTTGTTGCCCTTGTTGTTTTATTGTTGTAGTTATTATTGTTGTTGTCGTTGTTGGATAGGACAGAGAGAAATGGAGAGAGGAGGGGAAGACAGAGAGGAGGAGAGAAAGATAGACACCTGCAGACCTGCTTCACCGCCTGTGAAGCGACTCCCCTGCAGGAGTCGAACCCTGGGGAGCCGGGGTTCGAACCGGGATCCTTATGCCGGTCCTTGTGCTTTGCGTCACCTGCGCTTAACCCGCTGCGCTACAGCCCGACTCCCAAAATCATTTATTTTAAATGATTCATTTCACACATTGAATCTTGGGAAATAACCAATTTCACTATCCATTATCCTCTTTCCCTTCTCTCCATCAAAAGATGAAAGCATCAAAATAAATGGCTCCAGGGAATGTGAGTAGAGTCACAGAGTTCATTCTCATGGGAATTTCAGACCGTCCGGACCTCCAGATTCCACTCTTCTTCGTTTTCCTGATCATCTATGGACTGACTGTGACAGGGAACGTGGGCATCATCACCCTGACCAGTGTCGACTCTCAACTTGAGACCCCCATGTACTTCTTCCTCCGCCACTTGGCCATCATCAATCTTGGCAACTCTACCGCCATTGCCCCGAAGATGCTGGTCAACTTCCTGGCTACCAAGAAAACCATATCTTTCTATGGATGTGCAGTTCAGCTGGGTGCCTTCTCGGTTTGCGTTGCGGGTGAGATTTTGATGTTGGCTGTCATGGCCTATGACCGCTATGTGGCCATTTGCAATCCCCTACTTTATATGATGGTGGTGTCTCCACGGGTGTGTCTTCTGCTAGTTTCCCTCACCTACCTCCAAGGTCTGAACACAGCCCTGACTGTGTCATCTTGTGTGTTCTCTGTGTCTTTCTGCTCTTCCAATGTCATCAACCATTTTTACTGTGATGATCTCCCTTTGTTAACATTGTCCTGTTCTGACACCTACATTCCAGAAACAGCAATTTTTACCTTTTCCGGGATCAATTTGCTTTTCTCTATGATTGTTGTCCTTGTGTCCTATTTCAACATTGTCCTTGCTATTCTGAGGATACGGTATGCAGAGGGGCGGAAAAAAGCCTTTTCTACATGTGCTTCTCACATGATGGCCGTCACTGTGTTCTATGGGACTCTTCTCTTCATGTATTTGCAGCCAAGGACCAACCACTCCTTAGATACGGATAAAATGGCCTCTGTCTTCTATACTCTTGTGATACCAATGCTAAACCCCCTCATTTATAGTCTAAGGAACAAGGATGTCAAGGATGCATTGAAAAGAATGCTGAATAATCCATGTCAGTCCCTGAAACTAATAAAAAACTGAAAGTACAATAGTATGAATTCAGTCATTTTAGTTTATCAATGACAATCATGTGTAATGGAGATACAATGGTGAAAATGTTTCAGTAATTTAATTGTTAAAATGCATTCTTTTTATTTCCCCCTTAACTGATTTTTATCTAGAGAAGCATACATTCCTTGACTAAAGAAAGGTACTTATACTTGGAATAAGCAATTATTTGAAAGTAAAGACACTTTACATATAGAACATGGCTTATTGAATTGATTCTGTAGTTTCTAAACCAGACAGCAAATATATCCTAGTTGGGTAGAAATATAAAAAATATTTGTTTCTTACTAGGTGGTCAAATTATAAGTCAACTTACTTATTTTTTTATAATATTGTATTTATTTATCAGTGAGAGGGATAGCAGGAGAGAGAAAGAAGCAGATACCACTCTGATACATATGCTGCTAGGGATCAAACTCGGGACCTCATTCATACTTGAGAGTCCACAATTTTATTCATTGCACCACTGCCTAGATCACTCAAGTCAACTTTTTGCACAAGTAAGTTTTATTTAAATATTCAATGCATGAATATATTTTAGGGTTTTAGCTGACAACATCCCATCCTTTTCAGTATATTTGTCATGAATTTAAAATGAGTTTATAGGGAATCAGGTGCTGGCACACTTGGTTAAGCGCACACACACACACACACACACACACACACACACACACTATAGTGCGCAAGGACCCAGGTTCAAATCCCTGGTCCCCACCTACAGGGAGAAAGTTTCACGAGTGGTGCAGCAGGGCTGCAGGTGTCTCTCTGTCTCTCTCCTTCTTGGCTTCTTATCTCCTCTAAATTTCTCTCTGTTTCTGTCCAATTGTAATTAAATAAACTATTAGTTTGTATCACAGAATAATGAATGCTTAGGATATAATAAAATGATTTCATTTTATGAAGTAGAGACTATGGCAGACTATATTGAAACATATTTAATACATAATTCTGTCTTTTTCAACTTTATTTATGTAGTATTGTAGAAAGAGACAGAGAGAAATCTAGAAGGAAGAGGTCACAGAGAGTCAAAGAGAAAGAGAGTCCCAGGTGGGGGCAGGGCTTGAACCTGCATCTTTGTGCATTGTAATATGTGTGTTCTACCAGACTCCAGAATTCTGACTTTTTTCTTAAAAAATATTTATTTTATTTATTTATTCCCTTTTGTTGCCCTTGTTGTTTTATTGTTGTAGTTATTATTGTTGTTGTTGGATAGGACAGAGAGAAATGGAGAGAGGAGGGGAAGACAGAGAGGGGGAGAGAAAGATAGACACCTGCAGACCTGCTTCACCGCCTGTGAAGCGACTCCCCTGCAGGTGGGGAGCCGGGGTTCGAACCGGGATCCTTATGTCGGTCCTTGTGCTTTGCGCCACCTGCGCTTAACCCGCTGCGCTACAGCCCGACTCCCGAATTCTGACTTTTTATCCCTTTCACTGAGAACACATTCCCACACCAGCATATTTGCGTTCATCCATATATGACACAAAACATTTTAATACTTATGCATATCATACTAAAAATGGCTATGCAGACTTTATAGTCTTTAATTTGAGATCAGAACCAAGCACCATTTCTGAGAGTTATTTTATTACTTATATAATGGAGCAAAGATTGCTTATAGTCAAACAAATATATAATTCAGAAAGTCACTTCCGTACCATCAATACCCTTACCTAGGGGCTCTTGTAGAAAAAAAATGACAAAGATTTAGTTGTGTGTACACCTTGGCTTTCTTAGCCATTCACTTCTCCTTGGATACCTGGTGTATTTCTGAGTGACCGCACGTCATGGTTCTATGAGCATCAGATAGTAAGATCTGTTTGGATGGGTGCACTTGCTTCATTTGGATATATCCCAAGGAATGGAATTACTTGGCATGAGTTTGGCCACAAAATTAAGGGTTTTGGGGAAGGAGGGCCGTGAGGGGGCTTTGAGAAAGAACTTAGGGATCCTGGTGCATTGTAGTGGAAATAGATAAATTGGGGGGGGTGTTTTTCAGATACCTTTCTTGGGAAGGGGAGGACTTGTACCCACGTGTCAACATTTTTACTGTAATCTAATTACCCTACTAGTGTGTGTGTGTGTGTGTGTGTGTGTGTGATTGTGTGATTTAGTTATTGATTGCAATTCTTTATTGCTTTCATTTATTTTATTTACCACTGGGGTCACCACTGGGAGGGACTCCAGAGCCAGCACTATGAACCAACTATCCTTGGCAACCTTTTGTTCCCTTCTCCCCTCCTTTCTATTTCTATTTTATTTGATAGAACAGAAAGAAATCGAGAAAGAGAAGGGAAGCTCCAAAGGGAGAGATCAAGTTAAACAAATGAAGACATGCTTCCTTCCCTCTGGGGGGAATGGGGGCTTAAACCCAGGTCTTTGAGCATGGTTCTGTGTGAGCTCAACTTGGTGGCACCATGACCTGAACTACTCCTTTTCCTATTTATAAGCAGTCCTATTTCAGAAGCCAGTATCTATGGTGTGAAATTTTTATATAGTTATGGTAAGATAATATTTATACATTCATATTAAACTAAAAGTAAGGACAGTTGAAATAGTATAATTGTTATCCACTTTTATCCCTGAGGCTCCAAGGTCCTAGATTTAATCCTAAACACCACCATAAGCCAGACTGATCTGCAATCTGGCACTAAAAATAAATTACTAACAGGAGTTAGGCGGTAGCGCAGTGGGTTGAGTGCACGTGGCACAAAGCGCAAGGACTGGCCTAAGGATCTCGGTTCAAGGCCCTGGCTCCCCGCCTGCAGGGGAGTCGCTTCACAGGTGGTGAAGCAGATCTGCAGGTGTCTGTCTTTCTCCCCCCCTTCTGTCTTCCCCCTCCTCTCTCCATTTTTCTCTGTCCTATCTAACAAAAACGACATCAATAACAACAACAATAATAGCTACAGCAATAAAAACAACAAGGACAATAGGAAATAAATATTTTTTAAAAGAAATTACTTACATACTAAAAATGGGTGTCTTTTTCCCATATAAAGGGGCATATTTTGGGAAATAGTTCACAGAGATATTCAATGATCAGTAGATTCCCCTTCACAATGAATTGTGGTGGATAAATGTCCTTATCAGATCTTGATTGCTAAATCTTATTACCTTAGGAATAAACATTATATGGGTCATCGAGCCAGAGAGCAGTGATTTTATTCATGAGAATGCAGGATAAAAATATCAGTGTGTATGTAATAAAATGAGTTTAAATCAAAGTATGTTGGTGAGTGAAAATATTAAATGAGTTACCTGAGAACATATCTGTGCATGGACTTTCTCGGACTGCTGTCCCCTTTAAAAGATTTCTACAACTGTTGTAGAAGTGGTAGCTATGCAGAGAAGGGGATTTGAGGTTGGGGCCAAGCAGTGGTGCACAGTTAAGTCCAGACACAGTGCGCAAGGACCCAGGTTCAAGCCTCCTGGCCCCTACTTGCAGGAGGGAAGCTTTACAAGCAGTGAAGCCGGACTGCAGGTGGCTCTCTGTCTCTTTCCCTATCTCCCTCTCCCCTCTCAATTTCTGTCTCTATCCAATAATAAGTAAATAAAGATATTTTGAAGTGTGAGACACAGAATTGATGATGATCATGGCATACAAATTATCATTCACTGATTTCATACCTTAGGTTATAAAAATTAAGTGAGCTATACACGTATCCATAACTATGACTTCTGAACCATTTGAAGGACTCAAAAATCATATTGAAAGAATTAGAATTCATGCTCAGACGTAGAACGTGGATGAAACCACCGTGGAAACCTGAATGTTGAAATAACACATAGGTGATTTCAATTCATATCTAGCCAATAATATAACAACACTTTGAGTGCAAGCAGTGAAAATAATAATGAAAGATAGCAGATGAATGGTATATAATGTTTTTTTATTTCCTCTGTAGGGAAATCACTGATGCCCTGGATAATTAACAAAGACTGGTGGCATCATTTCTCATTCTCAGATAATTTGGGAATAGCCAGGAAATTGGTCTCAATTTCTCAGGGGAGTCTCTCAAAAGGGAACTACACTTATAAATTCTTTCTGACTGTGCTGAATAGTAATCACATGGTGAGGAATAAATTGGTTCTCTTTTTAGGTGAGTAGATGGCATTAAACTAGTGTAATCATCATAAATAATGGGCCCTGTAGCTATGTTTAATGGAGTCATGAGTGATATTTTCTTCCACTATTATACTATTTGAGGGTAGCAGAGAGACTCTGTTTTTATTTCTTCTTTTTCTCTGTGTTGGAATTATAGGCACTTCCAGGAGGGAGTAAGTACTTTCAGACTTCCACTTGAATATTTTTAAGCAAAGCTATCAGTGGCCAAATCAGCATTTATTTATTTATTCCCTTTTGTTGCCCTTGTGGTTCTATTGTTGTAGTTATTACTGTTGTCACTGTTGGATAGGACAGAGAGAAATGGAGAGAAGAGGGGAAGACAGAGAGGGGGAGAGAAGGATAGACACCTGCAGACCTGCTTCACCGGCTGTGAAGTGACGCCCCTGAAGGTGGGGAACTGGGGGCTCGAACCGGGATCCTTAAAGCAGGTCCTTGTGCTTTGTGCTACCTGTGCTTAACCCACTGTGCTACCGCCTGACTCCCAATTGGTCAGATCAGCATTTTTAATGTCAAGTGAGAGTCCATATCACAGCTACTGATAGTATTTATTCTTTTTCTTTTTCTTTCATTTTTTGATTTAAAACATTTTATCTACTTATTATTGGATAGAGACAAAGAGAAACTGACAGGGAAAAGGGAGATAAAGAGGAGAAGAGAGAGACACCTACAGCCCTGCTTCACCACTTGTGAAGCTTCCCCCTCAGGTGGAGACTGGGGGCTTGAACCTGGGACCTTTCACACTGTAGTATGTGCAGTTTAACCAGGTTCACCACTGCCTGGCCCTATATTTATTCATTTTCTTTCTTTCTTTCTTTCTTTCTTTCTTTTTTTTTTGCCTACAGAACGATCACTGGGGCTTGGTACCAGCACTACAAACTCCTGGTGGCCATATTTCCCTTATTTATTCATTTATTTATTTATTTGATAAGACAAATAAGACAAATTGAGCAGGGAGGGGGAGACAGAAAGATAGGCACCTGCAGACCTGCTTCGCCACTTGTGAAGCATCCCCCCTGCAGATGGAGAGCTGGGGGCTCAAACCCAAATCCTTGCTCACGTCCTTGTGCTTAGAACTATGTGAGCTTAACCTGGTGCATCACTGCCTGGTTCCTTTCCTTTTTAATTTTGTGTTTTATTTATTTGCCAAAGCATTAGTCAACTCCATGGTATGCTAGTTCTGGGGATTGAAACTGAGACCTCAGAGTCTCTGATATGAAACTCTGTTGGCATGATAAGTGTCCTGTCTCTCTAACTCTGGTAGTAATCATTTATTAATGTGATAATATTACTATTTCTTACTATCATCTATAGAGAGTCATTTCTGCTATAGATTTATCTTTCTTTACTAAAACCACTTAGATGACTGGAATTGTCAGAGGTTAGATTCCCCCCAAGAATTAGTCCTGATTAAAAATGTTGGATATATGGCATTTATTTAAAAAATATCTCTTGAAACAAATATATATATATATATATATATATATATATATATATATATATATATATATATATGATGTGAGACCAAGAAGGGAAAACACTTAAAGTTTGAAATACAATATAAAATATTGTAAAGCTCAGCTGCTAAGTGTTTTAAAGTGTCACTTTTTTCAAAGGCAATTAGAAGAACTCATGGTGATAACCGTGAGACAGGTGTGACAGCTACAGTTATGTTGATAATAGTGAATTGATTGCAAAACAAACTAACATTCAGTAAACTTCTTGGATTATGTCTACTACACCCACCAAAGCTACAGTCATAAGATATTGTTGCCCTTTATATCTCTATAATACAAATGTTTCCATAAAGATAGTGAAGATGAAGAACTGAAAGTAATGAGTTTTTTTTTTATTATTGAGAAAAATAACTAATAATACAATCTGTGTTGGGGAGTCAGCATAGTGGTTCTGCAAAAGACTTTTTTAAAAATTTTTTTTATTTAAGAAAGGATTAATTAACAAAACCATAGGGTAGGAGAGGTGCAACTCCACACAATTCCCACCACCCAATCTCCATATCCCACCCCCTCCCCCAATAGCTTTCCCATTCTCTATCCCTCTGGGAGCATGGACCCAGGGTCATTGAGGGTTGCAGAAGGTAGAAGGTCTGGCTTCTGTAATTGCTTCCCCGCTGAACATGGGCGTTGACTGGTAGGTCCATACTCCCAGACTGCCTCTCTATTTCCCTAGTAGGGTGTGTCTCTGGGGAAGCTGAGCTCCAGGACATATTGGTGGGGTCTTCAATCCAGGGAAGCCTGGCTAGCATCCTGATGGCATCTGGAACCTGGTGATTGAAAAGAGAGTTAACATACGAAGCCAAACAAATTGTTGAGCAATCATGGACCCAAAGCTTGGAATAGTGGAGAGGAAGTGTTAGGGAGGTACTCACTGCAAACTCTAGTGTACTTCTGCTTTCAGGTATATATTTTGCAGTAGTTTATGGATACGTGTGCACATAAGCTCTCTCTCACAGAAACTGGTGTATATCTAGGTTTTGGGACTTTGTTAGAAAGTGAACCACCTGAGATGAAATTAGAGTGTACTATAAAAGGAAAGGTCTCACCCAAGTAATGAAGCTGAAGGGTTGTCATTCCACACGTGAAGTCTCTGGACACAGTCTGAGGTGAAGCATGTTGAGGTGGCAATCGTTGTGTTGGTTAGGTTGTGATCGGTGGATGCAATATTATTTGATATGGATTGGGAGAGGCATTATGGTAAAATAAGTAAACACATATAGAAGTAAATAACAGCTTGACATTTATGTAACGTTATAATGTACCTTTACTTAGGTAAACATAAATCAAATGAAAAAATATTAGTGTTATCACCAGCAAAATAAAATAACTAGTAAAGGAGACATCTTCTTCCTCTCCTCCCCCTTTCCCTTTCTTCTTTCTTAGTCTTCTCTTTTTACAAACACTTCCATCAGCAAAAAGATGATAATCCCTGAGGCTCAGAGGAGTATTTGTATTTTTCAATGAATTAAATAGGGCCTGTTCCTTATTTTTTTTTAAATTTTTTATATTAGCTTTATTTATTTATTGTATAGAGACAGCCAGAAATTGAGAGAGGAGGGTAAGATAGAGAGGGAGAGAGAAAGAGAGACAGACACCTGCAGCCCTGCTTCCCCACTCATGAAGGTTTCCCCCTGCAGGTGGGGATCCGAGGCTTGAAACTGGGTCCTTTCACACTGTAACATGTGCACTCAACCAGGTGCACCACCACCTGGCCCCTCTGTTCCCTGTTTTTAATTTGCTTGATGAAGACATCTATTGATTTTCACAAGTGTCGTAGTGCATGAGGCTCCAGGTTTGATATCTGGAATATTGATGGTCAGAGTGATGCTCTAGTTCTATCTCTCATTCTTACATTACCAAAGAAATCTTGAAAAAATGTTGAAAAACTCTTAAATGAAATAAATGAATCTTTTACAAAAATAAAAGGAGCATTGTCAAATATAGTCTGCACGCTATACAAGTAACAGGAATTAAGTCTTGTTTGAAATCACTGCACGAAAAGCAGATACCAATATTTCCTAACCACTTTACCATTCTCTCTGTCTTCACACCACTTAAATCCATCTATAATAGAAATAGGGAGCTGAGTGGTGGTGCAGTGGGTTAAGCACACATGGTGGAAAGCACACTGGACCAGCATCAGGTTCCTGGTTCGAGCCCCCAGCTCCCCGTCTACACGGTTGACCAAGTCTTCAAGTATCTGTCTTTCTCTTCCTCTCTGTGTCTTCTCCTCCTCTCTCCATTTCTCTCTGTCCTATCCAACAGTGATGACTTCAACAACAACAACACCAATAACTACAACAACAATGATGATAAACAACAAGGGCAACCAAAAGGGAAAAAATATAGAGATAAATTACTACATTCACTTGTGCTTTGACTGGACATCGTGACTTTGCACACATATATTTTAACTGACATTAAATCCAAAAATTTAATGACTGTTTTGATGGTTCTTCCTACAGTAATCTTTCTTTATGGCCTGGATGGGAACACACAATGTGACTGAACTGAAAGAATTTATCCTCCTGGGAATCACAGACCGCCCTGAGCTGCAGACTCCCTTCTTTGTGCTGTTCCTCATCATCTACATGATCTCACTGTTGGGAAACTTGGGTCTGATCATCCTCACCAACATAGACTCCAAGTTGCAGACACCCATGTATTTCTTCCTCAGACACCTGGCTTTTATTGATCTTGGTTATTCCACAGCGGTGGGGCCCAAAGCACTGGTGAATTTTATAGCTGATCAGAATAGAATCCCCTATAACTGGTGTGCTACACAGCTCACTCTCTTTATCTTTTTCATCATTAGCGAGCTGTTCATTTTGTCAGCGATGGCTTTTGACCGCTATGTGGCCATCTGCAACCCTCTGCTCTACCCAGTTATCATGTCCCACCGAGTGTGCTGGCTGCTGGTATCCATTCCTTATCTCTACAGTGCCATTATATCTCTGATAACCACTGTAAAGATTTTTACTTCCTCTTTCTGTGGCAATAATGTCATTATCCATTTCTACTGTGACAGTCTTCCCTTGTTAACCTTGGTGTGTTCAACGACACGGGGCACTGAGCTATTCATACTCATGGATTCGGTGTTTAATTTGGTTTCCTCTCTTCTGATCGTCCTTGTATCCTATGTTCTGATTCTTATCGCTGTCCTCAGGATGAACTCAGCAGAGGGCAGGCGCAAAGCTTTCTCCACCTGCGGATCACACCTGACGGCTGTCGTTATATTATATGGGACTCTATTCTTCATGTATGTGCAGCCCAGCTCCAGCCACTCCTTTGATGATGATAAAATGGCATCTGTATTTTACACACTGATAATACCCATGCTGAATCCCCTAATCTACAGTTTGAGAAATAAAGAAGTCAAAGGAGCCCTGCAAAGGATTTGGAAGACTCCATGCAAACTCCCCATATAAAGTTCAATGTAGGGTGCACACAGTATATTTGATTACATGGAAGTGTTTAATATGTGTGGTAAGTCTTTTTAAACAAGATAGTGGGTTATTTTGTAAATATCTGTATGTATCTATTTGGGACAGAATAAGAGAAACTGAGAGGGAAAACTGTTATAAACAGGGGGCTGGTGGTCCAGGAGGTGGTGCGGTGGATAAAGCAGTGGATTCTCAACCATGAGGTCCTGAGTTCAATCCCTGGCAGCACATGTAGCAGAGTGATGTCTGATTCTCTCTGTTCACCTGTCTTTTTCATGAGTAAGTAAATAAATCATTAAAAAAGAGGGGCACGGTTGGTAGTGTACCACCTTAAGAACACATAGTATGAAACACAAGGATGAGGGTTTGAGCCCCTGCTCCCCACTGGCAGGGGGGGTCTCTTCATAAGAGGTGAAGCAGATTTGCAGTTGTATTTCTCTCCCCCTCTCTATCTCCTCCTCTCTCAACTTCTCTCTGTTCTATCCAATAAAATGAAAAAATGGCCACCAGGAGCAGTGGATTTGCAGTGCTGCCACCGAGGCCCAGCTATAACCCCAGAGGAAAAAAATAAAATAAGTAAAATAATAACTTGTAACTTGAATGAGTGAAACTTTTGGACAGGAGCTAATTTAAATACTAAATGATAAATAAGTATCACTTCCTCCCTACATATATATAGTATTTGTCAAATTACAGGTTGGGAGATTGAAAAGATCACTAAGAAAATAAACTGAAATTCCACACACCTATAATGAGCTAATCTCAGGAGTGTGTGAAAACCACAAATATAATTGTTCTCAAAAATCAACAAAGCACTTGATTCTTGAGTTCCATAGAACTGATTATTACAATTTTAGACACAAGGTCTATGAAAAACCCTTTACAGAGAAAAGAATATCAAAGAAGTTATGTGATGTGAACACCATAAAAAAAAAACACTCAGAAATCAAAAAGGATGAGATCATACATCATTTGGGAGAAAAATGAATGAATCCAGAGGTGATTATGCTAAGCAAAATGAGGAAAGAAGTGAAAGGCAGTTAGCAGATGGATTCACTTGTATTTAAAATAGAAATGATTTGATCAACTAGCTTTTAAGACAGTGATCACCACACTTTACCTCAGGCTGTGTGAGAATTCTGTGGAGACTGGGATTTCAGTAGGGGGTGGAGGGTGTGTGTGGGGGGGAGACATAACCTTGGTGGAGGGCTGCTGCTATGTTTCATATTGGTTTGGTTTGTCCCTCTTCCCCCCAACTCTGAGAGAATTGGTTTGGCCCTTGCTAGTTTCGCACCCCTCTTTCTCCCCGCCCCCTATGCTAAGGATGTGCAGAGTCCCAGCAGCAGCCGGAGAGAAAGAATGATGGAGAAGCACATGGTGTGGTGATTTACCGGCTCGTGAATAAAGATTAAACTGCAGCTTCTCAGCTCAGCCGTGTGTCCCCGAGTCTCTGTCTCTGTCTACCGTCGCAATGCTAGCCCGGCCTGCTGGAGCCCCCGAACCTTAACAACAGAGGGCAAAGGAACTTACATCGTGCATGGATATGAAATCATGTCCTTGTAGTATTACAATGTTCTTATGAATGATAATCTTGTAAATCTTTCAATAATCTTGTGACCTTTTGTAACTGTGTCATCACTAATAAAAACACTAGAAATTTCTATATAAAAAGAGTTAAAATGCGGCAGGGGTAGATAGCATAATGGTTATGCAAATAGACTCTCATGCCTGAGGCTCCAAAGTCCCAGGTTCAATCACCTGCACCATCATAAGCCAGAGCTGAGTAGTGCTGTGCTAATAATAATAATAGTAATAATAATAATATGCATAAATATGTTAAAACCATTGATTAGAAATATTCAGGTTAAAAGTCTACTGAGATATCACTCCAGAATGGCTAAAATTCAACAGTTTAACATTGATTCGAACATTTAATTTGGAGAAACCAGAATTCATTTACTTTACATAAGAGAATGTATCATTGCCACAAAATTTTGGAAACGTATATGCTATTGGTACTATAGCTTAGAGTGCATTGTCTCTGTAATACAATAATCGGATTTCATTAATAAACAATTATGTCTACTGCAAGAGAAGCCGTAGCATGGTTGGAATAGGTGGATAAATGATAAATGTTAGGTGAACTAAAATTAAAAAAAAAAACTGGAATTTTCTCTACGACATTTTAAACAGACAAATTGAATACATGTGATTTTTCTTTACCATGACACTAAAAGCACATGTAGCAAACAATATTTAAGCAGATGTAGTATCTATTTATACAAAGAGAACAACTGAATTACATATGGAATGTTTACTTTCTCCATAGGGAAATCTAAAACACCCCAAATAGTTCATAGAGACCAGTGTCATCATTGCTTCTCATTCCCAGATGTTTTTGAATTAACCAAAACCTGGCATTCAAACTCCCAAGTGAGTGTCTCAGAGGGAAACAGCCCTCAGAAATCCTTCTGACTTCAGCCATTAGTAATCACCTGAGGTGAAAGAAACCAACCCTCCCTGCTGCATGAGTGGTCGACCATCGTGTCAGTTGTGGTTACTGCATATTAATCCTAGTAACTATTCTTGATGTCTGTCTTCCATTTAAACTACTGACACAAGTACAGCCCCTAATGAAAGATTCAGGACTCTCAGTTACATATAAAGAATCCCTTCATAGTTATTCTTTCTGGATTGATGTACAGTATCTTTTGTCACTCTTAAACAATTTGAGAGTAAGAAATGGACCTTGTTGCACTTACTACTTCACTATTATATATTGTTATTTTAGTTCCTTAAAAAAACATTTAAAATTTGTATTTAATGTATTTGTTTGGATAGAGGCAGAGAGATATCAGGAGGGGAGTGGAGAGATAGAGAGAGAGAGAGGCAGAGAGACACCTGCAGCCCTGCTTTACCACTCATGAAGCTTTCCCCTTGCATGTGGGGGATAGGGCTTGAACCTGGGTCCTTGTGCACTATAGCATGCTCACTCAACCGGGTGTGCCACCACCTGGACCTGATTTAGACACTTCTGAAGAGGAATAATCATTTCAAACTGTCTAATTAGAATATTGTCTAAACAACATATTGACAAGTCAAAAGTATTAAGGCAGAGCAGATTAATGCTCTGGTAAAACAAACAAAAAAGCTCAACCTTTTATAAATGGGTCTAATACATCTACCAAATTACAGAGATAAGATACCTGTACCCCCTACTACCATTATTTTACTTATTATTTTTTTGTATCATATTTATTTACTTATTGGATAGACACAGTCAGAAATCAAGAAGGAAGGAGGTGATAGAGAGGAAAAGAAACAGAGAGACACCTGCAGCACTACTTCACCACGTGCAAAGCTTCTCACCTGCAGTTGGGGACCAGGGCTTGAACCTGGGTCCTTACGCATTGTAACTTGTATGCTCAACCAGTTACACCCCCACCCCCACTACACACTACACACTACACACACACACACACACACACACACACACATTTTTTAAAGATAATGAGGCGAAAGTTTGTCAAGTATCTTAGTTTTTTTTTCCCCATGGGGAAAAAAATGACACAATTAGCACAATGAAGGAGTCATCTTGGAACTTATGTAATTTTACAATGCAACATTTATTCCATATAAAAAGTAAAATAAATAACCTGAAGAAATATGTCAGCTGGTAGACAGTATTACTTTTGGTTTGACCTCCAGAATTATACATACCACAGAGGTGATCTGGTGTCTCTCTCTTTATTGTGAAATTCTATATCATATAAGCTACAATAAATCGTTAAAATGAACATCAAAACCTTAAGACTATTAAGATTCACCACCAGCAAATTAAATAACATGTTAAGAAAGCAAGCCTTATGTTTACCCTTCTTTTAGAGGTATTTAACATGCCACACCTTAGCTACTTACTGTTCTCAGCTTGGGCAATTCTCTCTTTCATAAAACAGCTAAGTGAATACAGGTGAGCCTTCCTCTTGAAAGCTCTCTGCTCTCTGCTATAAATTTGCACATATGCAACTTGATAAGAACGGTATTTCAGAAGGTCAGAGAGATAGATCACCTGGTAGAACCCATACTTCACCATAGTCAAGGACCCAGGTTTAAGTTTCCCTTTGTACCTGGGAGCAACTTCCCAGGGAAAGCGTCATAAGTGGTAGGGTTGTACCGGGTGTCTATCTTTCACTTTCTCCCTCTCTTCCTCTCCACCTCTCAGCCTGTATCTAAATTTTAAAAAATGCCAAAGGGAGTGTTGGAATCATACAGGTACAAAGTGTCAGCAAGAACCCTGGAAGCAGAATAAATACTGGTAATATTTTTTTATAGCCATCCTAACAAGTGTAAGTTGATATTTTATTGTGGTTTTGATTTGTATTTCTCTATTGATTAATGGCATTACAGGTCTTTTATTTGTCTTTTTGCATGTTTTCTTTGGAGGCTAAACCCTTAGTATTCTTTTTTAACTTATTTATTCCCTTTTGTTGTCCTTGTTTTATTGTTGTTGTTGTTAATGTCATTGTTGTTGTTGTTAATGTCATTGTTGTTGGATAGGACAAAGAGCAATAGAGAGAGGAGGGGAAGACAG
The DNA here is from genome assembly GCF_950295315.1 of Erinaceus europaeus. Taxonomy (NCBI): domain Eukaryota; kingdom Metazoa; phylum Chordata; class Mammalia; order Eulipotyphla; family Erinaceidae; genus Erinaceus; species Erinaceus europaeus. Next base: position 6,075,411 of record NC_080178.1, read on the forward strand.
AGAAGGGAGAGAAAGATAGACACCTACAGACCTGCTTCACTGCTTGTGAAATGACTCCCCTTCAGGTGGGGAGCCCGGGCTCCAACAGGGATCCTTACACCAGCCCTTGCTTAGCACCACGTGTGCTTAACCTGCTGAGTTACCGCCTGACTCCCCTTAGTATGAGTTTTAATCTAAATAATTTGGGGGGGGTGGGTGGGTGGAGCAATGATTCGCCTCCTGGTAGAATATACCTTGTGCATGAAACTAGGTTTAAGTCTTTAGTCCCCCGTCTGCATAAGCTTCATAATTGGTGGAACAGTGTTGCAAGTCTCTCCTTTCTTTCTTTTTTTTTTTTTTTCCTTTCTGCCTCCAGGGTTATCACTTGGGCCTGGGCTCAGTGCCTTCATTAGGAATTCACTGCTCCTGGAGGCCTTTTTTTCCACCTTTCTTTGTTGTTGTTGTTATTATTGTTGTTGTTGTTGGATAGGACAGAGAGAAATGGAGAGAGGAGGAAAAGACAGGGAGAGAGAAAGATAGACACCTGCAGACCGGCTTCACCACTTGTGAATTGACTCCCTTGCAGGTGGGGACCTGGAGGCTTGAACCAGGATCCTTATGCCGGTCCTTGTGCTTCCTGCTACCTGCCCTTAACCCACTGCACTACTGCCCGACTCCCCCCTCCCTTTTTTTTTTAATAGAACAGTGAAACTTGAGAGGTACAGAGGAGATAGACACCTGCAGTACTGCTTACAGCAAGAGCAGTTCTCTTCCTCCATCAAACCCCAATGGAGGGGACAAAGGGCTTGAACCCACGTTTTTGTGTGTGGCGACATGTGCCCAATGAAGTGAGCCATCACCCAGTCCCTCAGTGATTCTTTCACACCCTTATTCCTTAGAGTTTATATGAGAGATTTATCAGTGGTATAATCAAGAATATTTAGAAGACCAAGACCACTTTACCTCTAAGAAGTGGTTGTTTCTTGGTTGTAAGTTAGTAAAGGGAAACATCCCAAGGAACGTTGTGGCAGCCATCTTGTGACTCTGGGAAAAGATAGGATGTATAATATTTTCTACAACCCCTCCACTGAATGTGTCCTCAAAATGCTGAGGACAGTGATAAAATAAGACTTTAGTACAATTATCATGGAGAAAATTAAATGAATACCTACACAGGTCGACAGTGCTGTTTCTGGAATGCACCTGGCTGAACAAGACAACGCTGTCAAAAGGACATTAGCACAATAAAAATGCACATGAGGGAGTCGGGTGGTAGCACAGAGGGTTACGCGCATGTGGTGCAAAGCGCAAGGACCAGCGTGAGGATCCCGGTTCAAGCCCCTGGCTCCCCAACTGTATGGAAGTTTCTTCACAGGTGGTGAAGCAGGTCTGTAGGTGTTTGTCTTTCTCTCCCCCTCTCTGTCTTCCCTTCCTCTCTCCATTTCTCTCTGTTCTATCCAACAACAATAACATCAACAACAACTACAACAATAAAAACAAACGCAACAAAAAGGAAATAAATTTTAAAAAATGCACATGACTAAAATAGATGTCAAGGGTCCAGGTGGTGGCACACCTGGTTGTACATATTATCATGTACAAGGATCCAGGTTTGAGCCCCTGGACCCCACCTGCATGGGAAAAGCTTTGCTAATGGTTAAGTAGGTCTGCAGATGTCTCTCTTTTCTATCTCCCCCTTCCCTCTCTATTTCTGATAGTCTTTATCCAGTAAATAAATACGATAAAAAAGAAAAATTAAAAAAACAGGTGTTAGACAAGTCATATACTTACATCAAAATATTTGACTACACGGAGTGAAAATAATAGAAAAGACTAGTGAGTTGCATATTAAATATTCACTTCCTCAATGGGAATCTCACTGGCAAGTTAGATAATATAAAAAGACCCATGACATCATTCCTCATTCTCAGATACTTTGGGAATAACCAAAAAAAAAAAAAAAAATGCCTTCAAGCTCCCAGAGGATTTTCTCAAATGGGAATGACACTCATAAATTCTCCTGACTACAGTTAGCAGTCATTACACGAGAAGAAGAGACCACTCTTTATTTTAGGTAAGAAGATCACTTTATCTATTGTGGTGTTACACTACAATAGTCTATTAGCGATTCTATCCAGACTCCAATCTTCGGAGCTCCAGTGGCACAATCGGTTATACAGACTTATACAGACTCCAGTCTTCAACTGAAATTATAGATGAGACTCAGTAGACATCATATGTAATCTCTTACTATACCTGCCCTCTAGAGTAACAAATTATATGTTTTGTCACCATCATTACACTCTGTAAGAATAGCAAAAGATTCATGTTTACATTTGAGATTACGTCTCTGTACATATTGAAATTTTTGAACACCTCTGTGGGAGGAAGTAGGCATTTTTGGATATGTCATTTTAAATATCCCCAAGTCGAGTTTTAATGGTCATTTATAGTTAACCATGCCAAGAATCTTACCTCAGTAGTAATATTCAGTTACTAGTATGACACTTTCATTATCGCTGGGACTGATAACAGTTTCATGTACTCCAGAAATCTGTACTTATTTTACTAAAGTTTCAAAGACAGGTGACTTAAGTGGGAGTTCCCCAGGCAGAGAGGAAGTTTCTGAGGCAAGAACATAGGTTTATACCATTTATTTAGTAAATGATTTGAAGAAGCAGAAATGAATTTCCAGAGAATCCAGGATCAAGACTTGAGAAAGTTAACAAATGGGAATAGTAAATAGAGGAAGTGTGTGGTACTAAGTAGAGTGTACATGTCACCATGCCCAAGCCCCTGGCCCCCACTTGCAGGGGGGAGGCTTCACAGGTGGTGAAGCAGTGTTGCTGGTGTCTCTCTTTATCTGTCTCTCTACCTCTCCTTTTTGTATCAGTTCTTCTCTGTCTCTATATAATAAATGCATCAAGGAATAAGTATTTTTAAAAGAAGAAATATTAGATAACTACTATCAGGCTTTATGCTGATATGTATATGCATATATATATAAATATATGATTATATAGAGACAGAGAAATTTAAATTGGAGATGTAGGTAAAGAGAGACAGACACATGGTCGCCTGCAGCACTGTCTCATCACTTGTGAAACTTCTTCCCTGTAGGTGGGGACTGGGGGTTAGAACCTGTGCCTCTGAGTGTGGTGATAGATTTGTTCAGCTGACTGTGCCATCACCTGACCTCTAATGTAATAAATTTCCAGAGAAGGCTAGGAAAACTTGAGCTGACAATAAATGGGGTAGGTGGATGTGATTGCTACAGTGATACTGTAACTTGATGGAAAAGTCAAAATATCATGTCTTTCACCATAGTAATAATCACAGTGATACTGTCTTTCAGCACAGATATTTGAAAAACAAATATTTTCACATGAGTAGTGAAGCTGAAGGATTGGAATCATCTACTAATTGTTTTTAAGTGAGGTAAAGTGAGTTTGAAATAAGTACAATTTAAGAGACAAACCTAACATGTTTTAAATGGTATGCGATGTGACTTCGGTAAGAAATATTCAGCAGGGAGTCAGGCAGTAGTGCAGCGGGTTAAGCGCACGTGGCGCAAAGCGCAAGGACCGGCATAACGATCCCTGTTCGAGCCCCAGGCTCCCCACCTGCAGGGTTGGTCACTTCACAGGCGGTGAAGCAGGTCTGCAGGTGTCTGTCTTTCTTTCCCCCTGTCTTCCCCTCCTCTCTCCATTTCTCTCTGTCCTATCCAACAACGGCATCAGTAACAACAACAATAATAACCACAACAACAATAAAAAAGCAAGGGCAACAAAAGGGAAAATAAGTAAATAAATTTAAAAAATATTTTTAAAAAAAGAAAGAAAGATTCGGCCATGAAACTTGCCACTTATTAACTTATCGGAATTCATTTATCTAGGACTTAACAGACAGATTGTGCATAAACTGCAAAGCTTGTATCCCCCCCCTCTTCCAGCATTATAGCTGGGGCTCCGTGCAGGCACTATGAATCCGCTGCTTCTGGTGGCCATTTTTCCCATTTTATTGGATAGGATGATGGAGAAACTGAGAGAGGAGCGGGAGATAGGGAGAAAGATAGACACATGCAGACCTGCTTCACTGCCTGTGAACCCTCCCCCCGACTCCTCGCAGATGGGAAGGGGGTTCAACCCCCGATTCTATTTTTTTTAACTTTTTAAAATTTTTTTATTTTTTAATATTCATTTATTTATTCCTTTCTGTTCTTGTTTTACTGTTGTAGTTATTATTGTTACTCTCCATTTCTCTCTGTCCTATCAAACCCCGGTTCTTGACCGGCTCTTTATGCTCCCCGCTTTGTGCGCTTAACCCAGTGTGCTACTACCAGGAACCAGGCTTGTCTTTTCTCAAGCTTCCTGATGATTATTGCTGAGGGATTTCTGCAGTCATAGCAAGAACTACTAGAATTGTTCTCGATAGAAATTCTCGTTGTTAGTAGGAGACTGTTAAAATAAAAGAAAAAAGTATCTATTGGACATGAATACAAGATTGTTGTTCATTTATTCCTTTCCAGTCAAGGCTTGGTTAAGAAGGGAACATTGAGGAAAGTTACGCAAAATATCAAGTAAGTGAGCTTTTGAAGATTCCAGGGATTTGTAAATAAATAAATAAGAAAATTAAATAAAATAATATTAAGATTGATGAAGGATTCAAGACACATCTCTCAAAAATATTTACATTAGGCTTTTAAAAAAAATGTCCATGGGGTGGGGGCTGAGTGGTGGCTCACCCTGTTAAGTGCACATATTACCAAGCACAAGGACGCAGGTTCAGGTCCCATTCCCCACCTGCAGGGGCATTGGCTTCAGGAGCAGTGAAGCAGGTCTACAGGTGGCTCTCTTTCTTTCCCTCTCTCATCTTCTTTCAACTTCTGTCCTATCTAATAAAAATTAGATAAAAAAGGAAAACAGGGTTGTGGGGAGTGGAGGATTCATAGTCTTAGCTCAGAGACTCAGCGACAACCCTGGAGGCAAAATAATAATAATAATAATAATAATAATAAATTTTGTATGTGAATTATTTTGTGTAAAAATGATCAAGACTTCATGGAAAAACTTTGATTTCTCCCCTTCAGTACTTAGAATTCAGCTGGGACTCTTATTCATAAGGAAGGAGTCATTACCAGAAATAACATTTTTTTAGGTGGGAACTTAATGATTTTCAGTACTGTTGTGTGTGGGATTCTTACACACACACACACACACACACACACACACACACACACACCTACCTCTCCCTGGCCTCCATGCCCAGAATTTCTTGCTTTGGTGCAATTCAGAAAACCAGTCCAAGTTTTAGCTTATGTTTCTCCTTTCTTTTCTTACTTCTTAACTTCTGCCCATGAGTGAGCTCATCTGATATTCATTAAGTTTCATCTGAGTTTCAGGGACCACTGCACCGAAGCTGTCCCCAGTGCCACGGAGGCCAGTTTCAACTTTGGGGTCACATTCCTGGCAAAGCAGGTACCTTCTCAGCTAAGATTTCTGATCAGCTCCTGATCAGCCTCTTTGTGTCAATTTAACTGTTATATCAGCTGAAAGAAATTTTAAATGTAGAAGGAAAAAAAAATCCGCCCAAATGTCGATGTTGGGAAGAGAACAGTTGGGGTCTAACATTGCCGTGGGTGGTCCTTCCTTCCTTCTCATAAAGAGTTTTGTACATCTAGGTGTCAGTCTTTGCCGTTTTAATTTGGTTTCTGTTGATGAACGAGCTTTCATTTTTTTTCTTTTTAAAAAATGTTTTATTTAAGAAAGGAGACTTTAACAAAACCATAGGATAGGAGGGGTACAACTCCACACAGTTCCCACCACCCAATCTCCATATCCCATCCCCTCCCCAATAGCTTTCCCATTCTCTATCCCTCTGGGAGTATGGACCCAGGGTCATTGTGGGTTGCAGAAGGTGGAAGGTCTGGTGTCTGTAATTGCTTCCCCGTTGAACATGGACGTTGACCGGTATAGTAGTTCGTACAAATGTAACATTAATCAGTTTTTCACATGAAAATTCAACCTCCTCTAAGTCTTCCTTTACCATCATGCTATAGGATCGGAATATCTCCCCAACCTGGAGTTTTTTACTTGCTGCAATAATTATTCCATTTTATTATAATTCATTTATTTACTTATTTATATGCCATCAGGGTGATTTCTAGGGCTTAGTGTTGACACTATGAATGACACTTAGTACTGACACCACAGCTCCTGGTGGCTATTTTTTCCTTGTTTCTACTTTATTGTAATTTGACAGAACAGAGAGACATTGAGATGGAAGGGGATATAGTGAGGGAGAGCATAAGATAGACACCTGCAGACCTGCTTCACCCCTCCTAAAGCTTCCTCCCTGATGGTGTGGAGCACTGTTTTATTTAATTTATTTTTTTTAATAAAAAAGAAACATAAACTTAACCATAGGATCAGAAGGGTACAACTCCACACAATTCCCACCACCAGAACTCTGTATCCATCCCCTCCTCTGATAGCTTTCTTATTCTTTAACCCTCTGGGAGTATGGGCCCAAGGTCATTGTGGGATGCAGAAGGTGGAAGGTCTGGCTTCTGTAATTGCTTCTGCAATGGGGGGGGGTTTGAACCCTGATACCTACATATCCACAGCTCTTTGCAATTTCTCACTTCTTTAATTATTTATGATTTTCCTCTTTAACCTTATAAAGCTGTTTCTGTTTATGCAGAAGTAGAAAATTGCATTGACTATCAAAAACAAATCTACCTTACAACTAATAAGTAACTTTTATTTATTTATTTATTTTTGCCTCCACGGTTATCTCTGGGGCTCGGTGCCTGCAGCACAAATCCACTGCTCCTGAAGGCCATTTTTTTCCCATTTTTGTTGTTTATCATTGTTGTTGTTATTGTTGTCATTGCTGTCCTTGATCTTGGATAGGACAGAGAGAAATGGAGAGTTGAGGGGAGACAGAAAGTAGGAGAGAAAGATAGACACCTACAGATATACTTCACTGCCTGTGAAGCGACTCCCCTGCAGCTGGGGAGCCAAGGGCTTGAACCAGGATCCTTACTTAGGTCCGTGCACTTTGCGCCAGGTGCGCTTAACCTGCTGGGCCACCGCTCCACCCTCAATAAGTAACTTTTATAAAAATAAAAAAAAAAAACTGCATAAGCTGCATCACAATGAACAGTATGTGTTACAGAAGCAAGAAAAAAAAAAGTAAGAAAACTTTTATATCCCATAAGTAGAAATGATGTCTAAATTTGTGGCCAGATTGAATAATGGAGATGAATCTTCCTTTAAATCTCTGCCTCTGAAAATGTGACTTTGCCATAATGACTTGCTTACAGATATTTTAAATGATAATAAGCAAGCAGTCCAGTTACTCTTGTGATGGTTCTCCCCACAGTCATTTCCCATGATGGACTGGGAAAATTATAACAATCTCACGCATTTGCAAGAATTTATCCTCCTGGGAATCACAGACCGCCCTGAGCTGCAGACTCCCTTCTTTGTGCTATTCCTCATCATCTACATGATCTCACTGTTGGGAAACTTGGGTCTGATCATCCTCACCAACATAGACTCTAAGTTGCAGACACCCATGTACTTCTTCCTCAAACATCTGGCATTCAGTGATCTTGGTTATTCCACAGCGGTGGGGCCCAAAGCACTGGTGAATTTTATAGCTGATCAGAATAGAATCCCCTATAACTGGTGTGCTACACAGCTGTCTCTGTTCATCTTGTTCATGGTTAGCGAGCTGTTCATTTTGTCAGCCATGGCTTTTGACCGTTACGTGGCCATCTGCAGTCCTTTGCTCTACCTCGTTATCATGTCCCACCGAGTGTGCTGGCTGCTGGTATCTGTCACTTATCTCTATGGTGCCATTCTGTCTCTGATAATCACCACAAAGATTTTCACTTCCTCTTTTTGTGGCCATAATGTCATTAGCCATTTCTACTGTGACAGTCTTCCCTTGTTAATGATGGTATGCTCAAGGACACGGGACACTGAGTTTATATTACTAATATTTTCAGCATTTAATTTGGTTTCCTCTCTTTTGATTGTCCTGGTGTCCTACGTTCTTATCCTCACTGCTGTTTTAAGGATGAACTCAGCAGAAGGCAGGCAAAAGGCTTTCTTCACGTGTGGATCCCACCTCGTAGTGGTTGTCATGCTGTATGGGACTCTACTCTTTATGTACGTGCAGCCAAAGTTCAGTCACTCCTTTGAAAATGATAAAATGGCCTCAGTCTTCTACACGTTGGTCATACCCATGCTGAATCCTCTCATCTACAGTTTAAGGAACAAAGAAGTTATAGGTGCCTTGCAAAGAAAATGGAAAACTCTATGCAAGAATCCTATATGATTTCTAGTGTTGAATTCAAAAACAGAAAATTAGTAGCTTGCAAGCTTATGTTTGGCATGTAATTGATCCTTTGAAAGTAGTAGTGTGGGGGCCGGTAGTAGTGCACCAGGTTTAGCGCACATAGTGCAAGGACCCACACCAAGGATCCAGGGTCAAGTCCCCAGCTCCCCACTTGCAGGGGTGGGGGTGTCACTTCACAAGTGGTAAATTAGGTCTGCAGGTGTCTATTTTTCTCTCCCCCTCACTGTCTTCCACTCTTATTTCAATTTATCTCTCTCCTACCCAACAACAACAGAAATAACAACAACAACAACAACAACAACAACAAAATGGAAAAAGTGGCTTCCAGTAGCAGTGAATTCATAGTGCAGACACCAAGCCCTAGCGATAACCCTAGAGGAAAAAAAAAAAACTGTGCAAAAAGTATGTCATTTATAGTGACTACTTTTTAAAGTCAGTCATTCTTAGTATTATTATTTTAAAATATTATCTTTATTTGATAGAGACAGCCAGAAATCAAAAGGGTAGGGGGAGGTAGAGAGGATGAGAGACAGAGACATCTGAAGCCCTGTTTTACTACTTGCAAAACTTTCCCTCTACAGATGAAGACCTGGGGCTCAAACACACCACACGTCCTTGTGCACTGTAACATGTGTGCTTAGCCAGATGCGCCAACACCCAGCCCCTATCACGACTTTTTTTTTTTTCACCAGAGCACTCCCCAGCTCTGGTTTCTGGTGGTGTGGAGGATTTGAACTTGAGAGCTCAGAACCTGATGCTAAAATCACTTGCATAACCATTGGGATATCTTTCCAGTCCTATCATGACCTTTTAGTTTTGCAATTTATAGATGTTCATGTGTCATTTATTACTTTAATATCACATTTGATTTGTGCTCAAATCTCAAGCCTACATGCAACTGACTGATGTCCAGATCATGTTTCTCACATCTTCAAGTTACTATTCACAATTGATGGCATACCTACTTTTTTCTTTTTTAATACATTATCCATTATATGTTATGTTTTCTTTTAATTTTATGTATGATTGGATAGACACAGAGAGAAACTGAGAGGGGAGGGGAAGATAGGGAGAGAGACAGGGAGACACCTGCAGCACTACTTCACCACTTGTGAAGGTTGACCCCTGCAGGTGGGGACAAGGGCTTTAACTCAGGTCCTTGTACACTGTAGTGTGTGCACTTAACCAAGTGTGCCACCACCTGGACCCTGAGAGGAGATGTAGAGCTTTTTCCACCTGTGGCTCCTACCTAACAGTGGTCTCTGTGTTCTATTGTACCTTGATATTTATTAATTTTTTTTTTTTGCCTCCAGGGTTATCACTGGGGCTTGGTGCCATCACTATGAATCCACTGCTCCTAGAGGCCATTTTTCCCATTTTGTTGCCCTTGTTGTTGCATTTGATGTAGTTGTTATTGTTGTCATAGCTGTTGTCGATGGATAGGACAGAGAGGAATCGAGAGAGGAGGGGAAGATAGCTTGCAAATCGACCCCCTACCTACAGGAAGGAAACTTCATGAGTGGTAAAGCAGGGCTGTCTCTCTCTGTCTCCCCCCCTGTAGATCTCCCCCTTCCTCTCAATTTTCTCTATCTCTATCCAATAACAAATAAATAAACAAAGATATAATAATGAGAAGAAAGACGGGAGGAATATAGCTTGCAAAGCGACATCCTGCATTGGGAAGCTGGGGGCTTGAACCAGGATCCTCCCTGTAGGTAGGGACCAGGGACCTGAACTCAGGTCCTTGCTCACTGTAATGTGAATGCTTAACTAGGTACACCACTACCTGGCCCCAATGATCATTTATCTAGAGAATGGGATATGTGTCATGTAATAATTGATATTCACAGAAGTCATATGGGCAAAGTTCTGCCCAATCTGCCCTTTTCATACTTGCCTTATTATTTTGAACAGTTATAAGAATTTTTTTTCCATCATCAACTGGACTATTTGCTTCAAACATAACAGTATTTTTTCTATATAATCACTTGCATTTATTCATCTAAAGATTAAAAAAATAATAATGTTCATCAGAATCTCCTGGGACATTGTAGAGTGTAAAAGAAATTGAACCATGGGACTTACCTAGTTCCCTCTCTTGAGAATCTTACTCAATATGGATGCAGACATCATTAAAATTATGGAATTTTACGGTTATTATTTCAATGATACCTAGACAATCTGTTTTTTAATTACTAAACATACCAAGAACGCAAAGATATAAGAGAAAAATCAAATTGGAAAGACACATTATTGAAATGTCAGTTAACAAGGAAGCATATTAATTTAGGCAATTCTATTGGTTGTGAAACTATGAGGAACCTCATATTTTTATGGTTAAGAGTGAATTTTTACAGATTATAGCATATATCAATAGTAGTTACTTTTTTCTATCTTTTCTAACCAAGAGATCTCACAACAGTGTATGCATGTATTATTTTCCTGTGTGGGCACATGTGAGACATACCTACATCTATATGCACATAAATATAATCTTTTAAGTGATATGTATATCATATTAAATTTGCTAATGACATAATAGCATGACAAGCTCTATAATTTATCGTCGGGGCTATGTGTAAGCTTGATAGAGCTTAGGGAGAACTCCCCCACCCTTGGATGGAGGTCTGAGAAGATACCCTCTTGTGAGTCTCTCTCAACCGAGGTGAGCAAAGAGGAGAAACTGTCTCCCAGACTTAGTTCTTTCCTTCTTGACTCTCAAGCCCACAGAAACCCCAATACTTCTCCCCATTAACTGCAGGCCACATGGCCGCCTATTTTAAGATTCACTTACTCAAAGTTCACCTTACCTTCTGATCACAGAGGAGAACACACCTTATCACACACTCCATCATACACCTCAGACCCCAGACAAGAGAAATTATATGGCCTTTTGATATCCATTTTCTCTCTGTCTCACCCTACTGGTTTAACCCCTATGCTTCTCTATAATTAAGTTGCTTGCATCATGGAGAATAACTGTCTTGTATCTCATCAATTCCTGTCATACCAGCCTCCTACCATAGGGGCAAGCTGACCTTTAAGAAACCTGTAATTTCTGACATATTTCAATAATTTCCTTTGTTTGGTTTTCTATTTAACTCATGTCCACCTGCTAATAAATGAGATCTGAGCACGCAGCAGTCTCCCCAGTGTCTTTACTTCGTGTCATCCCTTGCATGAGTGAGAAAGAACCGGTCCGTTACCTTTCTCCTGGAGATCACCCCGCCAGAGACCCTGACAATTTATTGTCTCTGTGTTGTAGTGGTTTAAGAGATAATTGGATCCTGCAAATCAAGAAAATACCTAACTATAGACTGTGGTTGCATAAAACAACTTGTACGTTATTCACTAAAATAAGGAATCCATAAACATAGATACAGCCCCAAAATCAGGGTAATTATATTCACCAATATAATTTAGATTTCTTGTTTGTTTTATTTACTTATTTATTATTGGATAGAAACAGAATTTGAGAGGGGAGGGAAGATAGATCAGGAGAGAGACAGAGAGACACTTGCAGCACTGCTTTTCCACTTGTAAAGACTTCCCCCTGAAGGTGGGGACCAGGGGCTTGAACCTGGATCCTTGGACACTGTAATGTGTGTGCTTAACCAGTTGCAACACCACCTGACCCATCACCAATATAATTCATAGAAAAACAATTAAAAACAATATGCTAAATAATAACACACACACATATATATATATATATATATATATTTGAGAATGTGAAATATATCAAACAGAAGATGATGCATAAAAGTGGAAAAAAATAGGAAATTGGGATGTGAGTGGTGGCACACCAGATTTAAATCCATGCCCATATTACAGTGAGAAAGAACCTGGGGTCAAGTCCCTGATTCCTACCTGCAGGAAGGGGGAAGCTTCACAAGTGGTGAAGCAGGGCTGCAGATCTCTCTCTCTCTCTCTCTCTCTTCCTCTTTATCTCCCCCTTCCATTTCTAATTCACTCTGTCTTTAACCAAAAGTAAATAAATAAAAATATTGGAAAATAAAGCAAAGGGGGACTAGCGGTGCCTCATCTGGCTGAGCAGACAGTTACCATGCACAAGGACCCAGGTTCAAGCCCCCCAGTCTCCACCTGCAGAGGAAAAGGTTTGTGAGTGGTGAAGCAGGGCTGCTGGTTTCTCTCTGTCTCTATTATTCTCCATCACTCCCTTCCCTCTCATTTTTTGCCAGTCTCTATCTAATAAATAAATGATGATGTAAATAAAAATGAAGAGAAAACATAGTTCTAAACAAAGAAAAAAAGTAGGTATTTGGTACTATATATTATGGAATGACAAGAATTATGGGAATTTAACACAGGAATACAGATAACATACACAGTCTTAGACTGGGGATGATGATTCACTGTAATGTAAGAACAACAATAAAAGCTAAGGGATCTCTTCAGAGCAGAACTTTTATCAATGCCTTAGGCCCATTAGAATAAAAAAGTGGATACACAGAATTCGTCATCAAAAAGACCTACTAGCTTTTTCTAAAATGGAGACCTCAAATCTTATCCTAATCTACTCTACTCTAATCTAATCTATCCTTAATCTAATCCTGATTATTAAACATTTTTTTTCTGCTTTATATATATAATATATATAATGCTTTTTCAGCTACCAAGTTACAGATGATACCATGATGCCAACTTGACTTTCCTGAGCAGATGACCCCATCAGTGTGTCCTGCAGCCCTGCCTCCCCAGAGCACTGCCCCACTAGGGAAAGAGAGAGACATGCCGGGGGTATGGATCAACCTTCCAACACCCATATCCAGTGGAAAAGCAATGACAGAAGCCAGACCTTTCACCTTCTGCACCTCATAATGACCCTGGGTCCACACTCCCAGAGTGTTAAAGAATAGGAAAGCTATCAGGGGAGGGGATGGGATATGGAGTTCTGGTGGTGGGAATTGTAATCCTCTTAACCTATAGTCTTGTCAATATTCTATTTTATAAATAAAAATAATAATAAATGGAAAGAAAATGGAGGAAGCCAGTGGATAGTAAAAGGTATGTAAATAAAAAAGTAAATAAACAAATCTAACCCCCTTACTGGGGAATACAAATTATTTTGAACTATTAACAAACAAGTACACACACACATACCTCTATTAAGGTTTCAAATTAAGGTTCAGGGACAATCAAGGAATTACCTCATCTCCTCAGGGAAAGTCTCAATGGATTTAAAGTCTCCATGAATTGCTCTCACTGTGCCATGGCATGAAGCACATGGAGACAGCTAAGGCACAGATGTCCTCACAGGTAAACATCTAGACTATTTCTTATATATATATATATATATATATATATATATATATATATATATATATTTATTTAATTTATTTATTCCCTTTTGTTGCCCTTGTTGTTTTATTGTTGTAGTTATTATTGTTGTTGTCGTTGTTGGATAGGACAGAGAGAAATGGAGAGAGGAGGGGAAGACAGAGAGGAGGAGAGAAAGACAGACACCTGCAGACCTGCTTCACCACCTGTGAAGTGACTCCACTGCAGGTGGGGAGCCAGGGTTCGAACCGGGATCCTTATGTCAGTCCTTGTGCTTTGGGCCACCTGCACTTAACCCGCTGCGCTACAGCCGGACTCCCATCTAGACTATTTCTGCGGTGCTGTCTTTTACTGATATCCTGATAGCTTGCCTGTCAATTATAGGATAACACTATGAATCTGTGGGTAACATGGCAAACGCCAAGATATCTGATTCATGGCTATGTCCATTCTTCGAGGGGAAATGAGTAGAATAGAATTGATTTCTTTCAGGAGATCAGGTGATAGCACACTCAGCAGAGCGATCACATGACCTAATCAAAAGTCCTGGGTTCAATTCCCAGCTTCAGTCTAAATAGGAGTGGCCATTGGGCTGAAAGTGGGGCTAGGGATTCACAAATGGTGACGGGTCCTTTAGGTGTCTCTCCTTCCCCCCTGCCCTTCTCCTTGTCTTCCTCTCTCTGTCTCACTCTCTAGCAACATGAAAATTAAAAAGGCCACTGTGAATGGTGGTGGTGTGCAAATACCAGGTCATTACCCTGGTGGCATAGAAATTAAAAAAAATAAAGAACAGTATGTACCTTCCCTTCCTTTACAAAGCTTGTTGTTACCAGAAACACAGCAATAGTTTAATGTAGTGCCCATTTCTTGCTCAATGCCTACATTAATATACATGAAAATAAATCTTAAACACACGGAAGTCGGGCGCTAGCGCAGCAGGCTAAGCGCAGGTGGCACAAAGCGCGAGGACCAGCATAAGGATCCCGGTTGGAGCGGCTGGTTCTCCACCTGCAGGGGAGTCGCTTCACAGGCAGTGAAGCAGGTCTGCGGGTGTCTCTCTTTCTCTCCCCCTCTCTGTCTTCCCTTCCTCTCTCCATTTTTCTCTGTCCTATCCAACAACAATGACATCAATAATAATTACTACAACAATAAAACAACAAGGGCAACAAAAGGGAATAAATAAATAAATAAATATGTAACAAAATTAAAAAAACTTCAACACACACATATCATCACCAGGATTATGACACAGCTGAGATATATGTGTGTGTGTGTGTGTGTGTGTGTGTGTGTGTGTGTGTGTGTTTTGGAGGCTCGGTGCCTCCAATCCACTGCTCCTGAAGAACATTCCTCCCATTCTGTTCTTACCCTTGCTGTTGTTATTGTTGCCATTGCAGTTGCTGGACAGGACAGAGAGAAATAGAGTGATGAGGGGAAGACAGAGATGGGGAGAGACAGCCAGATACCTGCAGACCTGCTTCTCTGCCTGTGAAGCATGCAGGTGGAGAGTCGGGGGCTCAAACCCGGATCCTTCTGCTGGTCCTTGCTCTTTGAGCCATATGCACTTAACCTGCTGCACTACCAACCACCTCCCAGCTGGTGATGTCTTTATTAGTGCACTTCTAAGGTGCCAGTTGCCTAGCAACACCAACATTTGTTTCTGCTCAGCAAGCTTCTCATCCAAGGTATGAATGTGAATGACTTTTCATCTCTGGGGGGGAAAGTGGGATTTCCAATTTGAAAAAGAAATGAAAACAATGTTTTGAAGAAGGTAAGGTGAATGAGGATATGCAGTGTAAGCTATGCTGAGTCTGGTAAAATCTGACAGATCACATGCAATTTCTTAGTGTATTATTCTGAGAAATTATGCTCGGAACTAGAGAGCTAGTCTACTGGACAGGGTATGTGTGTCTTGCCATAGTGTGGCTCAGATTTGTGCCTGGCAGCGCCTCAGAGGTACCATGGCGCCCGAGGATGCTCTGGGGATGTGGATTCTCTCTCTCTTATTCTCTGTGTTTCTCACTGTGTGTCTCTCAGAGTGAAAAAGCGGCTAATAGGCTGAAAAAATCATGCCTTATCAGAGAACCCGTTCTTCAAAAGGATAAATATATACATATATGGGGTCGGGCGGTAGCGCAGCGGGTTAAGCACAGGTGGCGCAAAGCGCAAACCGGCATAAAGATTCCGGTTGGAGCCCCCGGCTCCCCTCCTGCATGGGGAGTCTCTTCACAAGCAGAGAAGCAGGTCTGCAGGTGTCTATCTTTTCTCTCCTTCTCCGTCTTCCCCTCCTCTTTCCATTTCTCTCTGTCCTATCCAACAATGATGAAATCAACAACAACAACAATAATAACTACAACAACAATAAAAAACAAGGGCAACAAACGGCAAATATATATATATATACACATATATATATTCAATGAATATATATATTCATTGATCTGAAAAACACATCTGAGAGGGCAGGGTAGGTAAATGCTTATGCAGGCAGACTCAGGCCTGAGGCTCTCAAGTCCTAAATTCAATCCTCTATGCTACCATAAGCCAGAGCTGAGCAGTGCTCTGGTTAAAAAAAAAAAAAAAAAAAAAAAACTGAAAGGCCAAGTAGAAAAGGTGGAGGTAGAGTGCACATCGTCCTTACCTGAAGTGCCGGGTTCCTGGAAATAAGACAGGCAAAAGCAAACAATAAAGCAGGGGTGGTGGGGCTGTGCTAGCTCTCTGTCTCTCACACCCACACAATGGGGAAAATGTAAGAAAAAATATGAGGGCACTGTGGAAAATAACAGAGTGATTCTGCAAAATGACTTTCATTCCTAAAATCTAGGGAAATACCTTCTGGCACTAAGTACGAAAAAAGAAAGAAGGAAGGAAGGAAGGAAGGAAGGAAGGAAGGAAGGAAGGAAGGAAGGAAGGAAGTCCCAGGTAAGAAAAAGGGAAGCATGGCACAGAGTGCAAGGACCGGCATAAGGATACCAGTTTGAGCCCCTGGCTTCCCACCTACAGGGGAGTCCCTACATGCGCGGTGAAGCAGGTCTGCAGGTGTCTGTCTTTCTCTCCCCCTCTGTCTTCCCCTCCTCTCTCCATTTCTCTCTGTCCTATCCAACAATGACAACAATAATAACTACAACAATAGAACAATGACATCAACAGCAACAATAATAAACACAATAAGGCTACAACAACAAGGGCAACAAAGGGGGAAAAACATGGCCTCCAGGAGCAGTGGATTCATCGTGCAGGCACTGAGCCCCAGCAATAACCCTGGAGGCAAAAATATATATATATATTTTTTCCCATTATCAACATGCATATTCAATCATGAAAAAAGTAATCTTACGCTTTTTAAAAAATGTATTTCATTTGGGGAGTCGGGCTGTAGCACAGCGGGTTAAGCGCAGGTGGCGCTAAGCTCAAGGACCGGCATCAGGATCCCGGTTCGAGCCCCCGGCTCCCCACCTGCAGGCAGGTTCCTTCACAGGCGGTGAAGCAGGTCTGCAGGTGTCTGTCTTTCTCTCCCCCTCTCTGTCTTCCCCTCCTCTCTCCATTTCTCTCTGTCCTATCCAACAACAACGACATCAATAATAACTACAACAATAAAACAACAAGGGCAACAAAAGGGAATAAATAAATAAAATTAAATTAAAAAAATTAAAAAATATATATATATTTCATTTATTTTATTAATAGATGCCAAGAGAAAGATACTGAGAGAGCAACCAAAGCCCTGCTCAGCTCTGGCTTGTGGTGGTACTAGGGACTGGATCTAGGACTTCAGAACCTCAGGTATGAAAGCCTTTTGAAATCTGATGGTTTTGTGGAGGCATAAAGTACTTTTCACCTCCGTTTTTCTTATCAAACACCAGTACTTCCTGATGTGATTTTTATCTTTAGCATTTGAGTTCTGCTCCTAAGATGCGTCTTTCTTCTTTTGTTCCAGTGATTAAAATAGTAATAATAATAATAACAACAACAACAATAGCACTTCATTCAAAAAAAGGTAGTTACCTAGAACAGGTGTAGCTATCAGAAATTTGCATTCTTAGAATATGTTTTCTGTGAGAAGAGTAGTTTTCTCATAATCACTTAAGATCTTTTTTTTTTTTTTTATCAAAAAGAGAGATAATTGCACTTCTGTGACATATAGGCTCCTAAGAATAGAACTGAAGGCAGCAGAAGGGCTGGGAAGTGGCAGGCCTAGAAAAGTTCAATTCCGTCAATACCTGGGAGAGGTGAAGACTCACAAGCGAATATGCCTCTTTCTCTCTCCCTATCACAAGAGAAAGAAAATTATTCCAGGACTCCTGATCTTAATAAATGGATCATTTATATTGCTTTCAGTTCTCTGTCGCAATACTTAACATTTCTGTCTTTATTATTTTTTTTCTTCTTATTAACATATCCTGGTCATTCTCATATATTTGAAACCCCTTGCAAAAATCATTTTAGTGGCAAGGAAGGAAAGACAAAATATAGGGTGATCGGAGGGCCAGTCATGTTCTGTCGCAGCTAAGCCAAGGACGTGGTGAGCCGTTGAATGATGGTGAGAGGAGTGATGTGTATTGTGAAAAGAGAAATTATATCCATGAGACTTGGGACCTGTAAGTCATTCCTCTCCTAATAAAATAATTGTAAAAATAATCCCCTTTGAATTTAATCCCCAAAGAAAGTAAATGATATTAGGAAGTACAAAGAAAAAAAGGAAGAAATTGAAAAATAACTGATGAGCAGTAACAGTGTGATGATTGTGCTGGCAACAAGACCCAGCAATAACTCTCATGGCAATAATAAAATAATAATCAAACATTAAATTTTAAATAAAAAGAACTGGAGGCCACATGGTCAAATCCTGTACTCTTCTTACTGAGCCACCTCCTCTGGCTACTGGAAAAAAAATGTATATATTGATGCTGTAAACTATGGATATTTCTTTTTTTAAGTTTTTTAAATTTAATTAATTCATTAATTAGCTGTCCTTGTTTCTTTTTATTGTTGTAGTTACTATTGTTATCTTTATTGTTGGATAGAACAGAGAGACATGGAAAGAAGAGGGGAAGACAAAGATGGGGAGAGAAAGAGAGACACCTGCAGACCTGCTTCACCACTTGTAAAGAGACTCCCCTGCATGTGGGGAGCTGGGGCTCAAACTGGGATCCTTACACCAGTCCCACTACCACCCTACTCCCGGATATTTCCTTTTTTATTATTATTAATGGTTTGATAATGCTTGACAAGGTTGTGGGATAAGAAGAGTACAATTCCTTACAATCCCCACCACCCAAGTTCCGTATCACATTCCCTCCACTGGAAGCTTCCCTATTCATTATGTCTCTGGGAGTATGGACCAAAGATCTTTATGGGATATAGAAGGTGGGAGGTCTGGCTTCTGTCACTGCTTCTCTGCTGGACGCAGGCATTGGCTGGTCAATCTGTACTCCCAACCTGTTTCTGTCTTTCCCCAGTGGGGTGGGGCTCTGGAGAGGCGGGGTTCCAGGACACATTGGTGAGATCTTCTGTCCAGCCAAGTCAGGTTGGCATCATTGTTGCGAATATAGCAGATGAAATTTTGGGTCTTCATGTTGGAAGAAGCTAGGAATTCTATTTTAGGTATATTATAAAGGGACCATGACTTCACTAATTTTATCTGAGCCAGACAGCTAACATGCAGGTCAGCTGACAATATTGTCTGGGGAGATGTGTCAGAGTTGAGAATAGGACTAGAAAGCTGCATCAGGACAGAGAGTAGCTCCCAAACATGGAAGAGTATAAAAATACCATTAATTGTAAACCTCAGCTATCTGACCTAGTACCCATGTCTCTGTCCTTCATCTTTCCTTTTAACTGTTCTCTGCTTCTATCAAAAAGAAAGGGAAAAAAAAGGTGGGGGAATGGTTGCCTGCAGCATTGGATTCATTGTGCAGGCACCAAATCTTTTCTTTTTAAAAATATTTTATTTGGGAGCTGGGCGGTGGCGCAGCGGGTTAAGCGCAGGTGGCGCTAAGCACAAGGACCAGCATGAGGATCCCGGTTCGAGCCCCCGGCTCCCCACCTGCAGGGGAGTCGCTTCACAGGTGGTGAAGCAGATCTGCAGGTGTCTGTCTTTCTCTCCTCCTCTCTGTCTTCCCCTCCTCTCTCTATTTCTCTCTGTCCTATCCAACAACGATGACATCAACTACAACAACAACAACAACAAAGACAACAAGGGCAACGAAAGGGAAGATAAATAAATAAAATTACAAATATATATATATATTATTTATTTGTTTGTTTTCCTTTTTGTTACCCTTGTTGTTTCTATCATTGTTATGGTTATTATTATTGTTGTTATTGATGTTGTTGTTGCCAGATAAGACAGAGAGAAATGGAGAGAGGAGGGGAAGACAGAGAGGGGGAGAGAAAAACAGACACCTGTAGACCTGCTTCACCGCTGTGAAACGACCCTCCTGCAGGTGGGGAGCCAGGGACTTAAACCGGGATCCTTAAGTAGGTCCTCAAGTTTCGCACCATGTGTGCTTAACCCACTGTGCTACCGCCTGACCTCCAAGATACCAAATCTTAAACCCAGGTGGCAATTCACAAGAATAAATAATAAAAGACACAGTTACTACCTTGGCTTGTGAGGTGTTGGGAAAGAACATCTTGGTCTCAGAGGTGAGCTGCTGCCTACCTGCTGTTTTTACTTGCATTACTCATCAAGTTATGGGATAGTTCTCATTTAAATGTAAATAGGTACTGATTTATTTTATTAGAATCTCCTTAATTCTGCATGTCTTGCTGTCCTATTGGTGAAACTTCATCTGGTACTAGTTGGAGGCACAAGGAAATCCACAGGAATATGCTTAACATAAATGCTTCTAAACATATTCACACAGAATTAGAACTTTTGGGGTCGGGCAGGGGACATAGCATAATGGTTATGCAAACATATCCCAGTTCCAACCCCAGGCTCCTCACCTGCAGGGGAGTTGCTTCACAGGCAGTGAAGCAGGTCTGCAGGTGTGTATCTCTCCCCCTCTCTGTTTTCCCCTCCTCTCTCCATTTCTCTCTGTCCTATCCAACAACAATGACATCAATAATAACTACAATAATAAAACAAGGACAAAAAGGAATGAATAAATATAAAAAAAAAAAAGAAAAGTGCAAAGCTAAATCCATCTTCAACCTTAAATCTGTTCTAATTCTAACTTGCCTGATTCATGTATTGGTATGAATTTCAAATTGATTCATTACACATTTAGATTTATTTTACTTATAAAAGACTTATTGGCTACAAAATAAGATTTTAATATTTGACATCTATTTATTATGACAATATCTTCATTCTGAATATATTTTTATATCACTAGGATGGATAAATACAATCTAACAATTCTGCAAGAATTCATTCTCCTGGGCATCACAGGTCGCCCAGAGCTCCAAGCTCCATTGTTTGTTCTGTTCCTCCTCATCTATATGACCTCACTGGTGGGCAACTTGGGCCTGGTCATCCTCACCAAGATGGACGCCAAGCTGCACACACCCATGTATTTCTTCCTCAGACACCTGGCTCTCACCGACCTTGGTTACTCAACAGCTGTGGGGCCCAAAATGTTAGTCAACTTTGTTACAGATCAAAATACAATCCCCTATCATTTATGTGCCACACAGATGGCTGTCTTCATCATGTTCATTATTAATGAGCTTTTTATCCTCTCAGCCATGTCCTATGACCGCTATGTGGCCATCTGTAACCCTCTTCTCTACACAGTCATCATGTCGCAAAGGGTTTGCCTAGTGATAGTAGGCATCTCTTATCTCTACAGCACCTGTGTTTCTCTTCTGATCACCATAAAGCTTTTTAACTTGACCTTCTGTGGATTTAACGTGGTCAATCATTTCTACTGTGACAATTTCCCTTTATTAACTTTGCTCTGCTCAGATACCTATGAAATTGAATATCTGATAATGATTTTCTCAGCTTTTAATTTGGCTTTCACTCTTTCCATAGTTTTTGTGTCCTATTCACTTATCCTCATTGCCATTCTCAGGATGAACTCTGCCCAGGGGAGACACAAAGCTTTTTCTACCTGCGGCTCCCACTTGACTGTGGTGACTGTGTTCTATGGCACCTTGATCTTTATGTATGTGAAACCCAAGTCCAGTCATTCTTTTGACACTGACAAAATGGCTTCCATTTTTTATACCCTCATTATTCCCATGTTAAATCCCTTAATCTACAGTTTGAGGAACAAAGATGTAAAGTATGCTCTACAAAGGATGTGGAAAAAGATATACAGTGCCTTTTCTTAATGTTTCCTGTAATTCAATTACTGGGTGTTAGGTTTTAATCTTCTGTGCTTTGTGTACCTGCCTTAAGACAGAGAAATTAAAAAAAAAATCCTGGTACTACTTTTAGAAAATGTCATGCATGTTCCAGTAATTATTATTTTTTCTTTATTAGAGGGATTAATGGTTTAAAGTCAACAGCAAAATACAATAGTTTGTACATGTATAACACTTCTCAGTTTTCCACATAACAGTTCAGCCTCTTCCTTTAACATCATGTTCCAGGACCTGAATCCCCAGCCCCACTCAAGAGTCTCTTACACTGTTGCAATATATCAAAACCCAGTCCAAGGTCTACTTTGTGTTTTCCCTTCTGTTCTTATAGTTCAACTGTCTATGAATGAGATCACCCCATATTCATATTTCTCTTTCCGACGTATCTTACTTAACATGGTTCCTTCAAGCTCCATCCAAGATGAGGTGAAGAAGGTGAATTCATTTTTTATTGTGGTGGTTATTATTATTGTTGTTGTTGTTGCTGTCATTGGATAGGACGGAGAGAAATCCAGAGAGGAGGGAAAGACAGAGAGGGGGAAAGATAGACACCTGCAGACCTGCTTTCACTGCCTGTGAAGCGACTCCCCTGCAGGTGGGTAGCTGGGGACTCAAACCGGGATCCCTACAGCAGTCCTTGTCCTTCGTGCCACGTGCACTTAACCTACTGCACTACCGCCTGACTCCCTGAATTCACCATTTTTAAAAGCTGAGTACTATTCCAGTGTATATATATATAGACCACAACAGCTCAGCTACTCATCTGTTGTTGGATACCTGGATTTCTTTCAGGTTTTGGCCATTACTATCATATATATATATGGAGAGAGAGATAGTAGAGAGAGGGGGAGAAATTTAATGATGAGAAAAATCTGTACTATCTCTGCAGGTATTAAATACAATGACAGTGAAGGAAGTACTATAATATAATATATTGAATTATGGCAGAATTTTCCATCAAAGAAGTCAAGAGGTTTAGTCTGTATAGCCTCTACACGACATGGTAGAATGAAGATGTCACCATGTATAGACAGACCTGGGTTTAACCAAATAGTAGTGCCTTGGATGGGGTAGTGGAGCTGAGTAGTGGGGGATCAGGAGCAAATGGTAGGGTGGTGCTGTGGTGTCTCTCTCTTTCTTGAAGAGACTCTCCTTTCCCCTTAAATGGTCTGGGAACCCTTGTCAAAGATTAGCTGTTCATAAGTGTAGGGGGTTTACTTCTGGGCTTTCAATTCTATTCCACTGATCAGTGTATCTATTTGTGTTCTAGTACCAAGCAGTTTTGATTACAATGGCCCTATAATACAGTTTGAGATCTGGAAGTGTGATGCCTCCAGTTCTGTTCTTTTAATCAAGATCTCTTTGTTAATTCTAGGTCTTCTCTGGTTCCAGATAAACACTTGTAGCTTTTGTTCTATTCTCCAAAAAGGTTGGGTGGCATCTTGAGGAGAATTGTATTAAATTTGTATATGGCTCTAGGTAATATATTCATTGTGATGATGTTAATTCTTCCACTCATGTATCTTTTCCTGTTTCCTCAAATAATGACTCAATTTCAGTTTTTCAAGTCTTTCACATATTTTGTTAGGTTTATTCCTATATACTTTGTTCTTTGTTGTTGCTACAGTAAAATGATTGATTTCTGGATTTCTTTCTCAACTATCATAGTGTTTGCATAGAGGAATGCTTCTGACTTATGCATGTTACTTTTGTAGCCTGACACCTTACTATACTGCCTGATAATTTTCAAAAGAGTCCAGCTACATTCTTTAGGTTCTTCTATTATACTATAATATCATCTTCAAATAGTAGAGTTTGACATCTTCTCTCTCAATCTGTATCCCCTTAATTCCTTACTCCTGCCTGATTGCTATGGCAAGAACTTCCAACACTATGATGAATAGTATTGGTGATAATGGACATCCCTGTCTAGTATCTGATCTGAAGGGGAAATGCTTCCAGTTTTTCACCATTGAGTATGATGTTGGCTATAGGTTTTCTATATATGGACTCCATTCTGTGAAGGAATTTCCCATTACTCCTATTTTTTGTAGTGTTTTGATAATGAAGAGATTTTGTCAAATGCTTTCTCTGCATCTATTGATTATATCATGTAGATTTTATTCTTGCTTTCATTGATGTGGTGGATCACATTGTTATATTTATATATATTAAACTGACCTTGCATTTTTGGGATAAACTACACTTGTCATGATGAACAATCTTTTTAATATACTGTTGTTTCAGGTTGGCTAGAATTGTATTCAGTATTTTAGCACCTATCATCAGAGATACTGATCTGTAGCTTTTAAAAATTTTTTTTATTTATAAAAAGGAAACATTGACAAAACCATAGGATAAGAGGGGCACAACTCCACACAATTCCCACCACCAGATCTCCGTATCCCATCCCTTCCCGTGATAGTTTTCCTGTTCTTTAACCCTCTCGGAGTATGGACCCAAGGTCATTGTGCAGAAGGTGGAAGATCTCTCTTTCCCTAGTAAGGTGGGGCTCTGGGGAAGTGGAGCCCCAGGAAACATTAGTGGGGTTGTCTGTCCAGGGAAGTCTGGTGGGCATCATGCTAGCATCTGGTGCCTGGTGGCTGAAAAGAGAGTTAACACACAAATCCAGACAAATTGTTGAACAGTCATGAGCCTAAAGGCTGGAATAGTGGAGATGAAGAGTTGGGGGGTCCTCCTTTTTGTAGATAGCTAATAGGCATATTTTAGTTATATTCCAAAGGTCCTAGTTTTTTTTTTCCCTGAGCCTGAAATCTGATTGCAGGTGGGTCCAAGTTTTTGTATAATATTTATAGACTGTGTGGTTTATGATAAAAATTGCACAATGAAAATGAACATTTATATGGGACAATGTTGTAAGATAAGTTGTTTGATGTATTATGAGCAAATATATTAAATGGTAATTATAAACACACCGGAGTGATAATTCACTGTGAAATAATAATTTGATATAGGAGTAACTCATTCCCACAACACACCAAAAATGATAATAAAGGAAATGATAATAAAGGAAGGACACAGCATTTTATTTATGCATAAAACATCATTACTAGGGGTCTGGGCAGTAGGCACCTGGTTAAGTACATGTAATACTACACACAAGGACTGGGGTTTGAGTCTCCTCTCCCCACCTGCATCGGGGAAGCTTCAGAAGTGGTGAAGCAGGTCTACAGGTCTCTATCTTTCTCTCTCCCCCATCCCCTTGCCTCTCAATTTATCTCTGCCATATTGAATGAAAAGGAAAAAAATGAGGAAAGGCACCAGAAGTGGTGGATTTTTAGTGCCAGAGCTGAGCCCCAGTGACTAGAGGCAAAAAACAAAATATTATTCTAGTTCATTTCAACTTAAAAAAAAAAAAAACAATCAAAAGTGTTTGAAGATATCTCAAGTGTGTCACACATTTGATGAGATTATTATATAAAACTGAAAGGTCTATTTTTAGCAAAATATATGAATCTAGATCCTTGTGTGTTTGAGATTAGATTAGGATACAAAACAAACAAACAAAAACCAGAAGAGATTGGTAAATTGGTATTGCAAAAGTTGATGCTGTGAAGTAAGTGCAAAGGTGATATATTTAGAATTGTGTCAGATGCCAAGCCAATTTCCATTTTCCTCTGGAGACTTCAGTCTTTGCTCATTAAGGTCATCTAATGAATGGACAAGGCTTAGCCACACTCTAGGTGAGGATAGGTTGTCCTCCAAACTGAGTGACTAGAAAACCAGTCACAACTGAACTATAGATCTGATTCATAGCAATATCTAAACTGGAATTTGATCATCACTGGGCCCACTGGTCTAGAAATCTAAACACACCCAGGTATGCAGAAAAATGGAATTGTTCTGAATTACTAATGATCAGCCCGGCCCACCTCCTATGCTTTCAAATGTTTAGAGACAACCAGGAAATTGCCTCATCTCCTCAAGGAATGCCTCAAAGGGTGAAAAGAGGCCATAAATTGTCTTTACCCTGACATGGCATGATGGATGAAGCTGAGATACAGATTATATTACAGGTAACAATTTCTCTAATGCTGTGCATTGCTAAAATTAGAATAATTTGAGAAGTGTTTGTAGGATGCCACTTTTATTCTGTAGCTGACCATAATAACAATATTAGCGTCTCATAACCATATAGGATATCTCTTAAATGCTGTGCCTTCCTAGTATTGGAATAATTTGAGAAATATTTGTCAGAGGGCGCCTTTCATCTTGAGTCTAAACCACAATAATAAGGTTAGGATCTCAGATTCACTTCTATGTCTGTTCTATTAGTTTGAATATGTGGACAGAATATATTTTTTCAGAGTAATTGACCGAATTCAGAAATGCCATTCAGGGTGTTTAAAACATATCTTGATAAGTAAACAACTTTCTAAGTAGCTAACTGCCTTGCATATGTAGGATTTCTGTATTTAATACCAACATCACTTGAGAGAAACAATTAACAATAATAAAAACCAAGACATCTGAATGAATGGTAGAATAGTGGATTCCATCATTCTTTTGCCCTATCTCTGTCTCAGCTTCCTTATTCATTTATTTATTTAGCCTTCAGGGTTAGAACTGGGGCTTGATGCAACACTGTGGATCCACTGCTCTTGGTGGCTATTTTTTTCTTTTTTTTTTTCAGTTCTTTTTTCTATTTTATTGATAGGATAGAGAGACATTGAGAGGGGAGGGCGAGATAGAGAGGCAGAGAAGATTGACACCTGTAGACCTGCTTTGCTGCTTGTAAAGAGTCCCTCCTGCAAGTATGGACCCAGGGGCTTGAATCCAGACACTTGCTTGGGTCCTTGTGCTTAGTACTACATGTGCTTAACCAGGTGTGCCACCACCTGACCCTCTCAACTTAAATAAAATGGAATAATTGGACTTGGGGTGTAGATGAGTGACTCTGTGGTAGGACATGTGTATTAGAGCCCAGCTTTGATCTTAAGAAGCACTGCATATTTAAAACTAGGAGCTTCTGGAGCCGGGAGGTGGCACATCTGGTTGAATGCATATGTTATAATGTGCAAAGACTTGGCTTTTAGCCTCCATGAGCCTCCGGTCCCCACCTGCAGGGGGACAGCTTCACAAGTGGTGAAGCAGGGCTGCAGGTATCTCTCTGTCTCTCTAACTCTCTATTTCCCCTTCCCCTCTCGATTTCTGGATGTCTCTATCCAAGAAATGAAGATAATTAAAAAAATAAAACTAGGAGCTTCTAAATCTCCCTACACTAATTAAGTTTGGACTTACAGTTTATTATGTAATATTACATAACACATGACTTGTTAATAAAGGTGATTGATTATATGGGATGGGGACACAGCATAATGGTTCTGCAAAAGCCTTTCATACCTGAATCTCTGAGGTCCCAGATTCAATCCCCAACACCACCATAAGCCAGAACTGAGCAGATGTTATGGACTTTCTCTTGGTATCTCTCCTTCTCTGTATACTCTTTCTCATTAAAATAAAATATTTTGAAAAGTGATTATGAAATTGTCACTATTTAAAAACATAGAGTTTGATTACACCAAAGTAAAAGATTCTGGGGGTGGTGGGGGAGGGTTCAGATCCTGGAACATGATGAGGACCTAGAGGAGGACCTAGAGGGGGCTGAGTTATTGAGTTATCATCTGGAAAACAGAAATGTTACACATGCACAAACTACTGTATTTTACTGTTGACTATAAACCATTATTCCCCTAGTAAATATATATATATATACAATGAAAAACAATCTATAAATTTAACACCTAAATACTATGGTTTTTAATTAATTTTTGTTTTCTGTCATCTACCTCTATCTATACTCATCTATGTGCGATACACCTATATTATTAGAGTTTAGTGTGCTTGGCATTTTGTCAGTGTGGACTGAATGATTAGCTCTGGAGTTCTCCCAAGTTAGCTATGTGACCACATGTCTCCTTAAATCTGAGCATAAGAGAGCCCTCATTTCCTTGTGACAAGTAAAATTCCCCCCACTCACATTGTCAAATATTCTTAGGAGGCAAATTTTCCACAAATAACTACACAAATATATGTAAATATCCAGCTATTTCCCTGATTCTGTTTTTAAATAGAACTACTTTGAATAGAGTAGAGAATTGTAGTACAGCTCAAAAAACTGTAGATAATAAGATGATAAACAGATTATTTGTATACTGAAAAATCATCATATTGGACTCTGTGACACCATTTTTCTATTCTGTTATCTTCATTCAGATATATATTTCTCTGGAGAAATTGCAATGGACAGGCATAATCTCACAATGGTAAAAGAATTCATTCTCCTGGGAATCACAAGCCGCCCAGAGCTCCAGGCCCCATTATTTATGCTGTTTCTCATCACCTACATGACCTCACTGGTGGGCAACTTGGGCATGGTCATCCTCACCAAGATGGACGCCAAGCTGCAGACACCCATGTACTTCTTCCTCAGACACCTGGCTCTCACCGATCTTGGTTATTCAACAGCCGTGGGGCCAAAAATGCTGGTCAACTTTGTAGCAGATCAAAATACAATTCCCTTCTTTTTTTGTGCTACACAGTTGGCTTTTTTCAACCTTTTCATGTGCTATGAACTGTTTATTCTGTCTGTCATGTCCTATGACCGCTATGTGGCCATCTGTAATCCTCTGCTCTACACAGTCATCATGTCAGAACAGATTTGCCTGACCTTAGTTGTCATCCCCTATCTATACACTGCCTTTGTATCTCTTATAATTACCATAAAGCTATTTAATATACCCTTCTGTGGGTATGTCATCAATCATTTCTATTGTGACAATCTCCCCCTAATATCTTTGCTGTGCTCAAATACACATGTGGTTGAATTCTTAGTATTATTCTTCTCTGCTCTCAATTTAATCTTCACCCTTCTGGTAGTGCTTGCTTCTTACTTGCTCATCTTCATAGCTGTTCTCAAGATGAAATCTGCTGAGGGGAGATACAAGGCTTTCTCCACCTGTGGTTCCCACCTGATGGTTGTCATAATCCTCTATGGGGCCTTGCTATTCATGTACGTGAAACCCAAGTCCAGTCATTCCTTTGACACGGATAAAATGGCATCTATATTTTACACCCTGGTCATCCCGATGTTGAATCCCTTGATCTATAGTTTTAGGAACAAAGATGTGAAACATGCATTAGTAAGACTGTGGAAAAAGATATGTAGTATATTTCCTTAGAGTTCACTTCCTAATTTCACTTGGAACACTAGAATGTGTCCTTTAATCCTTGGGCCTAGCATAAGAGGTAAAAACAAGCACAGAGAACTTCATCAAGACTTTAAAAATGTCTTCTATTTGCCAACCACAGAAATATGTCATGCATATATGATTATACAAACCATGAAAAATATTTGCCATCTTTGGGGGTGGTTAAACAAATACAAGCATAATAACTAAGTAAAACTAAAAGTATGGCAGATATATTTGGAAACTGTAATCCATTAGAGCCATAGAATTTGGGTTTTCTTTATAGGTGTGAAGAAGAATCATAGTTATAGAAGTGGAAATAAAATGGCTTGCATTCAAAATTTAGGATAGCTTTTCTGTTGTGTGTGGGTATGTGTGAATATATATATTGATTTTGCTTTATTTGCCATACTGTTCTATATAGTATGTTAAATTGAAACTTGGTTGTGATATCCAGGAGTCTTATCTGATTGTACTATAGAGATTAGGAGTCAAAAGTCATATGTTCCTTTTTTTTTTATTTTTTTTTTTAGAATTTCTCTTTTTTTAAAATATTTATTTTATTTATTTATTCCCTTTTGTTGCCCTTGTTGTTTTATTGTTGTAGTTATTATTGTTGTTGTCGTTGTTGGATAGGACAGAGAGAAATGGAGAGAGGAGGGGAAGACAGAGAGGAGGAGAGAAAGATAGACACCTGCAGACCTGCTTCACCGCCTGTGAAGCGACTCCCCTGCAGGTGGGGAGCCGGGGTTCGAACCGGGATCCTTATGCCGGTCCTTGTGCTTTGCGCCACCTGCGCTTAACCCGCTGCGCTACAGCCCGACTCCCAAGTCATATGTTCCTATGCACACATTACATACTGGGGCCTTAGGGTCTGTTCATGTTTTATCAGTACCATTTTAGTGATATATAGATACCTAAAAAAATTAAACTAATTATGTGATATATATATGTACATATATAATTTCAGTAACTCAGAAGTTCACCATTATTCAATTTTTTTCTTAGACAATCATCTTTTCTCATGTCAGCAGATATATCAATTTGAATACATTTCTAAGGGTTTCCAATGAAAGTTAGCCTAGAATATTTTTCATTGTTTGTTTTCTGTCTTTGTCTATAATCCATGCTGTTTTTCTTAATCATTTTTCTTTACTTAGGGGATTAATGGTTTACAGTCCACAGTAAAATACAGTAGTTGGTGCATGTATAACATTTCTCAATTTTCTACTTAACACTATAACCCCTCACATAGGTCCTCCTCTGCCCTCATGTTCCAGGACCTGAACCCACAGTCTTTTATTTTGGTGCAATACACCATTTATTACTTATTTTAAAATGCAAAATCAATGACCTAAACTGTAAGCTACTGTGGATTTTAAATTTTAGCATCATTTTGTACTATGATGAAAGAGGAACTATTTCTCATTTGTGCAGATGACTGTTCTCATGTTTGATTCCTGTGATTATGTGCTATATGTAATCCAGATCCAATATCTTATTGCTTTTGATCTCAAATTCCTTCAAAGCTAAAAGGGGGTGTAGTTTTATTTACTCTATGCTGTATTGCTAGTGCTAGTATAGAAACTGTCTGGGCTTTGTGACAAACTTCCTTCAACCAGCCCCCAAAATACTACATGTTGTTATTTAAAACATTTATATTATGTAGGTGATGGAATTTTTTAAAAAAAAGAATAAAGTCTTGTGTGTTGCTGAACACATGCTAGTAAAATGATATGTGTATTTTGATGTGAATAGAATCATTCTTAAAGTATTTGTGCACAACTTTTAATTGAAGTACTCAAAGTAATGGTGGCTGAGAAGGTTGTTCTGTGACTTAAGGGCAGAACTGGAGTAACTGGGGTCTAGAATCCATTTCTCAGGACTCTGCACTGAAGCAGTCGTTTGGCTTGTCTCCCTCTTGTATTAAGTAAAGAGATGATTCGAAAGGAAAACACACTTATTCCTATTTGTTTGCTTTCATTTCCTGCAATCTATACTATTTGAATTTGAGGAAATCTTTAACACCTCACTTAAAAACCAGTAATTCCTTTGTAACCTCCTTCTCATAGTTTCACTCTATTATTCCTTAACAGAGCACCAGCATGAGCAAACTTGAGATGCTGACAACCAATTTGTTATTTCACTGATTTATTTTATGTTAAATAGCCATGTTTTTAAAGAAGGTTTATATTTTTCCAAGGAAATATAAAAATTAAATATGACATTACAGAATAGCTGAATTTTTTGGTGAACTATCTTGAAGATTAATACAATATATTGCCCAATACAGGAATTTTATTTTTAATACTATAATATTTACTATAAGGAATATTCAAAGAAAAAAAAGATTGTCTGTTTTAAAAAGAATATGCTTGACATGGGTAGATAGCATGGTTCTGCAAAAGACACTCATGCCTGAGGCTCTGAAGTTCCAGGTTCAGAGCCCAGCATCATCATAAGCCAGAGCTGAGCAGGGCTCTGGTCTGTTTGCCTCCATCTCTCTGTCTCTCTCTGTCTCTCTCATTAAAATCAACAAAGAAAAAAAAATTAAGACATAAAAGCTTTTGCTTTAGGTCAGTTAGGTTTTTGTTTTCTCCAGAGATGAAAGGATATGATAGGGAGGAAGAGAAACCGGCCATTCTGCTTCTCTGCTCATGACACTACTGTGAATGGGGGCAGGGAAGTTACCCCCAGATCCTTGCCCATAATGCTGTGTGAGCTTTGCTGGTGAGCCACCACTCAGCCCCACGTAGGTGGCTCTGTATATGTACATGTATATTTTCACATGCATCTATGTATGCTATATGCAAGTATATGTGTGTATTCATTGGTGTGGACATTATCAAGCATATGTAAAAATGAGGGATGAATAAAATAATACATTGGGAATTTTATTAGAAAAAAAATTTGGTGGGGAGGGCTCAAAAAGATGACTTCTTCCACAGTTGCTTGTCCTTGTCTTGTGAGAAGCCCTGGTTCAAATCCTGGGACTACAGGGAATACTACAGATGCGGGAAGATCATATGTCCTGGTAGACCAATCCATCCTACCTCAAAATTTGGTCTCAGTAGAATTCCTTTTTTTTTTTTTTTTTGGCTGTTGGGGTTATCGCTGAATCTGGGTGTCTGCACCAAGAATCAGCTGCTCCTGAAGGCCATTTTTCCCCATTTTGTTGCCTTTGTTATTATTATTATTGCTGTTGTTGTTGGATAAGACAGAGAGAAATAGAGGAGGGGAAGACAGAGAGGGGGAGAGAAAGGTAGACGCATGCAGACCTGCTTCACCACTTGTAAAGCGACCCTCCTGCAGGTGGGGAGCCAAGGGCTCAAACCGGGATCCTTACGCAGTTCCTTGCGCTTTGTGCCATGTGCGCTTAACGCACTGCGCTATCACCCAGCCACGTAGTAGCATTATTCATTAAGTATTTATGGATAAAGACAGTTCTTCACATGCGTTTCAAAATTCATTAATTTTTCTCAACTTAGTGAATGATGTGTCCCGTGATGTCACATAAAAAGGAACAAGGGGGCTGGATGGTAGTGCAGCAAGTTAAGCGCTGATGGCACAAAGGGGAAGGACCGGCGTAAGGATCCAGGTCTGAGCCCTGGCTCCCCACCTGCAGGGGAATTGATTCACAGGCAGTGAAGCGAGTCTACAGATGTCTGTCTTTCTCTTCCCTTCTGTGTCTTCGCCTCCTTTCTCCATTTCTCTCTGTCCTATACAACAACGACGACATCATCAACGACAGCAATAACTACAACAGTAAAATAAATAGAGCAACAAAAGGGAATAAATAAGTAAATAAATATTAACAAAAAAATTAGAAAGAAAAAACAGTCAAACATGTCCAAAATGAAGTCTCTTTCAGTATCGCAAAGATCAACTGAGTCCCTGTGGTCTTTAGGGAAAATGTTAGCATTATTTAGAAAAAAGAGATAATATCAAATTGATGGCAATGAGGGCCATAGAGGCCAAAGTATAAGCTATGCCTTTCTAACAATTTTTTTGTCTTTCCCTAATCACAGAAGCAAGCAGTCACTGCTCTATGTTTTTATGATGTAGAGGAATGCAATTTGCTAAGTTTTTTTTTTTTTTTGGAAGTTACAGTAAAAGACAAATCTTTAAAACTAGGAAATGTTATGCATGTACAAATATTGTATCTATTGTCGACTATAAGCATTATTCCCCTACTAAAGAAAAATTTTTTAAAAATCTTTGTTTTATCCACTGAATCATAATAATGTAATACCATACCATCCTACTTTTAGAAAATCTCCCTCTCATCTTGGTGTCCTAGATTTCTTTTTTTTTTTTCTTTTTTGCCTCCAGGGTTATCAATGGGGCTCGGTGCCAGCACTCTGAATCCACTGCTCCTTGAGACTGTATTTTCTCCACTTTGTTGCCTTTGTTGTTGATCTTGTAGTGGCTATTGTTGTCATAGCTGTTGTCATTGTTGGCTAAGACAGAGAGAAGGGGAAGACAGATAGGGGGAGACAAATATAGACACCTGCAGACCTGCTTCACAGACTGAAGCGAACCCCTGCAGGTGGGGAGCCTGGGACTCAAGCCCGGATCCTTATGCAGGTCCTTGCCATTTGCACCTTGTGCGCTTAACCCACTGCTCTGCTACCCAGATCCTGGTTTCCTTCCTTTCTCTTTCTTTCTTTCTTTCTTTCTTTCTTTCTTTCTTTCTTTCTTTCTTTCTTTCTTTCTTTCTTTCTTTCTCTCTTCCTTTGTCTCTCCCTTTCTTTCTTGCTTTCTCTCTCTTCCTTTCTCCCTTCCTTCCTTCCTTCCTTCCTTCCTTCCTTCTTTCCTCCCTTCCTTCCTTCCCTTCTTTTAAATGTGTGTTTATTTATTAGATAGAAACAGAGAGAAACTGAGAAGGGGGAGGTAGAAAGAGAAAGAGACAGAGAGACACCTGCAGCCCTACTTCACCACTTGTGAAGCTTTCCCCCTGCAGGTGAGGACCAGGGGACTGCACCGGGGTCCTTATATATTGTAATGTGTGCACTTAACCAGGTGCACCACTGCCTGACCCCCTCCTAGGTTTCTTAACAGGATAAAGATCTCAAACCTGCTATATTTTCTATAGCTTTCATCTACATTCTATGAAATACTTAGCTCTACAGTTAAGAAACTATAAATGACATTCTGTGTCTTTGATATTTAGGTAAATTTCCATGTATCACAAAAATAATATTTAATTCTCATTCCATTCAAAGGTAAAGCCTTGATAAAAAACTAAAACTGGTTTTGCTGAGATATATATGTACAGAAAGTAGGATAAGTGACATTGAACAAAGTACTTCTTTCTCTATACCAACCACATAGATAAAATGGAAATATGTCATTTTTTTATTTCCTTTGTTATAATTTCCTTAGTATCCACCTCCCTCTGATACTAGCAGTTTCTATCTGCAGACAGAAGTATATTCACATAAATATATTAAATTAGGTGTTTCTTACCATTTTTATACAAAATTCAAATTTGGATTCTACATTTCAATGCACTTAACTTGTAAGTGGAATCTGGGCGTATTACTCATTAAAGGTAAATCATTAAATTGTTATATATATATATATATATATATATATATATATATATATACACACATATATATATATATATGAAAAATAGAAAATTAGCAGGCCACATACACAAACATAGTCTATTTTGCCATGTTTTAAATCTTTGTTATCTATATCCATATTGAAATAAGTATGCAGACCCTGAAAATAATTTACCACCAATACGAGAAATGAAACCTGTAAGCACACTAAGTAAAGGTAATAGTAAGGTAGATTCATTAGGACACTGTAGCCAATAAAAGTTGTATAAAATGTGTGTTTCTTTTGTGGGAATAAAGCAGTTACAGAGGGGAAATACATTGACTGTTGTACTTTTTTCTATTTTATTTTATTTTATCTTTTTTTCCCCTGTCTCATTGAGGAGGAGTAATATATTACAGTATGGTTGCTGACACTTAAGTACAACAAAAGCTCAAGCTAGACTTCCTTCCTTATGCCCCCCCCCCCCAAAGTCTTTGGTTTGGTGTTTTCAGTAAACCTCACTTGATTCAAGCATTGCTTTGTGTTTTTCCTCTTCTGTTTTTATTTTTATTTTCTTCTTTTCTTTCCCTCCCCTTTATCCCCTCCTTTCCGCTCCTTTCCAAAAACCCTTTGCTTTGGTGTAATACACCACACTTGGTCCCAGATTCAGCTTTCTGTTCCTTTTAAATTCCAACTTTGCGATGATTTGGTATTGGTCTTCATCTTTCCGGCTTATCTCATTCAACATATCTTCAAGTTCTGACCAAGATATAGCAAAACAGGAAGCAACAGCAGATCTGTTTCTCTCTTCTCCTCTCCTCTCCTCTCCTCTCCTCTCCTCTCCTCTCCTCTCCTCTCCTCTCCTCTCCTCTCCTCTCCTCTCCTTTCCCAGGTCAACTAGGAATACCAAAGGAGACCACCTGGGACCGAAAAAAGACAGGACTAGAATGACTTCAGGAACCCACCAAATCACCAGTGAGTGCAAACATGTGTGGCTGGTGGTCAGAGAGGAGCCTAGGGAGAGATTAAGTGGCTGGTAACAGTCCTGGCAGTTTATCAGTGGAGACACCATCTCCATTCTGTTCTACTAACAAGGGGATAGCTGAAGGGAGGCGAGGACTCCCCTGAGACTCACCAAGTGCAACTCTGAGTCTCAATTGCTACTGCCCACAGAATCTGGAGCATCGGCAGGGAGACCCTGGGCTGACACCAGGGGACACAGAACTAACATGGAAACTCCAGAGGAGACCTATACCTTGGTGGCATAGTGGTGGGGCTGTGAAAGTCTCTTTGCATAACCACAGGATTATCTCTGCCACACCCTGCTTTATCTCTTGGTCAGGAGTCAGTGATTAAGCTAAGAAGACTACTTATAGTTTAAAAGCCCTCAGGCTCCCATAGCCTACATGGAAGAAAAAGCACAAAACACGTTTCTAAGCCATTGAGATCCAAAGCAGGGATTTAAATACTATAGAAACAATTATTAACTTCCACAACTATGAACCTTTAATTACCTTACTTAGACACAAGTCAATCCAGGCAATAGTGATTAGTAATTTGAAAACTACAGAGAGACGGACATCACAACATAATATATAAAATGGTTAAACCAACAAGAAGAAATATTGGCGAAATGAACCAGGACAACAGTCCAGCTAAAATCCCCCCAAATGGTGAAGCACAAAATAATGAGGTCAACGTCCAAACACTAAGGTAATAATCAAAGGAGTGAGTAAAGAGTTTAAAAGAATTGTCATCAGAAATACAGAAACAACAAATGAGACTCTAGAAGAAAACACTAATTATCTAAAGGTTATTAGAGAGCTGAAAGCTGAAATAGCTGAGCTAAGAACACAACTAGCTGAACAAGCTAAAACAGTATCAGAACAGGATAACAAAATAGATGAACTCCAGAAAACAGTAGAGGGGAGAGAGAATAGAATCAATGAGGCTTAAGACAGAATGAGCAAGATCAAGGACAAATTAGAGACAACTAAAGAAGAAGTAAGAAATCTCCAAAAGAGATTAAGAGATACTGAAAACAACAACAGAGACCTATGGGATAACTTCAAAAGAAACAATTTATGCATTATTGGCTTACCAGAGGAAGAAAGAGAGGGAGAGGAAGAAAGCATTCTTCAGGCCATAATAGCTGAAAACTTCTCTAGTCTAGACAACATCAAAGACATAAAGATTCAAGAAGCCCAGAAGGTCCCAAACAGAATTAACCCACACTTAAAGACACCAAGACACATCATATTTAGAATGGAAAGGAATAGGATAAAGAAAGGATCCTGAAGACTGTAAAGAAAAACAAAGAGTCACCTACAGAGAAAAACACGTAAGATTAGCAGCAGACTTCTCCACACAAACACTAAAGGCCCGAAGAGAATGGCACGATAT
Organism: Erinaceus europaeus; assembly: GCF_950295315.1. NCBI lineage: Eukaryota > Metazoa > Chordata > Mammalia > Eulipotyphla > Erinaceidae > Erinaceus > Erinaceus europaeus. The sequence goes on from NC_080178.1 coordinate 6,112,544, forward strand.
ATATCAAATATTCAATGAGAAAGGCCTTCAACCAAGAATACTGTATCCTGCTAGACTATCATTAGACTATATAGAGGCATAAGAACCTTCTCAGACAAGCAACAGTTGAAGGAATCAACTATCACCAAACCTGCACTGAAAGAAGTTCTGAAGGGTCTCTTATAAACAGTCAGACCTGGGAGTCAGGCGGTAGTGCAGTGGGTTGAGTGTACGTGGCACAAAGCACAAGGACTGGCATAAGGATACCGGTTTGAGCCCCTAGTTCCCCACCTGCAGGGGAGTCGTTTCACAGGTGGTGAAGCAGGTCTGCAGGTGTCTGTCTTTCTCTCCCCCTCTCTGTCTTCCCCTCCTCTCTCTATTTCTCTCTGTCCTGTCTAACAACAACGACATCAATAACAACAATAATAACTACAACAATAAAAAAATAAAAATAAACAGTAAGACCACCATAAATAGGCCATATATCAGAAAACTCTAAAACTCTACAAGAATCACATCAAAATATCTTCAGTCTTTGATATCAATAAATGTCAATGGCCTAAATTCACCTATTAAAACACACAGAATAGGAAGATGGATCAGAAAACACAACCCAACAATATGCCGTCTACAGGAAAGCCACCTAATTCAACAAAACAAACACAGACTCAAAGTGAAATGATGGAAAACTATCATACAGGCCAATGGCCCACAAAAAAGGGTAGGAACAGCTATTCTCATAACTGACATGATAGACTTTAAAATAGATAAGATTTAAAAAGATAGGAATGGACACTACTTAATGCTCAGAGGATCAGTCAATCAAGAGGACTTAACAATTATTAACATCTATGCACCCAGTGAGAAGCCATATAAATAAGTCAAATGACTACTGAAAGAGCTACAGCAATATATTAATAGCAACACAGTCATAGTAGGGGGCTTTAACACCCCGCTCTCTCAACTTGACAGATCATCCAGGCAGAAAATCAATAAAGATATGAGGGAGCTAAATGAGGAGATAGATAAACTAGAACTATTGGACATTTTCAGAGTCATTCATCCCAAGAAACTGGAATACATATTTTACTCAAGTCCACATGGGTAATTCTCAAGGATAGGACATACGTTAGGCCACAAAGACAGCATCAGGAAATTCAAAAGCATTGAAATCATCCCAAGCATCTTCTCAGACCACAGTGGAATTAAACTAACACTTAACAATCAACAAAAAGATTAATAATAGTCCCAAAATATGGAATCTCAACAGTACACTTCTTAACAACCTCTGGGTCAAAGAGGAAATAAAGGAAGAAATTAAAATGTTTAGAGAGTTCAATGAAAATGAAGACACAAGCTATCAAAATATTTGGTACACAACTAAGGCAGTACTGAGAGGGAAGTGCATAGTCATACAAGCACACATTAGGAAACAAGAAAAAGCACAAATAAACAGCCTGATTGCACATCTTAAAGACCTAGAAGAAGAACAACAAAGGAACCCTAAAGCAAACTGTAGGAGAGAAATCACTAAAGTTAGGGCAGAAATCAATAACATTGAAAATAAGAAAACCATACAAAAGATCAATGAAAGTAAATGTTTGTTCTTCGAAAGAGTGAACAAAATTGACAAACATTTAGCCAGACTCACAAAACAAAAAAGGGAGAAAACCCAAATAAATCAGATAGTAAATGCAAGAGGAGATATCACAACAGACACCACAGAAATTCAGCATATTATGTGAGGCTTTTATGAACAACTATATGCCACCAAGCTAGAGAACCTGGAAGAAATGGACGATTTCCTAGATGCCTACCAACTTCCAAAACTAAGTAAAGAGGAAGTAGATAACATGAACAGGCCCACCACAGCTAATGAAACTGAAACAATTATCAAAAACCTTCCCAAGAATAAAAGTCCTGAAACAGATGGTTTTACAAATGAATTCTACAAAACCTTCAAAGAAGAACTAATGCCTCTACTTTTAAAAGTCTTCCAGAAGATTGAAGACACTGGAATACTCCCTTCTAGCTTCTATGAAGCCAAAATCACTTTGATACCAAAAGCAGACAGGAACACAACTAAAAAAGAAAACTACAGACCAATATCTCTGATAAACATAGATGATAAAATATTGAACAAAATTATAGCCAACCAGATACAGCAGTATATTAAAAAGATTGTTCATCATGACCAACTGGGGTTTATCCCAAGCATGCAAGGTTGGTTTAATATATGTAAATCAATCAAAGTGGTCCACCACATCAACAAAAGCAAGAACAAAAACCACATGATTATATCAATAGATGCAGAGAAAAGCCTTTGAAAAAATACAACATCCCTTTATAATCAAAACACTACAAAAAATGGGAATAGATGGAAAATTCCTGAAGACAGTGGAGTCTATATATAGCAAACATACAGCCAATATCTTAAAAACTGGAAGCATTTCCCCTCAGATCAGGTACTAGACAGGGATGCCCACTATCATCATTACTATTCATCATAGTGTTGGAAGTTCTTGCCATAGCAATCAACTAGGAGCAAGGAATTAAAGGGATACAGATTGGAAGAGAAGAAGTCAAACTATCCCTATTTGCAGATGACATAATAATATACATAGAAAAACCTAAGGAATCCAGCAAGAAGCTTTAGGATATCATCAGGCAATACAGTAAGGTGTCAGGCTACAAAATTAACATTCAAAAGTCAGTGGCATTACTCTGTGAAAACACTAAGTTAGAAGAAGATGAAATCCAGAAATCAATTCCTTTTACTATAGCAACAAAAACAATAAAATATCTAGGAGTAAAGCTAACTAAAGAAGTGAAAGACTTGTATACTGAAAACTATGAGTCATTACTCAAGGAAAATGAAAAAGACACAAAGAAGTGGAAAGATATTCCATGTTCATAGTTTGGAAGAATTGACATCATCCAAATGAATATACTACCCAGAGCCATATACAAATTTGATACTATCCCTATCTAGATCCCAAGCACATTTTTCAGGAGAGTAGAACAAATGCTATAAATTTTTATCTGGAACCAGAAAAGACCTAGAATTGCCAAAACAATCTTGAGAAGAAAGAACACAATTGTCGGCATCACACTCCCAGATCTCAAATTGTATTATAGGGCCATTGTCATCAAAACTGCTTGGTACTGGAACATGAATAGACATACTAACCAGTGGAATAGAACTGAGGGTGCAGAAGTAATTCCCCACACCTATGGACATCTAATCTATGACAAAGGTGCCCAGACAATTAAATGGGGAATGCAGAGTCTCTTCAACAAATGGTGTTGGAAAAAATGGGTTGAAACATGCAGAAGAATGAAACCGAACCACTATATTGCACCAAATACAAAAGTAAATTCCAAGTGGATCAAGGACTTGGATGTTAGACCACAAACTATCAGATACTTAGAGGAAAATAGGGCAGAACACTTTTCAGCATAATTTTTAAAGACATTTTCAATGAAATGAATTCAATTACAAAGAAGACTAAGGCAAGCATAAACCTATGGGACTACATCAAATTAAAAAGCTTCTGTGCAACTAAAGAAATGACTACCCCAAAAGCTTAGACCTGGGAGAACAGAAGCAACCAACAGCACAGCTATATACAAGATGCTGGGTACTATACCCCAAACCCTATCAAAGGGACTTTCCAAAGTTAACCCTATCACCAAATAATGTGATGATAACAATAACTATCCATTGTCTTCTTGAACCCTAAGACAACAGGAACCTCACATTTCCACTATTTCCTATATTTCTCCCAGTTCTGGAACCTTAGGGTGGGGCCCACTTTTCTGCATGCTGCTCTCAATTCAAATCAAATAATATTGCATCCGTGGATCTCAACCTAATCAACACAAGTGCCACCCCAGCATGCTTCACTTCAGACTGTGACCAGAGACTTCAGGTGTGGAATGACAATCCTTCAGCTTCATCACTTGGCTGAGACCTTTCCTTTCATAGTATTCTCTAGTTCCATTCCAGGTGTTCCACTCCCCAATAAAGTCCCCAAACCTAGATATAGTCCAGGTCCCCTGAGATAGAGCATAGGTTCTCATGTGCCCATAAACTAGGGGGAAAATATATACCTGAAAGCAGAAGTACACAAGAGCATGCAGGGAATACCCCCAACTCTTCATCTGCACTATTCCAGCCTTTAGGTCCATGATTGTTCAACAATTTGTTTGGCTTTGTATGTTAACTCTCTTTTCAGCCACCAGGTTCCGGATGCTGACCAGACTTCCCTGGACAGAGGACCCCATCTATGTGTACTGGAGCGCCACATCCTCAGAGCCCCACCCTACTAGGGAAAGAGAGAGACAGACTGGGAGTATGGGTTGACCAGTCAAGGCTCATGTTCAGCGGGGAAGCAATTCCAGAAGCCAGACCTTCTACCCTCTGCAACCCACAATGACCCTGCATTCATACTCCCAGAAAGATAGAGAATGGGAAGGCTATCAGGGGAGGGGGTGGGATGCAGAGATCAGGTTATGGGAATTGTGTGGAATTGTACCCCTCTCATTCTATGGTTTTGTTAATGTCTCCTTTCTTAAATAAAAAAAAAAAAAGAAATGACTACCCAAATCAAGAGTCCCCTCACAGAATGGGAGAAGATCTTTACTTGCCATACATCAGACAAGAGGCTAATAATCAGAATATATAAAGAACTTGCAAATCTTAACAACAGGACAACAAATAACCCCATCCAAAAATGGGGAAAGGACATGGACAGAATATTCACCACAGAAGATATCCAAAAGGCTGATAAACACATGAAAAGTGCTCCAAGCTTCTGATTGTCAAAGAAATGCAAAAAAAGCACAATGAGATACCACTTCACTCCTGTGAGAATGTCATACGTCAGAAAAGATAACAGCAGCTGGAGAGGTTGTGGGGTCAAAGGAACCCTTCTACACTGCTGGTGGGAATGTGGAGAACAGTCGGGAGAACTCTCGGAAGGCTAGAAATGGACCTACCCTATGATCCTTCCATTTCTTGCCTGGGGATATATCCTAAGGAACCCAGCACATCCATCCAAAAGTATGTGCATACACATATGTTCTTGGCAGCAAAATTTGTAATACCCCAAACCTGGAAGCAACCCATGTGTCCAACAACAGATGAGTGGCTGATCAAATTGTGGTATATATACACAATGGAATACTACTCAGCTGTAAAAAATGGTGACTTCACCGTTTTCAGCCGATCTTGGGTGGACCTTGAAAAATTTACGTTAAGTGAAATAAGTCAGAAACAGAAGGATGAATATGGGATGATCTCACTCTCAGGCAGAAGTTGAAAAACAAGATCAGAAAAGAAAACACAAGTAGAACCTGAACTGGAATTGGTGTATTGCACCAAAGTAAAAGACTCTGGGGTAGGTTGGTGGGTGGGTGGGGAGAATACAGATCCAAGAAGGATGACAGAGGACCTAGTGGGGGTTGTATTGTTATATGGAAAACTGGAAAATGTTAATGCATGTACAAACTATTGTATTTACTGTTGAATGTAAAACATTAATTCCAGAATAAAAAAATTTAAAAAAACATCAAGAAAAAAAAAACACAGATATTGCCAAAGAGATGACCTCATCTTTTTAATGGTTCCATAGAAACTATATATATATATTACCAATTTCTTATCAACTTACCTGTTGTTGGGCATCTGGGTTCCTTCCAAGTTTGGGCTCTTACAAATTGTGCTGCTATAACAAGAATGTTCATAGGCATCTTCTGCATATGTGTCTTTGTTTCTCTTATGCCCAGGATAAGATTTGCCAGGTTTACATTAGACTTGTTTCTAGAATTCTGATGAGTCTCTAGACTGTTTTCCAGAAGGATTGAATCAATTTTTTAAATATATTTATTTATTTATTCGGTAGAGACAGCCAGAAATCAAGAGAAAAGCGGGGGAGTGAGAGGGAGAGAGACAGAGAGACACCTACAGGCCTGCTTCAGGTAAAGCTTTCCCACTGCACATTGTCACCTGTGTGCTCCACCAAGTAAGCCACCACCTGGCCCCAGGGTTGGACCAATTCACTTTCACGTCTGCAATGTAGGTGAGTAGTTCCTTTCCTCCCACATTTTCACCAACAGTTTGTGTTTCTCTTTTATTTTCCCTTTTGTTGCCCTTGTTGCTTTTTATTGTTGTTGTACTTAATATTGTTGTTGTTATTGATGTCTTCCTTGTTAGGATAGTGAGAAGTGAAGAGAAGAGGGGAAGACAGAGAGGGGGAGAGAAAGATAGACACCTGCAGACCTGATTCACCAATTGCGAAGCGACTCCTCTGCAGGTGGGGAGCAGGTGCTCAAACCAGGATCCTTACACTGGCCCTTGAGCTTCATGCCACATGCCATTCTGCTGCACTACTGCCTGACTCCCAGGTGATTCTTTTTTAAAACACGATATTTTCACAGGTGTAAAATGATATCTTAGTATTGTTTTCATTTGTCTTCCTCTGATCATTAGTAACTTTGAGCATTTTTCATGTATCTATTGGCCCTTTGAATCTATTTAGAAAAGATTCTAGCTCCATTTTCACTCCATTTTTCTTTTTACACACACACACACACACACACACACACACACACACACACACACACACACACACACACACACACACGTTAGCTATTTTAATGAGAGAGAAGGATTGAAAGGTCAGGGCACTGCTAACTCTGGTTAATGAGGTGCTGGTGATTAAACCTGGGAGGGACCTGGGAGCCTCAGACATGAAAATCATTTGCATAACCATTATGCTATCTCCCCAGCTTCCACCTACTCCCAATTTTTCATTGGGGCTGTTTGTCTTTTTCTTGTTGAGTACAGTGAGTCTTCGTTTATGTAGATTAATAACTTTCTGTGCTATGTATGAAACAATGGTTTCTTTCCCCACTCCATGGGTAGTCTCACTTTTTTTGCATGGAGAAGCTTTTCAGTTAGATGTAGACCTATTGGTTTATCTTGTTTTCTTTGTAGTGGGATTTGAATTGTGAAAGATGTCTTTTAAAAGTTATGTTGAAGGAAAATACAGGACACAGAGTCCTGGGCAGTACATTTTGTTTTCACTGAGTTTGCAGACTTGGAGCAGAGACTCACTTGGTGAAGGGCTCCCTATCCCAGTCTTTTTTTTTTGTTTGTTTCTGCATTGTAAGAAGGGTAAAGAGTTTATTTATTCCATAGAGTCAATGAAAAGCGTGCCCCAGTGTGATGTAAAAAGGGTTATAAGCAAGAGGGACTTGGACAAAGAGGGTTTTTGACCTGGAGCTTTTTGGGACCCTTGCCATAATAGATGAGGCCCAGAGACCCTTGGGGAATCTATCCCAGGAGATTTTTTCCTAACCTACTTTGCATGACTAATAAAGAGTGAATTTTGGAACCATATACCTGAAAACTTGTGCTTTTGAAATTCATTTCAAAAAAAGCAAGGAGGAACCCAACACGGAAAAAAAAAAAAAAAGAGGATTCTTTTTCCTCCCCCATTCTCTCAACAGTTACAAAGTTACAAGGAAGAGCACTGCCAAGTGGGGACCAGGGGCTTGAACCTGGGTCCTTGTGCACTGTAAAGTGTGTGCTCAGCCAGGTGTACCAGTCCTGAGCCCTCAAGTAAACATTTATATCTAACTCATACTCAGATTAGTGCAGTTCTTCTGAACTATTAATAGATAGCCCCTTCCACTAGTTTTGCTTATAGATGCTCAGGGACAACCAGGAGATTGCCTCATTTCCTTAGGGGAAGTCTTACAGGGAGGGAAGGATCCATAAATTGCCCTCACTGTGCCAAGACATGAAGCACACGGGGGAGCCAAGGCACAGGTAAACATCTAAAATGTTCCTGCAGTGTTATGCTTTACTAAATACAGAGCGATCTGGGTGGCTATTGTAAGGTAGCATTTGTATTCTCTGACTAATCATAGTAATATATTAGGATTTCATGTGCACATATTTCTGTGTCCATCTGACTTAGAGTAAAATTGAGCAGAATAGAATTGCTTGTTTTTTAATTTTTTTATATTTATTTATTTTTCATTTTGTTGCCTTTGTACTTCATTGTTGTTGTAGTTATTATTGTTGTTTTTACTTATATCGTTGTTCGATAGGACAGAGAGAAATGGAGAGAGGAGGGAGATAGAGACAGAGAGGGGGAGAGAAGGATAGATACCTGTAGACCTGCTTCACCACTTGTGAAGCGAGTCCCTGTAGGTGGGGAGACGGGGGCTCAAACTGGGATCCTTACTTAGGTCCATGCTCTTTGTACCACCAGCACTTAACCTGCTGCGCTACTGCCCAACTCCCCACTTTATTTTTTTCCTCAGAAGAATCGAAAGTCATTTTTTAGAATCATGATTAAGATTTTTTCAAATATACTATAGTATATTGAAGTGTAGTATAGTATAGAATAGTGTAATATAGTATAGTGTAGTATATAGTATGGTATAGTATAAGTATTATGTTACTTTGCATATTTATATGTAAAAAGAATGTAATTAGTCAACAAGTGCCGGGACTATCTCTGTCAATACCCCAGACCCTTAAGGGAAGATAAGGTTAATAATAAAGAAAGGGCTAGGCAGAATCCTAATGCAAGTGATTCAGCTTTCTTCACAATCTCAGAGTTTATATATGCTTAGGGAAAAACAGCATACACTGTCAGTGAGCACAACATGCATTTTGTTTTTTGTACATTTCTCTATTGGGAAATTAATGTTTTACATGTGACAGTAAATACAAAAGTTTGTACATGCATAACATTTCCTAGTTTTCCAAATAACAATAAGACCCCCACCAGGTCCTCTGTCATCCTTTTTGGACCTGTATTCTCCCCTGCACATACCCCAGAGTTTTTTACATTGGTGCAATACGCCATCCAACTCCAGTTCAGGTTCTACTTGTGTTTTCCTTCTGATCTTGTTTTTCAACTTCTGCCTGAAAGTGAGATCATCCCATATTCATCCTTCTGGCTCTGATTTATTTCACTTAACATGATTTTTTGAAGGTCCATCTAAGATCGGCTGAAAGCAGTGAAATCACTGTTTTTAATAGCTGAGTAGTATTCCATTGTGTATCTAGACCACAACATGCTCAGCCACTCATCTGTTACAACATGCATTTTTTTTTTATTTTTATTTTTATTTATTTTTTTTATTTAAATTTTTAATTTAAGAAAGGATTAGTGAACAAAAGCATAAGGTAGGAGGGGTACAACTCCACACAATTCCCACCACCCAATCCCCATAACCCACCCTCTCCCATGATAGCCTTCCCATTCTCTAGCCCTCTGGGAGCATGGACCCAGGATCGTTGAGGGTTGCAGAAGGTAGAGGGTCTGGCTTCTGTAATTGCTTCCCCGCTGAACATGGGCGTTGACTGGTCGGTCCATACTCCCAGTCTGCCTCTCTCTTTCCCTAGTAAGGTGTGTCTCTGGGGAAGCTGAGCTCCAGGACACATTGGTGGGGTCTTCAATCCAGGGAAGCCTAGCCAGCATCCTGGTGGCATCTGGAACCTGGTGATTGAAAAGAGAGTTAACATACAAAGCCAAACAATTTGTTGAGCAAACATGGATCCCAAGATTGGAATAGTGGAGAGGAAGTGTTGGGGAGGTACTCACTGCAAACTCTAGTGTAATCCTGCTTTCAGGTATATATTTTGCAGTAGTTTATGGATACGTGTGCGCATACGCTCTCTCTCACAGAAACTGGTGTATGTCTAGGTTATGGGACTTTGTTAGAAAGTGAACTACCTGAGATGAAATTAGAGTGTACTATAAAAGGAAAGGTCTCACCCGAGTAATGAAGCTGAAGGGTTGTCATTCCACACGTGAAGTCTCTGGATACACTCTGAGGTGAAGCATGTTGAGATGGCAATCGTTGCTTTGGTTAGGTTGTGATCGACGGATGCAATATTATTTGGTATGGATTGGGAGAAGCATACGGGAAAGTGAGCCCTATCCATGGGTGCCAGGACTGGGGGAAGTAGGGGCTCTATAGTGAAGATGTGAGGTTCCTGCTGTCTTAGGCTTCAAAAAGACAATCAATAGTTAATATTATCATCACATTATTTGTTAATTGGGTTAACTTTGAAAAGTCCCTTTGTTATGGTTTGCTGTACAGTACCCAGTATCTTGTATATAGCTGTGCTATTGGAAGCTTCTAATCTACTTGGTCTAGGCTTTTGAGAGAGTCCGCATATCAAATACGTTGCCTATCTATTAAAAAGATTCAGTTTGTCTTTTGAGAACCTTTGAGACATACAATTGATTTCCCCCTCTCATATTAATTAACTACTGATTTATATGTCTACATTTTGCTAGGAGTGTACATAAACACCATTCCCATCACCAAAGGACCGTGACCCATCCCTCCCGCCCATTCCCACCCCCCACTGGCCCAGGAAGCTACATGTCTACCCCTCACCACTGGGTTTTTACTTTGGTGCCCTACTTACAATTTGATCAGGTCCTGCTTTTAGTTTCCCTTTCACATCTTCTAAGTCAGCTTCTGTTGATGAGTGGGATCATCCCATACTCATCTTTAACTTTCTGACTTAGTCCACTTAACATAATTCCTTCTAGCTCTGTCCAAGATGGGTCAGAGAAGGTGAGTTCATTGTTCTTTTAGCTGCATAGTATTCCATTGTGTATATATACCACAGCTTTCTCAGCCATTCATCTGTTGTTGGGCACCTGGGTTGCTTCCAGGTTTCAGCTATTCATCGGGTACCTCTTTGCTACATTATCTGATACATTATATTGCCTGGTGGACACGTAAGTTCTTATTGTCCACTGACCCAGCTAGAGAACATATCCTGCAATCCCCAGTGAGGCTGTTTATCACTCAGAGCCCTGCTACTGAGTCACTTTTCACATTCAGCTATAGTTGAGCGACCGACTCAAGAACCAACCAAGGTCCCTACAAAGAGGGAAAGCTTAGTAAGTGAGTCAGGACTGTTAAGTGTAAATGCCCCTATTGGCAAGATTGTGACAGTGCAGACATTGTTCCTTGCTGATGTCTTTGCTACTGCTTGGTCACTGAATGACACTAAGTTGCCCTTCACTTTTCTCAAGTATAATGTGATAACTAGCAATAACTAATGACCATTGAATTTGGTATATACATAGAAAATTTTTTCTACTGTCTTTACAATAAAAATAGTGACCTTTTTATTTTGAGATTTGAAATGACAATTTTGGAGCCTAAGAGATTGGAATCACCCAGCTTCATGGTGATGGTGCAATGTAAAGAATATATTCCTTCCATGGGGTCTGTCAGAAAGCACACAGAATATATCATACTGCAACTTATAAAATAAATATCTAGAGGACTAGGAGGTACTTTGGACTGTTAAAGTAGCATTTTCCATGTCTGAGGCCCCAGAGGCTATGGTTATAACCCCAACACCATGTTAACTACAGCCAAACAGCATTCTGCTCCTATTACCTTCTCAACTCTCAAATCAATAAATAAGCAAATAAGTGAATACAGAAATAATATTGTAAGAAAAAAAAAACCTGATTATCTGGCAGCCCAGGAAGTGCCTCAGCAGTGTGGTCCAGGTGTTCAATACCAGCACAATTTTAAAAACAGCAAAGATCAAAGAAAACCCTGTGGATCTCCATGGAGAGCAGCACGGTGCTCTGAACCTTCATTCTTTCTCTCTTCTGTTTGTGCACAACGTCTTTTTGTTGCGCTTATTTCTTTTATTGTTGTTGTAGTTATTGTTGTTGTCATTGTAGATAGGACAGAGAGAATTAGAGAGAGGAGGGGAAAACAGAGAGGGGAAGAGAAAGATAGATACCTGCAGACCTGCTTCACCACCAGTGAAGCGACTCCCCTGCAGGTCGGGTCAGGGGGCTCAAACCGGGATCCTTAATCCTGTCTCTGTGCTTTGCGCTTAACCTGCTGTGCTACCGCCTGACCCCCATGCACAGTGTTTTTATCTCAAGTATTATATTAAAATAAATTGAAATAAATAAGTGTTGTAAGAAGGTAGTTCAGTGGCTGTTTGTTAGGGAACCTGTATTAGACCCTGACTTTGGTCCTGAATACCAAAGAAAATTAATAGGTAAGTTAACAAGAAACTTCTAACACCTCTCCAAGTATAACTGAATTGAGATGTAGAACACTCCTCTGCCGTGAGTAAGCATTATATCCTATACATGACTGCTGTTAGTAAAATTAGTTATTCTGTGGTCACCTTGATGGGACCCTGGTGTATGAGGGTGGCAAAGCTGGCTGGTAGTGTTTTACAGACACCTCGCATGAAGAGAGGAGAATGTTTTTTTAATTTTTATATATAAAAAGGAAACACTGACAAAAACCATAGGATAAGAGGGGTAAAACTCCACACAATTCCCACCACCAAAACTCTGTATCCCATTCCCTCCCTTCATAGCTTTCTATTCTTTATCCCTCTGCGAGTATGGACCCAGTTTCATTATGAGGTGCAGAAGGTGGAAGGTCTGGCTTCCCTCTCAACATGTACTATACACTATGAACCCCAAATAAAATGATAAAGTGACAATAAAAAGATACCTCAAAATAATCCATAAGCCAGCTATCTAAAGTTAATACAAACATTTTTTAATTTTTTCTTTCTTTTTTTAAAATATTTATTTTGCCTTTTTGCTTTCCTTGTTGTTTTTTATTATTACAGTTCTTGATGGCATTGTTAAATAGCACAGAGAGAAATGGAGAGAGAAGGGGAAGACAGAGAATGGGAGAAAAAGAAAATAGACATCTGTAGCCCTGCTTCACCACCTGTGAAGTGCTTCCCCTACAGGTGCAGAGCTGGGGGCTCAAATCAGGTTCCTTACGCTAACCTTATGCTTTATGCTGTGTGTGCTTAACCCCACTGTGCACCGCCTGACTCCCATATTTGTCTTTCTTATATCTACTTTTCTATGTACTTATCCATATACTTAGATTCCCTCAATAGCAAAATCTATACTCTGAGTTTCTTGGCACTTTGACCTCAAAGAAATCCACAACTTTATCTACAAAGGCAACTCTAGTTCTGTATTTCTCAGCATGTGTACGTTTGCAAGGAAGGGCTTATTTAATAACAGATTGAATAACACATGTTGATGCTATATATCTGCATAATAAGAACCAATAGGTTTTACTTCATGACACTTATTTGTTTTCTTTATTGGACACAATTATCCTTTTTTCTGATAGTGATGAATAAATACAATCTCACCGTGGTGAATGAATTCATTCTCCTGGGACTAACAAACCGCCCTAAACTCCAGGCTCCATTGTTTGTGCTGTTCCTCATCATCTACATGACCTCACTGGTGGGCAACTTGGGCATGGTCATCCTCACCAAGATGGATGCCACACTGCAGACACCCATGTACTTCTTCCTCAGACACCTGGCTCTCACTGACCTCGGTTATTCAACAGCTGTGGGGCCAAAAATGCTGGTCAACTTTGTAGTAGATCAAAATACCATTTCTTACTACTTTTGTGCTACACAATTGGCTTTCTTCATCATGTTCATGTGCTATGAACTGTTTATTCTATCTTTCATGTCCTATGACCGCTATGTGGCCATCTGTAACTCTCTGCTCTACACAGTCATCATGTCAGAACGGGTTTGTCTAACCCTGGTCATCATCCCCTATCTATACAGTGCCTTTGTGTCTCTTATAGTCACCATCAACCTTTTTAGTTTACCCTTCTGTGGCTATAATGTCATCAATCATTTCTACTGTGACAATCTCCCCCTGTTATCTTTGCTGTGCTCAAGTACACACGTGGTTGAATTCTTAATATTATTCTTCTCTGCTCTCAATTTAATCTTCACCCTTCTGGTAGTGCTTGCTTCCTACTTGCTCATTTTTATAGCTGTTTTCAAGATGAAATCTGCTGAGGGGAGACACAAGGCTTTCTCCACCTGTGGTTCCCACCTGATGGTTGTCATAATTCTCTATGGCACCTTGCTATTCATGTACGTGAAACCCAAGTCCAGTCATTCCTTTGACACGGATAAAATGGCATCTGTATTTTACACCCTGGTCATCCCAATGTTGAATCCCTTGATCTATAGTTTTAGGAACAAAGATGTGAAACATGCATTAGTAAGACTGTGGAAAAAGATATGCAGTATATTTTCTTAGAGTTCACTTCCTAATTTCACTTGGAACACTAGAATGTGTCCTTTAATCCTTGTGCCTAGCTTAAGAGGTAAAAATAAGCACAGAGAACTTCATCAAGACTTTTAGAATGTCTTCTATTTGCCAGCCACAGAAATTTATCATGCATATATGAGTATACAAACCATGAAAAATGTTTGCCCTCTTTGGAGGGGGATAAACAAATATAAGCATAATAAGTAAGTAAAACTAAAAGTATGGTAGATATATTTGGAAACTAATCCATTAGATCCATAGAATTTGGGTTTTCTTTATAAGTGTGAAGAAGTATCATAGTTATAGAAGTGGAAATAAAATGGCTAGCATTCATAAAATTTAGGATAGCTTTTCTGTTGTGTGTGGGAAATGAAACCTGTAAGCTCACTAAATAAAAGTAAACTTTAGGTAGATTCATCAGAAAACTGTAGACACTAAAAATTATATAAAGTATTTGTTTCTTTTGTGGGATTAAAGCAGTTATAGAGGGGAAACATATTGGCTCTGGTACTTTATTCTATTTTATTTTAGCTTGTTTCCTCTGTCTCATTGGGGAGGGGTAATGGTTTACAGTATGGTTGCTGACACTTAAGTACAACAAAATCTCAAGGTAGACATCCTTCCTTATGCCTTACTCCTCAGAAGTCTTTAGTTTGGTGTTTGCAGTAAAACTCACTTGACTTAAGCAATTCTTTGTGTTTTTCTCTTCTGTTTTTTACAGGTGGTTGCCTGAAAGAAGCCACTGCCCTAATATATTACCCAGATAAACCAAGCCCCAAATGTCTTTTCACTGAACTCCACACCCACTCCCCACAGTAGAAAGAACTTTACACTGTCTTTCTAGCTTTAACGGCTGTAGCTTGATCTTTTAATCTATTTTCTGACAGTATCTACACTGTCAACCTCCTCCCTTAGCTCATCTGCTCTGTGTTAAACTGAATAACAACTTACTCTCCCCTCTCCTCCAACAAATTGCCTCTATTCTCATCTCTAGCACTCACTCATTATACATACAACATGTCCACTCTCACAGTCCTCTCTCTGGCCCCCTGTTTAAAGGCAATGCTGATGCAGAATTCCTTGCCTACACAGGAATTTTCTTAACCTCTGACTCTGATCCTGCTGACTTCTATTCTCTGACCCATGTCAACCTTGAGGGTCTCAGGGCCTGATTCCCTAATGCCCCCATAACATAGCTAAAAAGCATTCTTTCCACCTGACCCACTTGTGCTGCTCTAATCAAGACATCTGGTTTTCAAACTCTTGGGGTTAACCCCTTGGCTTAAAAGCCAATTGTCTTTGGAAAATTGATGTCACCCACTTATCCAACATGGAAAACAAAAATTTGCTTTTGTCTCAATTGATACCTTCTCAAAGTTTATGTGGGCTACAGATCAGACTGGAGAAAGCTCAAAAAAGCTTATAAGCTATATGCTACTCTATTTAGCTGTAATGGGCATACATTTTCCATTTCAAATGGACAATGTCCCCACTTTTGCCAGCAAACAATTTAAAGACTTTTGTTCCCTCTGGAACATTACTCACACTACAGGCATTCCCTATAACCCTCAGGGACAAGACATTGGCAAAAGAGCCCATAAAACCCTGATGGCTCAATTAAATAATGAAGAATGAGGAATACACCCCACCCCAATATCCAGCTGGCAAAAGCCTTAACTACATTAAACCTCTTTAATATTTACAAAAATTAGAACCAACCTCTTATTATTCTTTACTGGCAAACACCATCAACCCTCCCAGCTATTAAGGTCAAATGGAAAGACCCCCTAGATAAAATCTGGAAAGGGCCTGACCCCCTATTGACCATGGGAAGAAGGGGTTTTGCATGTGTGTTTCCACAGGATTACTCAAAACCTCTCTGGCTTCCTGCCTGCCATGTCTGGCAATGCCCACAAGATGGCACAGCTATCTATTTCTTCTTGTAGCATTTGCCCTTCTTCCATAGCCAGTCAACAGCGTCAGGTTGAAAGCTGTCAGGAGCTGTTTGTTGCTGGCTTTGAAAGTGACTGGGATCCATGTGGATTCAGTCGGCTAGGAAGGATCGTCAGTTTCCCCAATGAATGGGTACTTATGGGATGCACCACGAGAAGGTCGATCCAATGCATCCCAGCTATCCATGAAGAATAAGAAACACTGCAAGAGTATTAGGGGCAGTACACCCTTCAGGACCCATAATGTGACATGGCGGGACCTGAAAAACCTGGTTCACAGAGCCCCAAAACAAAACCTCCCTACTGCTTCTCTCTCCTCCCTTGCTCTCTCTGAATAATTTAAGCCTACTATCTGCCCCCTCTGCTTCACCAGTCACCCTTTGAAAGTATTAGGTTAGGCAAACAGTCTGTTGTCACTATTCGAGTAAAAGTTCTACAGTATACCCCTGCTCCATGCTATGATCAGCCAGTTATGTTATTGTATGTGAATGTTATAAATGAATGAAAATCTTACATACGACCAATTTTGCTCAGAGTAATCTGAAACTTAACTGACCTATATGGAAATGCAGGATGCAGAAAAGGTTTCTGGAGACATCCAGAATGAGTCCTAAGAAATTTGTTTTTTCCTCTTTTGATTTTTTTTTAAATCTTGCTATAAATGTGAAACGTTTTGTCTTGAAAACTGTGTGAGTAAAAATGGCTCAAATAAGACAATACTGATCTAAATTTGTGTTTGACATGTTATGTCTTCCTAACAGAAGTTTTTCTCCTCTTTTGTGTTATAGACTACATGTTTATGTATGTTTTTGAAATTTGGTAAACATTAACACACACACACACACACACATACACACACACACACACACACACTATTTATTTTAATGAGGGCAACAGAGTGAAAGGTCAGGCCACTGCTACCTCTGCTTTATGGTGGTGCTGGTGGTTAAACCTGGAGGTTGGAGCTTCAGGCATAAAAACCATTTGCATAATCATTATGCTACCTCCCCAGCTTCCACCTACTCCCAATTTTTCATTGGAGCTGTTTGTCCTTTTCTTGTTGAGTTCAGTGAGTGTTTATGTAGGTTAGTATCTTTCTGTCCTGTGTATGAAACAAATATTTCTTTCTCCCACTCCATGGGTAGTCTCCCTTTTTCTGCATGGAGAAGCTTTTCAGTTGGATGTAGACCTATTGGTTTATCTTGTTTTCTTTGTAGTGGGATTTGAATTGTGAAAGATGTCTTTTAAAAGTTATGTTGAAGGAAAATGAAGAATACAGGGTCCTGGAGAGTACATGCTGTTTTCACTGAGTTTGAACATTTGGAGAAGAGACTCATTTCGTGAAGGGTTTTAGGGTCCCTTCCCTACTCCCATCTTTTTTTTTTCAGCATTGTATGAAGGGGGAGGAATTTACTCCATAAGGCGAATGAAAACTGGGTCTCAGTATGATGTAAAAAGGGTTATAAGGAAGAGGGGATTGGAGAAAAAGGGGTCTTATTCCTGAATCTCTTTTCTGGGAGCTTGACATAATAGATGAGGCTAGAGAACCCCAGGAAATCTATCCCACGAGCCTATTTCCTAACTTTACTTTGCATAAATAAATAAAGAGTGAATTTTGGAACCATACACCTGAAAATTTTTCCTTTTAAAAATCATTTCAAACAAAGCAATGAGGTACCCAACAGGGGGGGAAAAAAAGAGAAAAAGAGGATCCTACTTACTCCCCCATCCTCTCAACAGTGACAAAGTTACAAGGAAGGGCACTGCCAAGTGGGGACCAGGGGCTTGAACCTGGGTCCTTGTGCACTGTAAAGTGTGTGCTCAGCCAGGTGTACCAGCCCTGAGCCCTCAAGTAAACATTTATATCTAACTCATACTCAGATTAGTGCAGTTCTTCTGAACTATTAATAGATAGCTCCTTCCATTAGTTTTGCTTATAGATGCTCAGGGACAACCAGGAAATTGCCTCATTTCCTTAGGGGAAGTCTTACAGGGAGGGAAGGATCCATAAATTGCCCTCACTGTGCCAAGACATGAAGCACACGGGGGAGCCAAGGCACAGGTAAACATCTAAAATGTTCCTGCAGTGTTATGCTTTACTAAACGCAGAGCGATCTGGGTGGCCACTTTACGGTAGCATTTGTATTCTTTGACTAAGCAGAGTAATATGTTTGGAGTCCATATGTACATATTTCTATGTCCATTTGACTTGAATTAAAATTGAGGAGAACAGAATTGCTTGGATTTTGTTTATTATTTTTTTTGTTTTTCTCAGAACAATCACATCATTATTTAGAATCATGATTAAGATTTCACAAATATACTATTATATATTGAAGTGTAGTTTAGTATAGTATAGTGCAATATAGTATAGTGTAGTATATATAGTATGGTATATAGTGTGGTACATTATAGGTATTATGTTACTTTGTGTGTTTATGTAAAAAAGAATATAATTAGCCAACAATGTAATTAGTAATTAATGTAATTAGTTCCGGGACTATCTCAGTCACAATTCCAGAACCTTAAGGGAAAATAACGTTAATAATAAAGAAAGGGATAGGCAGAATCCTAATGCAAGTGATTCAGCTTTCTTCACAATCTCGGAGTTTATATATGCTTAGGGAAAAAGAGCATACACTGTTAGTGAGCACAACATGCATTTTGTTTTAATTTCTTTATTGGGGAATTAATGTTTTACATTCTACGGTAAATACAAAGTTTGTACATGCATAACATTTCCTAGTTTTCCAAATAACATTAAAACCCCCACCAGGACCTCTGTCATCCTTTTTGGACCTGTATTCTCCCCCTCACCCACCCCAGAGTCTTTTACTTTGGTGCAATACGCCAATTCAGGTTCTACGTGTGTTTTCCTTCTGATCTTGATTTTCAACTTCTGCCAGAGAGTAAGGTCTTCCCATATTCATCCTTCTGTTTCTGATTTATTTCACTTAACGTGAGTTTTTCAAGGTCCATCTAAGATCAACAGAAAACAGTGAAATCACTGTTTTTAGTAGCTGAGTAGTATTCCATTGTGTATCTAGACCACAATGGGCTCAGCCACTCATCTGTTACAACATGCATTTTGTTCTCAGTAATCATCGGGTACCTCTTTGCTACATTACTTGATACATTATATTGCCTGGTGGACAGGTAAGTTCTTATTGTCCACTGACCCAGCTAGAGAACATATCCTGCAATCCCCAGTGAGGCTGTTTATCACTCAGAGCCCTGCTACTGAGTCACTTTTCACATTCAGCTATAGTTGAGCGACCGACTCAAGAACCAACCAAGGTCCCTACAAAGAGGGAAAGCTTAATAAGTGAGTCAGGACTGTTACGTGTAAATGCCCCTATTGGCAAGATTGTGACAGTGCAGACATTGTTCCTTGCTGATGTCTTTGCTGCTGCTTGGTCACTGAATGACACTAAGTTGCCCTTCACTTTTCTCAAGTATAATGTGATAACTAACGACCATTGAATTTGGTATATACATAGAAAATTTTTTCTACTGTCTTTACAATAAAAATAGTGACCTTTTTATTTTGAGATTTGAAATGACAATTTTGGAGCCTAAGAGATTGGAATCACCCAGCTTCATGGTGATGGTGCAATGTAAAGAATATATTCCTTCCATGGGGTCTGTCAGAAAGCACATAGAATATATCATACTGCAACTTATAAAATAAATATCTAGAGGACTAGGAGGTAGTTTGGACTGTTAAAGTAGCATTTTCCATGTCTGAGGTCCCAGAGGCTATGGTTATAACCCCAACACCATGTTAACTACAGCCAAACAGCATTCTGCTCCTATTACCTTCTCAACTCTCAAATCAATAAATAAGCAAATAAGTGAATACAGAAATAATATTGTAAGAAAAAAAACCTGATTATCTGGCAGCCCAGGAAGTGCCTCAGCAGTGTGGTCCAGGTGTTCAATACCAGCACAATTTTAAAAACAGCAAAGATCAAAGAAAACCCTGTGGATCTCCATGGAGAGCAGCACGGTGCTCTGAACCTTCATTCTTTCTCTCTTCTGTTTGTGCACAACGTCTTTTTGTTGCGCTTATTTCTTTTATTGTTGTTGTAGTTATTGTTGTTGTCATTGTAGATAGGACAGAGAGAATTAGAGAGAGGAGGGGAAAACAGAGAGGGGAAGAGAAAGATAGATACCTGCAGACCTGCTTCACTGCCTGTGAAAATACACCCCTGCAGGTGTTGTCTGGGGGCTCGACCTGGAACCTTAATTCTGTCTTTGTGCTTTGCACTTAACCTATGGTGAAACTGCCTGACTCCCATGCACAGTGTTTTTATCTCATGTATTATATTAAAATAAATTGAAATAAATAAGTGTTGTAAGAAGGTATTTCAGTGGCTGTTAGGGAACCTGTATTAGACCCTGACGTTGGTCCTGAATACCAAAGAAAATTAATAGGCAAATTCACAAGAAACTTCTAACACTTCTCCATGTATAACTGAATTGGTATGTATAACTTTGCTCTGCTATGAGTAAGCACTATATCTTATACATGGCTGCTATTATTAAAATTAGTTATTCAATGGTCACCTTGATGGGACCCTGGAATATGATTGTGGCAAAACTGGCTGTGAAGGTGTTTAACAGACACCTACCATGGAGGGTGGAGAAATTTTTCATTATTTTTATTTATACAAAGGAAACAATGACAAAAAACCATACAATAAGATGCGTAGAACCCCACACGATTCCTCACCAAAACTCCGTATCCCAGTCCCTCCCCTGACAGCTTTCTTATTGTTTATCCCTCTGGAAGTATGCACCCAGGGTCATTATGAAGTGCAGAAGATGGAAGGTCTGGCTTCTGTAATTGCTTCCCTCTCAAAATGTTCTGTATACCATGAACCCTAAAATAAAATGATGAAAGTAACAATAAAAAGATACCTCAAAATAATACATAAGCCAGCTACCTAAACTTTTTAAAACATTTTTTACATTTTTCTTTCTTTTTAAAAAATATTTATCTTCCCTTTTTGTTGTCCTTGTTGTTTTTTATTGTTGTAGTTATTGATGTTGTAGTTGTTGGATAGGACAGAGAGAAATGGAGAGAGGAGCAGATGACAGAGAGGGAGAGTGAAAGACAGACACCTGTAGACCTGTGTCACTGCCTTTAAGTGACACTCCTGCAGTTGTGGAGCTTGGGGCTTGAACCAGGATCCTTATGCTAGTCCTTGCACTTTGCACCATGTTCACTTAATCCCACTATGCTACTGCCCAACTCCCATATTTTTCTTTCTTATATCTGCCATTGTATGTACCTACCTACATACTTAGATTCCCTCAATAGCAACATCTATATTCTTGAGTTTCTTGGCACTTTGTCCTCAAAGAAATCCACAAGTATGTCTACAAAAACAACTCAGTTACGTATTTCTCAGCATGTGTAAGTTTGCAAGGAAGGGCTTATTTAATAACAGATTGAATGACACATGTTGATGCTTTATATTTGCATAATAAGAACCAATAGATTTTACTTCATGGCACTTATTATTTGTTTTCTTTATTGGGCATAGTTATCTTTATTTCTGACAGTGATGAATAAATACAATCTCACTGTGGTGAATGAATTCATTCTCCTGGGACTAACAAACCGCCCTGAACTCCAGGCTCCACTGTTTGTGCTGTTCCTCATCATCTACATGACCTCGCTGGTGGGAAACTTGGGCCTGATCATCCTCACCAAGATGGTCGCCACACTGCAGACACCCATGTACTTCTTCCTCAGATACCTGGCTCTCACTGATCTTGGTTATTCAACAGCTGTGGGGCCAAAAATGCTGGTCAACTTTGTTGCAGATCTAAATACTATCTCTTACTACTTTTGTGCTACACAGTTGGCTATCTTCGACCTTTTCATTTGTTATGAAGTGTTTATTCTGTCTGTCATGTCCTATGACCGCTATGTGGCTATCTGTAACCCTCTGCTCTACACAGTCATCATGTCAGAACGGGTTTGTCTAACCCTGGTCATCATCCCCTATCTATACAGTGCCTTTGTGTCTCTTATAGTCACCATCAACCTTTTTAGTTTACCCTTCTGTGGCTATAATGTCATCAATCATTTCTACTGTGACAATCTCCCCCTGTTATCTTTGCTGTGCTCAAGTACACACGTGGTTGAATTCTTAATATTATTCTTCTCTGCTCTCAATTTAATCTTCACCCTTCTGGTAGTGCTTGCTTCCTACTTGCTCATTTTTATAGCTGTTTTCAAGATGAAATCTGCTGAGGAGAGACACAAGGCTTTCTCCACCTGTGGTTCCCACCTGATGGTTGTCATAATACTCTATGGCACTTTGCTATTCATGTATGTGAAACCCAAGTCCAGTCATTCCATTGACATGGATAAAATGGCATCTATATTTTACACCCTGGTCATCCCGATGTTGAATCCCTTGATCTATAGTTTTAGGAACAAAGATGTGAAACATTCATTAGTAAGACTGTGGAAAAAGATATGCAGCATATTTTCTTAGAGTTCACTTCCTAATTTCACTTGGAACACTAGAATGTGTCCTTTAATCCTTGTGCCTAGCTTAAGAGGTAGAAATAAGCACAGAGAACTTCATCAAGAATTTATAAAGGGCTTCTATTTGCCAACCACAGAAATATGTCATACATATAAGAATATGCAAACTATGAAAAATATTTGTCATCATGTAGGGGGGATAAACAAATATAAGCATAATAACTAAGTAAATTAAAAGTATGGTAGATATATTAAGAAACTGTAGTCAATTATAGCCATAGTATTTGGGTTTTCTTTATAAGTGTGAAGAAGTATCATAGTTATAGAAGTAGAAATAAAATGGCTTTTCTGTTGTGTGTGGGAAACCTTTAAACACACTAAGTAACATTAATATTAAGGTAGATTCGTTAGGACATTGTAGCCAATACAAGCTGTATAGCATGTGTGTTTCTTTTATGGTATTAAAGCAGTTATAGAGGGGAAATATATTGGCTCTTGTACTTTTTTCTTTTCTTTTATCTTTTTTTCCCGTCTCATTCTGGAGGGGTAATGGATTACAGTATGGTTGCTGACACTTAAGTACAACAAAAACTCAAGATAGACTGTTGGACATTACGCCAACTTCCTCCTGCTCAGCTGCATTGCTGTTGTCTATTTACATAATCATTGTTTTGCCTGAGACCCACCCTGCCTGCAGGGCATTGGTTTAATCCCCACTGGTTAAAAATTAGCTTGCTACTTTTGCGCTCTTTCCTTCTCCTAACCCCCTATCCTACCCATTTCCTTTTCCAACATGCCACACCCACTTCAGAAGAGATAAAGGCAGATCAATGAAGACAGTGTTGTGTTGTGTTCCTGCTCTGTGAGCCCCAGAGTCTCTCTCTCCCTTGACGCTAGCCTGACATGAGTTCCTGATTCCTCTCCTGCACAGCAGCCAAGGTTGGCTCCGGTCTAGTTCTCTCCAACCCAGAAAGTATGTGCCTGGGGAAGAAACACCCTCAGGCTATTCCTCAGTAAACTTCCTTCCTTATTCCCCCCTCCCCAAAAGTTTTTAGTTTGGTGTTTGCAGTAAAACTCACTTGATTCAAGCATTGCTCTGTGTTTTTCTCTTCTGTTTTTCACAGATGGCTGCCAGAAAGGAGCCGCTGCTGTAAAATATTACCCAGATAAACCATGCCTCACATGTCTTTTTGTTGAACTCCCCACCCACTCCCCACAGTACAAGTAACTTTAGGTTGTCTTTCTAGCTTTAAAGGCTGTATCTGGATCCTTTGATCTATTTTCAGACAGTATCTACACAGTCAACTTTCTCCCTTAGCTCGTCCACTCTTATGTTAAACTGGTTAACAACCCACTCTCCTCTCCTCTCATACAAATCACCTCTATCCTCTGCCCTCGAACTCACTCACTATACATCCAACATCTCTCCTCTCACAGTACTCTCTCTGGCCCCTGTCTAAAGGCAATGCTGCGGCAGACCACCGTACCTCCACAGGAGTTTTCTTAACCTCCTCCTATGATCCTGCTGACTTCCATTCTCTGATCCATGTCAACCTTAAGGGTCTCAGGGCCTGATTCTCTAATGCCCCACTATCACAACTAAATCAAATTCTTGTCACCTGCTAAAGCTGTGCTGGTTGAATCAAGACATCTGGTGTTCAAACTCTTGGGGTTAACCCCATGGCTAAAAAGCCAATTGTCTTTGGAAAATTGATGTCACCCACTTATCCAACATGGAAAACAAAAATTTGCTTTTGTCTCAATTGATACCTTCTCAAAGTTTATGTGGGCTACAGATCAGACTGGAGAAAGCTCAAAAAAGCTTATAAGCTATATGCTACTCTGTTTAGTTATAATGGGCATACCTTTTCCACTTCAAATGGACAATGTCCCCACTTTTGCCAGCAAACAATTTAAAGACTTTTGTTCCCTCTGGAACATTACTCACACTACAGGCATTCCCTATAACCCTCAGGGACAAGACATTGGCAAGAGAGCCCATAAAACCCTTATGGCTCAATTAAATAATGAAGAATGAGGAATACACCCCACCCCAATATCCAGCTGGCAAAAGCCTTAACTACATTAAACCTCTTTAATATTTACAAAAAAATTAGAACCAACCTCTTATTATTCTTTACTGGCAAACACCATCAACCCTCCCAGCTATTAAGGTCAAATGGAAAGACCCCCTAGATAAAATCTGGAAAGGGCCTGACCCCCTATTGACCATGGGAAGGGGTTTTGCATGTGTGTTTCCACAGGATTACTCAAAACCTCTCTGGCTTCCTGCCTGCCATGTCTGGCAATGCCCACAAGATGGCACAGCTATCCATGAAGAATAAGAAACACTGCAAGAGTATTAGGTGAAGGACACCCTCCAGGACCCATAATGTGACATGGCGGGACCTGAAAAACCTGGTTCACAGAGCCCCAAAACAAAACCTCCGTACTGCTTCTCTCTCCTCCCTCGCTCTCTCTGAATAATTTAAGCCTGCTATCTGCCCCCTCTGCTTCACCTGTCACCCTTTGAAAGTATTAGGTTAGGCAAACAGTCTGCTGTCACTATTCCAGTAAAAATTCTACAGCTGTATACCCCTGCCTCATGCTGTGATCAGCCAGATGTGTTATTGTGAGTGTTATGAATGACTGAAAAACTTACTTATGCACCATTTTGCTCAGAGTAATCTGGAACTTAACTGACCTTATATGGAAATGCCAGACATGAAAAGGTATCTGGAGTCATCCAGAAACTGTCCTAAGAAATTTGTTTTTTCCTCTTTTCATTTTTTTTAAGTCTTGGTATAAATGTGAAGCATTTTGTCTTGAGAACTGTTTGAATAAGAATGGGTCAACTAAGACAGTACAGACCTAAATTTGTGTTTGACATGATAAGTCTTCGTAACAAAAGTTTTTCTCCTCTTGTGTGTTATAGACTACATGTTTATGTGTATGTTTGAATTTTGGTAAAATTTAACTTTAAGGTTAAAAGTGTTAATTTGAAGCTACATTCTTTCCAGGTAAAGTTAAATGAAGGCATTTTCAATACAGTTCTTATAAAGTAAAATTAATTTGCTAAAGTATCTGAGTAGTTAAGGTAAAAGTCTAAATATTTAATGTGACAATTCATCATCTCCAGAATTAAAATACAAATTCTCAATACAGGACATTTTTGGAGGGCTCCCAAAAGTGCCCTGCTAACTGATCTTGTGTAAATTAATCCACAACAAATCTGTCATCAGTCTGGCATTGTAAATGTTCTAAGAAACATTGTCAGTAATGTGTGTTAACTCTCTAAATAACCTGAGTTTGTTTAAAGTTTAAGGCAAAAATTAATTAAAAATCAATATATGTTAACTAAATTTGGTTTAAGGATTCTGCTGTACAGAGATTTCTACATGTAGTTAAATGAAATAATCTTTAAATTTGTTTGCAATAAACTTCAAATGGCTTCTTAAAATAAACACCACTTATCTAGGGTGTGTTTCCATCTTAACTAGGTGTGACTAAAGGTAGAAAAGACATTATTGATATGTGAAGCTTTCATATACCTTCTCTCTTTTTTAAATTTTTTAATTATTATTTTTTATTTTTTATATTTATTTTCCCTTTTTTGCCCTTGTTGCTTTTCATTGTTATTGTAATTGTTATTGTTGCTATTGTTGATGTCATCTTTATTAGATAGGATAGAGATAAATGGAGAGAGGAGGGGGAGACAGAGATGGGGAGAGAAAGATCAATACCTGCAGACCTGCTTCACCTCCTGTGAAGCAACTCCCCTGCAGATGGGGAGCAGGAGGCTCGAACCAGGATCCTTATGCTGGCCCTTGCGCTTTCCATCACGTGCACTTAACCCGCTGAGCTAACATTCGACTCCCTACATAAACCTTTTCTATTAAAGAGGTAGAACTAGCTCCAATGA
Organism: Erinaceus europaeus; assembly: GCF_950295315.1. NCBI lineage: Eukaryota > Metazoa > Chordata > Mammalia > Eulipotyphla > Erinaceidae > Erinaceus > Erinaceus europaeus. Next base: position 6,139,058 of record NC_080178.1, read on the forward strand.
ATGATAGATCACATAATAGGTTATGCTAATGATTCTTGTGCCTGAGGCTTCTCACTCTAGTTTTCCTCTTTACATCTCCACATTTTAAAAATATCTTATCTGTTTTAAGACACTGTCAGAGATTTATTCTTGATAAATTATGTTGGTACATGTAATTCTGCTCTGAAAAATTTGATGTTTGACATAACTTGATTTAACAAAATTATTTGGTCTAAAATTGTTCCTTTAAATTGATGTGAGTTATCAATTCTAGTAAACTTCTAACTTGTTACAAGTTTTTTCTTCCCAAGTAAATTATTACAGCTATAACAAGCCTTCACATAAAGAATCAACTGCTCATCTGGAATCCCCGAAACCATCTGAACCTCTGTCCTTGACATTGCCCAAAAGATGGCATGACTACAATGCCCCTCAGAACACATGATGTGAACTGGCAGGATCTGAAGAACCTGATTCCAGAAAAGGACAATTCTAGTAGTTGTCCTCCCCCATCAAGATAAGACATGCAGCATTTCTTCCCCTGGTCATTGGCAATTGACTGACACTTCTATAGGACTTGCTGGTGGAGCTCTTGGACACTCCCTTCATTTCTTTAAAAAAATTTTTTATTTATTTTTTTATATTTATTTATTAATTTTATATTTTTTTGCCCTTGTTTTTTTATTGTTGTAGTTATTATTGCTGTTGTCATCATTGTTGGATAGGATAGAGAGAAATGGAGAGAGGAGGGGAAGACAGAGAGGGGGAGAGAAAGATAAACACCTGCAGACCTGCTTCACTGCATGTGAAGTGACTTCCCCGCAGGTGGGTTGCCAGGGGATCAATCCAGGATCCTTACACCAGCCGTTTCACTTTAAGCCATGTGCATTTAACTCACTGTGCTACTGCCAGACTCTCTCCCTTCACTTCTTGAGGACTGACTGCAGCAACCCATGGACTTCACAGCTGGTGGACTCAGGCCCCTACAACTCCAGATCCCACACTTCAGCCTCAGGTCCCTGTGCCCTTCACCTGTCAGCCCAGCCCCTTGCCATCACCTCACCCCTTTTGCATGTCAGGCCCCACCCCTCGCCATCAAGCCCCAGCCCTCTAGGCCCACCAGGCCTACCATTGGCCTCACACTGGCCCTTACTACTCTTACTTATCGCTCCCTGTCTTATTCCAGTTCTTTTAAAAACACCTGCATGATATCATTCAGGTTTCTACCCAAAAAGTTCCTGTTTACCCCTACACTGCTATTTCTTTGACAGAAATGGAGTCTTTTACAAACATTGACCCATTTAAATATGGCCATTAGATAAAAAGAAAAGGGTAGATGTAGGAAAATTGTGAGGATGTAGGTGCACTTGGCAGGGCTTGAGCTGAGGGGCAAGTCCATCCTTTGTCTCTCTCTCTCTCCACTGAGAGGTCTATCGAGGAGAGACAGGACCCCTCCAAGATTTGCCTCATCTTATCAGACTCCCTGCCTCACAAAGCACATTGCATTTTTCTGCCTCCAGGAGCCTGGCTTTCCTGAAAACATTAAGCCAGCTCCCCCTGCTCCACCCTGCATTCCTTGATACTATGGTCTGCCTTTTTATTATCTACATATCAATCTTCTGCTTTGGCTTATAAATGACTTAAGGCCTCCTCCCTACTCCCCCACCTATTCTGCTCATTTAATATATTCTTTTCCTACCCTCAAGAGTTTCCAGGCATGGGATGGGCAGACTGGGAGGCTGATGCTGGTCATTGCAGTTTCCGCCGCATGGCTTAACCAGTTGTGCTACCGCTTGACTCTAGGGCGTTCGGATGAATAATGACTTGAATGGCCTTGATGCCATGAGCTTGGTTTTTGGGTTATCTTTCTATCTCGTGACACTAGACCGACAGTTTCATTTGTATTCCTCTGATCATTAGTAACTTTGAGCATTTTTCATATATTTATTGGCCCATTGAATCTCTTCTTTAGAAAAGGTTCTGTCCATTTCGTAGCCACATTTTTCTTTCTTTTTTCACACACACACACACACACACACACACACACACACACACACACACACAAATTTATTTATTTTAATGAGAGAGGGATTGAAAGGTCAGGGCAATGGTTTATGGTGGTGCTAGTGATTAAAGGTCTAGTGATTAAAGGTGCTAGTGGTTAAAGGTCTGGTTTATGGTGGTGCTAGTGATTAAACCTGGGAGGGACTTTGGGGCTTCAGGCATGAAAACCATTTGCATAACCATTATGCTATCTCCCCAGTTTCCACCTACTCCCAATTTCTCATTGGGGCTGTTTGTCCTTTTCTTGTTGAGTTCAGTGAGTCTTTGTTTATGTATGTTAGTAACTTTCTGTCCTATGTGTGAAATAAAGATTTCTTTCTCCCACTCCATGGGTAGTCTCAATTTTTCTGCATGGAGAAGCTTTTCAGTTGGAGGTAGATCTATTATTTTATCTTTGTTTTCTTTGTAGTGGGATTTGAATTGTGAAAGATGTCTTTTAAAAGTTATGTTGAAGGAAAATGCAGGACACAGAGTACTAGAGAGTACATTTTGTTTTCACTGAGTTTGCACACTTGGAGCAGAGACTCACTTGGTGAAGGGCTCCCTACCCCCCCCCCCTTTTTATTTGTTTCTGCATTGTATGAAGGGGAAGGAGTTTACTCCATAGGGCCAATGAAAAGTTGGTCTGTGATGTAAAAAGGGTTATAAGGAATAGGGCCTTGGATAAAGAGGGGTCTTTGGCCTGGTTCTCTTTTCTGGGTGCTTGACATAATAGATGAGGCCAAGTAACCCTCAGGGAATCTATCTCAGAAGCCTTTTTCCTAACCTTACTTTGCATGACTAATAAAGAGCGATTTTTGGAATCATACACCTGAACACTTGTGCTTTTGAAATTCATTTAAAACAAAGCAACAAGGAACCCAACAGGAAAACAAAAAAAAAGAGGATCCTTCTTCTTTCCCCATCCTCTCAACAGTTACACAGTTACAAGGAAGAGCACTGCCAAGTGGGGACCAGGGTCTTGAACCTGGTTCCTTGTGCACTGTAAAGTGTGTGCTCAGTCAGGTACACTACCCCTGAGCCCTCAATTAAACATTTATATCTAACTCATATTCAGATTAGTGCAGTTATTCTGAACTATTAACAGATAGCCCCTTCCACTTTTTTTGCTTATAGATGCTCAGGGACAACCAGGAAATTGCCTCATTTCCTTAGGGGGAGTCTTACAGGGAGAGAAGGATCCAAAAATTGCCCTCACTGTGCCAAGATATGAAATACATGGGGGAGCCAAGACACAGGTAAACATCTAAAATAATCCTGCAGTGTTATGCTTTTCTAAAGGCAGAATTATCTGGGTGGCCATTGTAAGGTAGCATTTGTATTCTCTGACTAAGCAGAATAGTATGTTAGGATCTCATATGCACATATTTCTATGTATATCTGACTTGGAGTAAAATTGAGGGGAATAGATTTGCTTGTTTTTTGTTTTTTCTTCAGAACAATCACAAGTCATTTTTTAGAATCATGGTTAAGATTTTTTCAAATATACTGTAGTATATTCAAGTGTAGTGCCATATAGAATAATATAGTATAGTGTCTTGCAGCATATTATATTATAGTATAGTGTAGTATAGTATATAGTATGGTATAGTATAGGTATTATGTTACTTTGCCCGCTTATGTATAAAAAGAATTTAATTAGTCAACAAGTGCCAGGATTATCTCTGTCAATATTTCAGACCCTTAAGGAAAGATAAGGGTAATAATTAATACAGAGAGATAGGCAGAATCCTTATGCAATCGATTCAGCTTTCATCACAAGTCAGAGTTTATATACACTTAGGGAAAAATAGCATACACTGTCAGTGAGCACAACATGCATTTTTTTTATTTCTTTATAACCCCAACACCACGTTAACTACAACCAAACAGTGCTCTGCTCCTATTACAGTTCTCAACTCTCAAATAAATAAATAAGCAAAAAAAATGAATACATAAATAATATTGTAAGAAATAAAGTCTGATCATCTGACAGCCCAGGAAGTGCCTCAGCAGTGTGGTTCTGGTGTTGGTGTTTAATACCAGCACAATTTTAAAAACAAGAAAGATCAAAGAAAACCCTGTGGATCTCCATGGAGAGCAGCATGGTGCTCTGAAACTTCATTCTTTCTCTCTTCTGTTTGTGCACAATGTCTTAATATATACATAGCCTTTTGTTGCCCTTGTTTTTTATTGTTTTAGTTGTTATTGTTGTTGTCATTGTTAGATAGGACAGAAAGAAATAGAGATAGGAGGGGAAGATGGGGGGGAAGATAGACACTTGCATCCCTGCTTCACTGCTTGTGAAGTGACTCCCCTGCAGGTGGGGAGCGGGGAATCAAATCAGGATCCTTACTCTGCTCCTTGGGCTTTGCACTTAACCTGTTGCGCTACTGCCCAGTTCTCATGCACAATGTCTGTATCTCAAATATCATATTAAAATAAAATGAAATAAATGAGTGTTGTAAGAAGGTAGTTCAGTGGCTGTGAGGGAACCTGTATTAGACCCTGAGTTTGATACTGAATACCAAAGAAAATTAATAGGTAAGTTCACAAGAAACTTCTAACACCTCTCCAAGTATAACTGAATTAGGATGTGTAACTTTGCTCTGCCATGGGTAAGAATTACATCCTATCCATGACTGACGTTAGTAAAATTAATTACTCAATGGTCACCTTGAGGGGTCCCTGGACTATGAGTGGCAAAACTGGCGGTGAGAGTTTTACAGACACCTCACATGGTGAGAGGATAATCTTTTTTTAATTTCATTATTGGGGAATTGATGTTTTACATTCGACAGTAAATATAGTAGTTTGTACATGAATAGAGAGGAGATTTTTTTTAATTTTTATTTATAAAAAGGAAACACTGACAAAAACCATAGGATAAGAGGGATAGAACTCCATACAATTCCCACCACCAAAACTCTGTATCCCATTCCCTCCCCTCATAGCTTTCCTATTCTTTATCCCTCTGCGAGAATGGACCCAGGGTCATTATGAGGTGCAGAAGGTGGAAGGTCTGGCTTCTGTCATTGCTTCCCTCTCAACATGTACTATACACCATGAACCCCAAAATAAAATGATAAAAGTAACAATAAAAAATACCTCAAAATATTCCATAAGCCTGCTTCAAAACTTTGTAAAAACATTTTTTACATTTATGTTTCTTTTTAAAAATATTTATTTTCCCCTTTTGTTGTCCATTTTTTCATATATATTGTTGTAGTTTTTGATGTCATCATTGTTGGATAGGACAGAAAAAAATGTAGACAAGAGGGGAAGATAGAGAGGGGGAGAGAAAGATAGACACCTGCAGACCTGTTTCACGGCCTGTGAAGTGACTCCCCTGCAGTTAGGGACACGAGGCTTGAAACTGGATCCTTACACCGTCCTTGCACTTTGTACCATATGCCCTTAACCTGCTGCCCTACCGCCCAGCTCCCACATTTTCCTTTCTTATATGTACCTTTTTATATACCTATCCATATATTTAGATAACCTCAATAGCTACATCTATACACTTGGCACTTTGTTGACAAAGAAATCCACAAGTATGTCTTCTAAAGCAACTCTAGTTCTGTATCTTTAAGCATGTGTACTTTTGCAAGGGAGGACTTATTTAATAATAGATTGAATGACATATGTTGATGCTTTATATTTTCATAATAAGAATCAATAGGTTTTACTTCATGGCACTTATTATTTGTTTTCTTTATTGGGCATAGCTATCTTTTTTTCTGATAGTGATGAATAAATATAATCTCACCATGGTAAATGAATTTACTCTCCTAGGACAAACAAACCGCCCTGAACTCCAGGCTCCATTGTTTGTGCTGTTCCTCATCATCTACATGACCTCACTGGTGGGCAACTTGGGCATGGTCATCCTCACCAAGATGGATGCTGTTGGTATGCATGAGACCCCTTCTGTTTCATTTGGTTTAAATCCCCCCTGCTTAACACTATTCTATTTACATAACCACTTCATTCTATTTACATAACCACTGTTAACAAGTTCCACCCTCCCTCCAGGGCATTTGTGGTTCAGTGATAGGATTCTCGCCTAATCTGCCCCCTCTTTGTCACACTCTGATTTTCACCAGTCACTTTTCTCTCCACCCTCTCTATGTCACATCCTGTTTCCACCTTACTTGGCAAGTATATATAAAGACAGCATTGTGAGTTTTACAGTACTGTACTTTGAGTTTAACTTAGCTCGTCTTAGATTGTGCTGCGTCCTGCATGAATAAAGAGATACTGCCTACAGCTCAACCATGAGTCCCTGGTCGTCTGTTACCCGCCCGTGAAGCCAGCCCGGCGAAAACAACCTAACCCATCGAAAACAACAGGATGCCACACTGAAGACACTCATGTACTTCTTCCTCAGACACCTGGCTTTCACCCATCTTGGTTATTCAACAGCTGTGGGGCCAAAAATGATAGTCAATTTTCTTGCAGATCAAAATACAATCCCCTTCTTTTTTTGAGCTATACAGCTGGGTTTCTTCAACTTTTTCATGTTCTATCAACTATTTATTCTGTCTGTCATGTCGCTATGTGGCCATCTGTAACCCTCTGCTCTACACAGTCATCATGTGAGAATGAGTTTGTCTAACCCTGGTCATCATCCCCTATCTATACAGTGCCTTTGTGTCTCTTATAGTCACCATAAAGCTTTTTAGTTTACCCTTCTGTGGCTATAATGTCATCAATCATTTCTACTGTGACAATTTCCCCCTGTTTTCTTTGCTGTGCTCTAGTACACACATGGTTGAATTCTTAATATTATTCTTTTTTTAATATTTATTTTATTTATTTATTCCCTTTTGTTGCCCTTGTTGTTTTATTGTTGTAGTTATTATTGTTGTTGTCATTGTTGGATAGGACAGAGAGAAATGGAGAGAGGAGGGGAAGACAGAGAGGAGGAGAGAAAGATAGACACCTGCAGACCTGCTTCACCGCCTGTGAAGCGACTCCCCTGCAGGTGGGGAGCCAGGGTTCGAACCGGGATCCTTATGCTGGTCCTTGTGCTTTGTGCCACCCGCTGCGCTACAGCCCGACTCCCCTTAATATTATTCTTCTCTGCTCTCAATTTAATCTTCACCCTTGTGGTAGTGCTTGCTTCATACTTTCTCATCTTCATAGTTGTTCCCAAGATGAAATCTGCTGAGGGGAGACGCAAGGCTTTCTCCACCTGTGATTCCCACCTGATGGTTGTCATAATTCTCTATGGCACCTTGCTATTCATGTATGTGAAACCCAAATCTAGTCATTCCTTTGACACAGATAAAATGGCATCTATATTTTGCACCCTGGTCATCCCCATGTTGAATCCCTTGATCTATAGTTTGAGGAACAAAGATGTAAAACATGTACTACAAAGGTTGTGGAAAAAAGTATGCAGTGTTTTTTTTTTTTTTTAAGCTCCATCATCTCATGTCATTCTGATAATTAGCAGGTGTGTGTTAGACAGGAAGCATATTTTAAGAGGTGAAAAACAAGCACACAGACTTATACTGAGCCATTTCAAAACTTTTTCATTTGTAAATCACACCTGTATGTGTTGAATATATACATTTGCCAGCCATGAACAAAAGTTGGCATTTGTAGGAAATAAAACAAACTTAAGCATGATGATTGAGTGTAACTAGTAGTATTGTGAATGTACTGGATAATGTAGCCAGTAAGAGCAGTGAGGTTTCATTGTTTCTGTGAAAATTGGTGGTTATACATAGGAAGATAACATGACCCTTGTTTTCTCAACATTTGAAATCATTTTCCATGGTCCCTGTCTGTGCATACCTGTGTTTGTTTTGTACATGAAACCACTTTTTATTTTCTGCTCTATTATTAAACTATTCTTTATGGTGTGTTACTCTAATTTTATATTACAGTGTCTGGCAGTCTTTTCTGATTATATTGCAAGGATTTGATGTCGAGTTACCATAAAACTGGTTTCTGCTATTTTAAAATTTCAATAGGCATTGTATATATAGTAATGGAATTGGATTGTCTTATATTCTCAAAGACAAGGAATGATAGTTTCTATGTTGTTGGGTACATTTTAATAAGAATGCTATATATATGTTCATGTGAAAATAATTGTTAACTATAAAATAATAGTTAAGTGTTCATACAGATGCTTTAAATTTAATTTTACTTTATATGTTTATTATTTTTAATTCATAGGACAGATAAATTTAGAGGGAAGAGGAGAGAAAGAGAGAGAGAGAGAAAGAGAGAGAGAGAGAGAGAGAGAGAGAGAGACTGGAAGCACTTTTTCACCTCTAGTGAAGAATGAAGCCTGTAGGTGGGGACCAAGGACTTAAACCCACAACTTTGCATAAAGTAACACGTGTGCTCAACTAGATGGGCCATCATCAGACCCTTGATTAATTTTTAATTACTAAATAATACTACTCATAGCTGGGGAATTTGCTTAGTGGCTAGAGTGCAGAAATGGAATGATTGGGAACTGAAATTGATCACAGCATTGCAAATATTGAAGCATTGCTCTGGTGTCTATGCACCTCTCTTTCATTAATTAAATAGATAAATAATTTTAAAGCATTTTGTTTTAAATTATACCAAAATATTTTTATTATTTTCAAAAATCTCTAGTGTCTGGCTTTGAGAAACTAGTATCACTACACAAACCAAAAACCCTCTTGCAATAGAGATTTAATGTGACTTTTGACCATTTCTCAACAGAAATCCAAAAATAAATAAATAAGCAGAATTAATTTGAGATTTTACAAATGTAGACAACAGTTTAATTTGATGTTTCTTTTTAAGCAAGACTATATTATATCAGGATTTTTTTATAGATTTCTCATGAACTATAAAAATTAAATTAGATACTAGACCTTAGTTGAAAGATTGCTAGACAATTTTAAAGATCATTGAAATCTACTGCATAACACAATAATTGATTTTTAATATGAATAACGATTAGAATAAAAAACAAATCCCAAAAATGCCACTCAAATATAAATTCTATAAAATAATTGTGGCTTAGATTGTTTCATATGCACATGAATGTGTATGTGTGTGTACATGTTTATATGTATGTATATATTATCTCTGAGCACATGTATATTACAATATTGAATGGGGCATTAAGAAGTCCCTAGGAGAGGAACCGGGTGGTGGCGCACCTGGTTGGGTGCACATGTTACAATGCAGGTTCGAGCCCTTGGTCCCCACCTGCAGGGGGAAAGCTTTAAGAGTGGTGAAGGAGGACTGCAGATGTCTCTCTGTCTCTCTCCTCTATCTCCCCCTTCCCTTTCGATTTCTGGTTGCTTCTATCCAATAAATAAAGATAATAAAAATAAATAAATAAATAAAAGATTTTTAAAAAGAACCCCTTAGAAGATAGCATAATGGAGGAGATAGTGTAATGGTTATGCAAAGAGACTCTCATGCCTGAAGCTCCAGGGTCTCAGGTTCAATCCCCCACACCACCATAAGGCAGAGCTAAGCAGTTCTCAGGGACAATAACGACAATAAATACATAAGTAAATAAAATTTTTAAAGATATATATATATATATATATATATATATATATATATATATATTAGGATTTTAAGTGCATTCATGCAGTTCTTTCATTTTGAGTTTTTAGATAAAGGCAGAGAAAGAGGGAGTGAAAGACATCACATCACCAAAGTTTCCTTCAGTGTCTGTGACTGGGCGTGAACTTGCACTGTCGGCTATTCAAGTGAGCTGTTACACCAGGCAGTTTCTTGCAATTTAAGACATTCAGAGGCTATAAAATATTACACAATATAGATAAATACAGAATAACACTGTAATAGTTCTAATATCCATTATGGACAAAATATGTTGACCAATCAAGCATTAATTCTGTTTTCCAGTACTGATGCAAAGCATTGCCCCAAACCTAAATTTAGCAGAAAGCCCCATAGTAAAATATTAACTATAATTCCACTAAGATAGAAAAAACACTAGTAAAATTGCTGTTTTCAGTGAAATATGAGATTGTTGAATTTTTAACTCTATAGGACCAGAATTTTAGGCACAGTGACAGAAAATAAGGAGGCCAACTTTCTTTTCAGCCCTATTCCTATGGCTAAAACACACTGGTATTACTTTTTCAGACAGAAAGATAGATAGATGATAGATAGATGATAGATAGATAGATAGATGAATGATAGAGTAGGAGACCACAGAACCAGAGCATCCTCCAATTCAGTGGGAACTAGACTACAACCTAGTTCACTTCCTTGGCTAACAAGTCACTATGCAAAGGAACTATTTTGCTAGCCATGAGTCTGTTAAAGTTTTTTTTTTTTTTGGACACTTTTTTTTTATAAAAGTGATGGGGGCTCAGTGAGAGGTGAAGCATTGCTCTCTTTCTCTCTCATCTCTATCTCTCTCTTATAGCTAATAAGAATAAATTAAATAAAATATAAAAAGGAAATAGTTCTTAAAAAGAAGTCTACCAAAATTATAGTGACAATTCCAATGTACTAGAAGTCTATGTGTTAAAAATGCAAATCATCTCAAAATACCTTCAGGGAAACTCTGGAAATAAACCACTTAGCTATGGTTCACTTAAATCAAGTGTAAAAAATTAGAGATGCTGTGGTCAGGGAAGTAGCGCAGTGGTAAAACTTTGGACTCTCAAGCATGAGGTCTTGAGTTCGATCCCCGGCAGCACATGTGCCAGAGTGATGTCTGGTACTTTCTCTCTCCTGCTATCTTTCTGATAAGAAAATAAAATATTTAAAAAAATTAGAGATGCAATACACAAATAACAAAGCCATCTACCTTGCTGGTGACTACAAACTATCCCCTTCTTGTGTTATCTTACCAGTGCTTAAGGGACAATTAAAAATTGCCTTTCTGTTCCTCAGAGCAAATCTGAATCTCAAAATGAGAAAAGAATCTATACATTGTTCTCACAGTGCCAGGGCAAGAAGCATATAGGGGAGCAGTGACTGAGTTGTCCTTACAGGTAAAACAACAGTGTGTTTCATTAATCATTATAATTTAAGTGACGTCTGGATGACAACGCTATAATCTGTGATGAAACATGGCAGACTGTCAGGATTTCTGATTCATTTGTCTCTGTGTGGTGTATTCTGGTTAATTTTTAAGTACTTTCACAATTGCTAATAAGCATTTCAAAATACCTATATCTGTTTCATATATATTATTCATGTTTAAATAGTACTTAATTGTATAAAAAAAGAGTATCAAAACTGAGAGTAAACAAATCCTGACAAAAATCTAGAGGGAATAAAAATCAAAGAAAAACAATAACAGTATTAGGAAGCTGCTATGATCTAATGTCCAACTGGATCTTCACCTAATCTTAAATTATTAATTAATGATGAAGCATCACTGGATTTGAGACCTTTCTTACACCTTTCACAGTAATATGATGATGTTAAATGTTTACATCAATATGCCAGTGTGAGTCCTTTCTGATGTTTCTGAGCACAGGGGGGATTTTCTCAAGTTAGGAAGCCATGAAAAATAATTTCTGGAGGCTAAAAGATTTTGAGTAGTCAGTTTTATGTGATGGAGCTGTGAGCAGTGTATTGAATTTCTGATAGAACATGCCAGAAAAGAAAATTATACTTTTATTTTGAAAAGTATAATATTAAAAAAAAAAGTTGGTGGCTGGGCAGTGGCTTAACCAGTCAAGGGCACCTATTATCCTGGACAACAACTCAGATTCTCCACCTGCAGGGCGAAAGCTTCATGAGTGGTGGAGCAAAGCTACAGGTGTCTTTCTGTTCTCTCCCTTTCGATTTCTGTCTCTATCCAATAAATCAATAAATATCAAAACTGTTTTAAAATTTAAAGACAAATTGACTATCAGTGCTATGGTAGAATATGAAAAACGTAACCTGACGGATTTTATATAAGTTTAAATCTTAGACTCTTCAGAGACAGGCTGATCACATAGGCATTACTATACGGGTTATAATGAAAATGTCAATGCGAAATAAGAAACATATTTGGTAAGTCGTTTAGAATCACAAAATGACAAAACCCCCCACACACATGATTTTAAATTTAGTCATGGACTTGGGGCATATTGGATGGGGTAGGAGACAAGAGGAACCTGGGATCAATGACTTGAGTAACATGTTATTGACCTGTGGATCACCCCTACCTGACTGAAGTCAATTCACACAAAATTAATTTATATGCTCTCAGGTAATGATAATCCATTTCAGGTAACTTTATTTCAACTTAAATTTCTTTTTTAAAAAATATTTTTTAAAATTATTATTGGATAGAGACAGAGAGAAATTGAAACGGGAGGGGGGAGACAGAGAAAAAGACAGAGAGACACCTGCAGTCCTGCCTCACCACTCCTGAAGCTTTTCCCCTGCAGGTGGGGACCAGGGGCTTGAACCTGGGTCCTTGCACACTGTAATGGGCATGCTTAAGCAGATGCACCACAGCCTGGCCCCTCAACTTAAATTTCAGTGTAAAAGTCAGAAGATTAAAAAAAAAGAGAGAGAGAAAAAAAGTAAAGAGGACAGATGGAGCTCTCACAATCCATGGAGTATGACAAAGATGCATAAATGAATATTCAAAAGTGCATAGTTATGGAATTTAAATGTTCTATGACTCATGTAACCCTTAATTTATCTCTATTCAAAGCAAAAGATTCATAAGTGGTAGCAATCCCAATTGTGGGACTCTACCACAAGTGAAAAAAATATATATGCTATGTATTTAATCTGAAACGATAATCATATTCTCAACTCTGACGCCATCTTCCCAGACAATACTTTTAGTCCACCTGAACATTAAGTATCAGGCTCAGGCAAAAATTGCTAAAGTCATAGGCCCCTTGAAACCTATCCAAAACAGACTTCCCACACGAAGATCCCTAATTTCATCTAATTAGCTACTGAGTTGTCTGTCTGTCTGCTTCATTTTAGGCAAGATGCAATTTCTAACTGGCAGGGACAGACCAAAAGAATTATCACTAACAGCTGAAAATCATATAAGAGAAGCCCCATGGCAAATGATCAGTTATAGGGACACGTTATTTAAATGTAAAATCACTTCATCTCCCGCTGCTCCCCATACCTTGAAACACTGAAAACTTGACTACAATTTTATGATTAACTTTAGCCAGGTAGAAGAAGTGAGTTAGGAATACAAGACAGAGGCCACAATTAAATTTGACTCATTAGTCACTGCAGGTTCTTCTGGCAAAATGAAGACAGTTTTCTCCTCTCTTGCAGCTGCTGAGTTCTCAAATGCTTAAGGGACAATGGAAATAAATTGCATATTAACTCCATAGGGAGAACGTGAAAACAACAACAGAATCTTTAAATGGTTTTCACTGTGATCTGGCAGGAAGCACAAGGGGCAGCCAAAACAGAGTTTTCATTACAGGTAAACAAACAGCATTTCAGTAGCATTTAAATAAATGGCATTTCAGTAGCATTTACTTTAAGTAATATTTACAAAGTAATTATCACTTTTACTCTGTCATGAAGAACAGTTACAAGCTAGGGTTTCCAAATAAGTTCTGTGTGATGGTTTCTGATACATTTAAAAAAAATATTGTCATGACTGCTGATAAGCATCTTTGAAATATAGCTCATAGTGTAGTTAGTCACTGTAGTTCGTAAACATTATGTCCATTTACATAAATATTTAACCAGGTTAAAATGGATGTTTCTGCGGAGAAGAAATGAATCCAATATAAAGGGATTCAGGAAAAGACAATATGGCAGCATTATGAAGTAATTGGTATTAAGTTTCTAATTTTATTTTTTTCCTCCTAACCCTCAGTTATTTAAGGACTCAGAGCTCTTCCCATTCACTTAACAATAGCATTGCAATATTTTCTGTTTATATGGATAAAAATAGTGTAGATTGTTGCTGATGTCAGTGAGCTATGAAAATGCAGCTCTTGAAGGTAGGGCATTTGAAGTCCTCAGCTTTACGGGGATGGTACAGTTCACAGTGTACTTATCGTTTAGTAGAGGCTGACAAAAAGCATATAGAATTTTTGTCAGAAAGTCTAGTATTTTAATTTATTTAATATTTTAATTATTTATTGTAATATGAGAAAGACAGAGAGAAAAAAAGAGGGTAGGTGTGGGGAAGAGGAAAAGAAGGTAAGAAGGAACCAAAGGAGTGCTGAGCTCTACTTTATGGTAGTGTCGGAGATCAGAGCCTGGGACATTAGGACTTCCATTTTATGTCCCCAGTTATAAAGTCTCCATGGTATGCACATGCAATATTTGTAGATATGTGAATATATCCACATGTCTTTTGCATAACCACTAGACTATCTCCCAAGCTCCAGAGAATGAAGTCTTAAAACTTATATTTGGAAAATTATGGAATGGTGATCAGTTGCTTCTCATGGACATCTTGATCTGGTAGAGCACAGTTTATAGTTCCTTACCTGAAACCCACATTTGTCAAGGTCATATTGAATGAAGCCTTTGACCTTTGTCCCTAAACAGACTCATTTTGTCTCTTATTCCAGTGATTAAAATTTTCTTTTTCAGTGCTGTTCAGTATCTCTGATATCACACATGCATATATGTGGACTGTGCCTTATAAAGTATTTTCTGTGAACCACATGTGCATTTTCTAGATCATATTTATAATTTACTCTCATAATCGTATTTCTGTATTTGATTTTTTAGAGCTCATTGAGAGGTTCTTGCATTGCTGTCTTCCTTTTCTCTGTGTTTTTACTTTCTTTCTCTCCCTCTCTCCCTGCCTCACTCCCTAACATAGCCCCCTCCCTTATTTTATAAGAATTACTCAAACAATTTTAAGCTACTGAATTATCAGTTCAGGGCCATCTTGTGCAACAATGCCTGGTATTTTCAAATTACTGACATACTCATTATATATTATGTAATTATTCATATATCTACAAATATTGTGTTTCCATAATATGGAGACTTTAGGGTTTTGCTGACGAATTGCAAAGTCCAAGGAAACAACATACAGCGGTTATTTTAAGGACTTTAATTCATGAAGTTCTACAGCCTCAGCCAGCTTCAGCCAGAGCTGAGCAGCTGATAAATATTTAGCAAATAATATTTAAGGAATCTACCACAAATGTAAAAGATAATATAACATAAAAATAGGTAGGGGGTCAGGCAGTGGTGCACCACGTTAAATGAACATAATACTACGCACATGGACTCTCGCCAAGGATCCCTGTTCAAGTACTCCAGCTCCCCACCTGCAGGGGATCTCTTCACAAGGGGTGAAGCAGATCTGCAGGTGTCTGTATTTCTTCCTCTCTATCTTTCCCTCCTCTTTCCATTTCTCTCTGTCCTATCCAATTAATGGGAAACAAACAAACAAACAAACAAAAAATGGTCTCCAGGAGCAGTGGATTTGTAGTGCAGGCACCTCAGTGATTACCCTGGAGGCAAAAAAAAGGGGGGGGGGGAGGGGGAAGAACTAGTCTATTTTTGGTACAGAAGCGACTCAACCTTTGTATACATACCTGGAAACATCACAGTGATGTTGGAATGGTGGGATATATAAGATACTATGCAAGAGGATGCCCCCCCTGTATTAAGGTAACTTATTATCAGCTGATGTTAGTGCGTAATCAAGATGTACTCACCTGCATCTGTGGCCAACACCTTTCACTGTCACAAGCAAACTGAATCCAAATACTGTAAACATTTAGTAGGAAAACCACTCACTTGACCTGAACTTTATTCGTTTTAAAAATTTTTATTTATAAAATGAAAATGTTGACATGACTATAGGATAAGAGGGGTATATTTCCATACAGTGCCCACCCCCAGAGCTTCATATCCAATCTCCTCCCTGGATAGCTTCCCTATTCTTTATCTCTCTGGGAGTATGGATCCAGGATGTCTCCACACACATTATGGTGTGCAGAGACCTTCCACCTTCTGAACTTTATTCTTTTCCATATATGTGTATATATATATATATATACATACATACATATATATATATATATATAGTGTACAAATACATAAAATTACCAATCTATGTGCATATCAAACTTTTACATTCAATTTTACATACACGTCTTCAATTACACACAAGTGAATGGACAGTTGCCCTGATAATTATAAATTATCAACTGTGAAAATCAATTTATAAACATGTCTTTTACATTTTTGCCATGGGGCTGGGTGGTGGCGCACCTGGTTGATCACACTTTACAATGCACAAGGACCAGGTTTCATGCCCCCAGCTCCCACCTGTAGGGGGAAAACTTCCTAAGTGGCAAAGCAGGGCTGCAGGTGTCTCTCTGTCTCTCTTCCTCTCTATCTTCCCCATACCTCTTGACTTCTGACTGTCTCTATTCAATAAATAAAGATAATAATTTAATAAAATAAAATAAAATCTTGCTAAATTACACTATGCCAGACTAATCGGTTATAAATTGATATTTCTCTACGGAATAGCTTCTCTTAACCTTCCATGGAGAAACTCAATCTTACTGTGCTGAACTATTTCATTCTCATGGGCATCACAGACCGCCCTGAGCTCCAGACTCCATTGTTTGTGCTGTTCCTCTTCATGTACATGACATCTCTGATGGCCAACTTGGGCCTGGTCATCCTCACCAGGATGGATGCCAAGCTGCAAACACCTCTGTACTTCTTCCTCAGACACCTGGCTCTCATGGATTTTGGATGTTCAACAACAGTGAGCCCCAAAATGCTTGTGAATTTTGTTGTGGGTCAAAATAAAATCTCTTTCTGTCTGTGTGCCTTACAGCTATCACTTTTCAGTTTTTTTATTGCTAATGAATTTTTCATTCTGTCGGCAATGTCCTACGACCGCTATGTGGCCATCTGCAACCCACTGCTCTACGCTGCCATCATGTCACCCAGGCTGTGTCAGGTGCTTACGGCAATTCCTTATATTTATAGCACAGTTGTTTCTCTTACCATCACCTTCGAGATATTTAACCAACCTTTCTGTGGTGGCAATGTCATTCGTCATTTTTACTGTGACAGTGTCCCTTTGATATCTTTGTTCTGTTCAGGGAGACGTGAAATTGAAATGATTATTATGATCTTTGGAAGTTTTAATTTGCTTTGCTCTGTTCCAATAGTTCTGGTATCTTACTTGTTCATTTCAGTGGCCATTCTTAGGATGAAATCTGCTGAGGGGAGACGCAAAGCTTTCTCCACCTGTGGCTCCCACTTGACGGTGGTCACTCTGTTCTATGGGACTTTGATCTTTATGTATTTGAAACCAAATTCCAGCCATTCCTTGGAAACTGATAAAGTGACATCCATCTTTTATACTCTCATTATCCCGGTGCTGAACCCTTTGATCTATAGCTTAAGGAATAAAGATGTAAAACATGCTCTTCAGAGGATGTGGAAAAAATTATGGAATGTCTTTTCTAAAATTTGTTGTACAAAGTGTATCTCTGAGTAGGTTACTAATGTTAGATTGTGTTTTCCTCTATAGAAGTAAAATCTGAATAAATACTTTCAATGTGTATTCTATATTTTTGTATCATTTAAAAAATCTTCCCTTTTTTAGCAGATGAAGAGATGTTCATTTAAATGAGAGAGAGAGAGAGAGAGAGAGAAAGAGAGAGAGAGAAAGAGAGAGAAAAAGGGATGATTCTCAAAGGAAAAAGGTCTAGTATCTCAAGTTTAATACTTTCTACAACATTGAACTAGACAAGGCAAAACACTGATACTTCTACCTGACCCCATCACCTATTCCCTCAAACAGAAACTTTTAGAGAATTGAAGACATATATAAGAAAAAAGATAATCTGGGGCTGATTAAACCCAACCTATGAAATAGGGAGTGTATCACTGAACAAAACTAAATTGACTTGACTTCCTTGGGAAGAACTAAACTGTTTAAACCCCCGGACGTGATGCAGTGGATAACACACTGGACAATCAAGCATGAGGTCCCTAGTGAAGCCTTGTTGGGCAGCCCCCCTGGTATTACATGTGCCAGAATGATGCCCTGGTTCTCTCCCTCTTTCTCAAAAGTAAGCAAACATATAAACATATAAATATTTTTAAAAGATCCTATTACTCAATTCCTGCTCATTTAAAAATATGAACATTTCATTTGAAATTCACAACAAAGTCAATCAAGTAAATGATAGTATATTAATTGCACCAATGAAAAATCTAGCCCCATGGAGTCATTTCTCAAATTCCTTAACAAAAAATAGACATAGTTAATTCTTTTCCTGAGCCAACTTTAAACTTTTGATTGCCTATTGACTTTTGAGGGGAAGGGATTGCTAAATTAAACATGTCTATTAATTTTACTTCAAATAGGCAAGAAGATAAATTCAGTATTTGTGTTATGATTTAGTTCAAGTGAAAGTATTGTGTGATCTGTATCAATTTTTTTTGCCATTTTGAAATACTTCCTAGATAACTTTCCTTAAATTTTTATTTTAAATTTTGTTTTTAACATTCAGTTAACTTGTTTTCATCAGAGATACTGTTCTAACACCTGAAATAAAAATTTTGTTTGAATCGTATACAAATCATATATGATTATCAACTATTCAGCATCAATATATCAATGATAGGTAGCCATAGGAGTATAAATAACAGTGTATTTATATTTATTTTCACTGATTAATACAGCTATATTTTATGTAGGAGAGAGCTTGAGATAATTAGTATCACTTTATCTGAATTTGTTGTTCTGGGGGTCAAACCTGAAACTTCCATCTTGCAAGTTTTGTATTCTGCTGTTGAACTATCTCTCTGGCCCTTATGGAAACTGTATACCTGTTTTAAATGATTAAAAATAGATTTCCAGGGGTCAGTGATGGTGCACCTGATTTAGTGTACAATTACCAGTTTGAGGTCCGGGTTGTGGAGAAGTCTGTAGATTCCTCAGAATGCTAGAAGTAGACTTCCCTTATGATCCAGCAATTTCTCTCCTGGGGATTTACACAAAGGGAACAACAGCACTGTCAGAAGAGATCTGTATATACCTGTGTATAACTGCAATGTTTGTAATAGCCAAAACCTAGAAGCAGACCACATGTCCAACAACAGGTGAGTGTGGGATGGGGGAGGGGGGGTTGGTATGGAATGTTATCCAGATGTTAAAAACAACTAGTTCTTCACCTTGGAGTCATTTTGGATGGAACTAGAGGCATTATGTTAAGTGAGATAAGCTCAAAAGAGAAGTTTGAATATCAAATGATCTCACTTATAAGAGGGATTTGTCAACTGTGACTGGGAGGGAGAGCAGAATATGTGACCTGGACTGGGCATGACATATTGCATCAAAGCAAAGGACTTGGGGGCAAAGAGGGAGAGAAGTGTGGGGTCATAGTGTACGATGAAGTTGTAATTATATATCAATGATTGTACTGCAATTCATTAACACTGTCCATAAATAAAAAAAAATAAAACAAAATTTAGACTTTTAAATTTTTTTATTATCTTTATTTATTTATTCGATGGAGACCGCCAGAAGTTGACAGGGAAGGGGGTGATAGAGAGGGAAAGAGACAGAGAGACATCTGCAGACCTGCTTCACCACTCTTGACGCTTTCCCCCTGCAGGTGGGGACTCTAGGCTCAAACCTGGGTCCTTGCGCACTGTAACATGTGCACTCAACCAGGTGCGCCAACACCTGGCCCTGAAATTTAGACATTTAGGCATGAAGCCCCAGCTTTGATCATGGACATTGCACAAGCCAAAGTCATGCTCTGGTTTTCACTTCCTGTCACATTAATCAATACAATTATAGTGGGCCGGGCAGTAGCACACCAAATTAAGCTCACACAGTACGAAGCACAGTGAAATGTGCAAGGATTCTGGTTCAAGACCCTGGCTCCCCACCTGCAGGGGGAAGTCACTATGTAAGCTGTGAACTAGGTTCTACAGCAGAGGTGAAGCTAGTGGGAGTTGAATTGCCATGTGGAAAACTGAGAAATGTTACTGAGGTACAAAGTAGTGTATTTTACTGTCGAATGTAAACCATTAATCCCCCAATAAAACTTGTGTATAAGTCTAATGATAGAGTCCAAATGTAGTTATACTTCATGTTACATAACTATTTTAGCGTAACACATTTTTATCAATAATTTAATTGTATTGATGTAAAATATTCAGCTGTTTGGAGTGACAATCCATACACAAAATGGAAATGAGAGAACATATGTATTATTTCTACTGTCTGACTTATAACTTAAATTCTTTTTTCTTATATTTTTATTTTTGAGAGAAATACAGAGAAAATTGAAAAGGGAAGGGGTGATAGGGAAGGAAGTTCTGATTAGTTCACATTATTCAATGCACTGCATTTCCTTGAAACTATTATCAAGTCTGATTACAAACCATAGAAGAAAATGAAAGAAACTGCTTGCAGAGAAATCATGTATACACAACACAGAAATGTGTTTGCATAAAGGAATTTATTCTGTTAGTTGCAAGTATTACAAGATTCTTTTAACAACCCTTGTGAAAGAGCTGTTTTCCTTGCTCTATAGGCCCAGTGTTCCAGCGCATTCTATGTTGTTAAACATTCCTTATTACATTTCTACTTTATTGACATCCTCAAAGCAAACACATCTGTTATTCTGACCCCTCATACATCTAGAAGCATGGATCTTAAATAGTTCAAATCTACATATTTTGAACTCATTTATCTTTCTAATCTGATGGAATGCCTATTTGGGATTTTAAAATCAATAAGCTCACTCAGAGACAACAGTGCAGTGAACTTGAAAAGGAGTTACGTATTTTCTTCCACAGCCTCTGCAGAGCTCTACATCTTTGTTCCTCAAGCTGTAGATCAGTGGGTTCAATCCAGGGATAACCAGGGTATAAAAGATGGAAGCCACCATCTCAGCATCCAGGGAGTGACTGGATCTAGGCTGCAAGTACACGGATATCAATGTCCCATAGAACACGGTGACCACAGTCAGGTGGGATCCACAGGTGGAGAAAGCCTTGTACCTTCCCTCAGCAGATTTCATCCTGAGGATGGTTACTGCAATAATCAGGTAAGATGCCAGAACTATCAGGAGGGAGATCATCAAATTAAAGCTTCCAAAGACCAGAGTAATCACTTCAATGTCATGGGTGTCTGAACAGAGCATAGGTAACAGGGGGAGGCTGTCACAATAGAAATGGTGGATGATATTGTCACCACAGAAAGGTAGCTGGAATATTTTTATGGAGACTGTAAGTGAAACCACTGTACTATAGAGATAAAAGATTGTCACCATCGCCACACATACCCTTTGGGACATGATGACTATGTAGAGAAGGGGATTGCAGATGGCCACATAGCGGTCCAAAGACATTGCTGACAGAATAAAAAGTTCACTGATAATGAAAATATTGTAGAAAGACAACTGTACTGCACAGAGATAGAAGGAAATTTTATTTTTATCCATAATAAAATCTGTAAACATTTTGGGCCCCACGGTTGTTGAATATCCAAGATCGGTGAGAGCCAGGTGTCTGAGGAAGAAGTACATGGGTGTCTGCAGCTTGGCGTCCATCTTGGTGAGGATGACCATGCCCAAGTTGCCCACCAGTGAGGTCATGTAGATGATGAGGAACAGCACAAACAATGGAGCCTGGAGCTCAGGGCGGTCTGTGATTCCAAGGAGAACAAATTCTTCTACCACTGTGAGATTGTGCTTGTCCATTCAGTTTTACTAGAAAAAAAAATAACTGGATAGAAATATTAGTTAAGTCAATTGCTATGACAAAATAGAATTTGGTAGGTGGCTCTGTGGTGCATGGATAGTGCATTGGACTTCTAGTGACAAAATAGAATTAGGGAATATTTTGGGATCTGAAATTGTCAGAACTAAATCACATTGTATACTTAGAGATATTTTCAATTATATCATTATCATTTTAATATATAAACATGTGGGTTTCTATAATAGAAGGCACTATATAGAGAGTAAATATTTTAAAACTATGTATACACACAAATATATGCATATATATATTTATGAAAGAGACCATCTTAGAATATTTTTAAATGCACATCAGTGGATTGGTAGTGGTGGGAAACTTGGTTAGGTACTTCTAGCTCCCTCTCCTCTTCAATTTTTCTCTGTCTCTATTCAATAATAAATAAATAAATAAAACATACATACATACATACAATTGTTGAAAGGATAAATACAGATGTATCTTTCTTTTCTTCTTCCTTCTTTTCCTTCTTCCTTTCATATATATATATGTATATATACATACATATATATATATATATATATATATATATATATATATATATATATATATATATAACATACCTTGTGAAATTCCATATGTTTGTAGGTGCTACAGGGCAGTCAAATAAGCACACTGTACTAATGGTTCATGAAGGCGTTTCCATAGGAAACTCTCACTGACCATAAGATACTTTATTTTTATAAAGTGAAGTACTCCAATATAGATAAGGTGTCTGTTACAACTGCAGTTGTGGTATTTGCAAAGAGGCTTTTTGGACAATTTTATTTTTCAAATGTACTTACTTGTTAAAGAGAAAAACAAATAATAGAAACAAAAACACACAGAAAGAGAGAGGGAGAGGGAGAGGGAGAGGGAGAGGGAGAGGGAGAGGGAGATGCACAGCAGTACTTTGGCATATGGAATGCCAAAAAATGGAATTCAGGGCAGGTATTTATTTTCAGTTTGACATCCTGAAATGACTCTCTTTGTTTTAAGATAAAACCTACTTGAAACTAACAGAATGGATACTGTGCCATCACCACAAATGGGTGTTCCACAAAATCTAGTCTCACAAAATGGTTTTTCACATCTTACTTGCAAATGGAAATAGCCTCTTTGATGATCATCATTATACATATTAATACATTGATCGAAATGCTAGTTATTACAAACATTTTGAAAAGGAAATGATAAAAATCTGGTCATTAAAGTCCTGCAGATTTTCGAGGAAATTAAGCTGTAAGTCAAATCTCTTTCTTCTTTTGTTCTCACTCCTCTCTCTCTCTCTCTCTCTCTCTCTCTCTCTCCTCTCTTTGTATGTGGTAGGACAAAGAGAAATTGAGAAGGGAGGAGAAAAAAAGGGATAGAGACCTCCAGCTCAGATTCAGGACTCTTCAAGTATCCCCCCTGAAGGTAGTATGAATTTAATTGGGTGTGTCACTGCCCAATCCCAGTTAGGATTTATTGACTCTGTTGTGACATAAATTCTTTACACAGTAAGTATTTAATTAAACATAAATAATGCATCATGTGGAGTAGCACTGATATTCCAAAGACATTTATTAACATTTTTGGATATATATATATATTCAGAACCAGCATCATTGCCAGCAGCCATTTTTCTTCTTTCCTTTTTCTCCCCCCATTTTATTCAGTAGGACAAGAAGAAATTAAGAGGGGAGAATATGACAGAGAGAAAGAAAGAAAGACACTGCAGACCTGCTTTACCATTCATTAACCATCCCAACCACAGGTGGGGAGCAGGAACTTGAACATCAGTCATTGTGCTTAGTACTCTGTACACTTAACTGGTTGCACTACTGCCCAGCTCTTTGTTAAAATATTTAAAAAAAAAATAGTCTGAGGAAGTAACACAAAGGATAGACAGAGGATCTTAAAACAGGGATATTTGACTATACTTCCCTAGAGACTAAAATTGTTACCTTATTGTAAACCATACATTTCAGATATTGATAAAATACAGCACCACAGAAATAGTCTGGATGTTTACCTGTGATGAGAGCCGTGTCTTGACTCCTCCGTGTGTGCTTTATGTTATGGCATAGTGAGTGTAATTTATGGAATCGTTTCATCCTTTGAGACTCTCCCTGAGGAGATGGTGAAATTGTGTGAATGTTCCTGAGTGTTTCTAAGCTTAACAAGGAGAGGAGTGGGTGGGGGCCTTGTGATCATCCAGGAGCATTCAAAGTCCAGTTTGTCTGTCTCATTGCATAATGCATTCTTCAACTTTACCATTGGTAAAATGCTATCAGTGACATGGCAGTTAATTTCAAGATGTGGTGAAAATACTGCTTTGGGTGCAACTGACCTCAAATAAGAAGTCAGTTAGTACAGTTATGTCTTCTTTGGAATAATGATGGTCTATGCAAAATGAAGTACAAAGAAAAAGAATTCTGCTTCCAGACTTCAACACCGGGATCCCTTCGTGTTCCACAACTGGACTCTCAAGCATGAAGTTCTGAGTTCGATGCTTGGCAGCACATGTTCTCTCTCTCTCTCTCTCTGTGTGTGTGTGTATGTGTTTTCTCTGTGTGTCTTCCTATCCCTCTAATAAATAAATAAATAAAATACTTCAAAAAAAGACTGTAGCAAGCATAAACTCTTGCTCCGTGCCAAGGCTTTCTCTTATATCTCTGTCTTACCAGGTCACACATGCCCCATTATACAATTCATTTTTTGTTTCTCTTCGTCTAGTTCTTACTGTGTATACAGAAATATGGAAATAAATATCCTATTACTTCTGTTTTTCTGTAATGCCCTTATTATGACAGAGATACAAAGTTTTCATGTCTAGAGCAAGCTCTTTAGTTCTCTTATAGCTCTACAATAATTTCTTCTTATGACAGATACGGTGGAGACTTGCTTAATCATTGCTGAAGAGATTCATTGTCATCAGAAGAATGGATGTATGCCAGCAAAAAGGACATATGATTAATTTATAGTATGTCAGTGCTTCCTACAGTCTAGAATATAGGAATCCATAATTAATTCAGATTAATCAGTATTTTCTAGATTTCATGCTTAAAATAAAAAGAAAGAAAAAAGTACTTCTGTGCTAGTATGTGGGGATATCATTTTTTTGTATATTATTCTGCCATCCTGAATTTGTAATGCATTCATTTTATTGTTTAATCCCCCCCCCAAACTTTACTACCTTCCATTTGCAAAATGTCAAATATCTGCTTTTGAGGTACAGGAGAAATTTCCCCACTCCACCTCTCTGGATTCTTCTCAGACTGGATGAGCAGTGAAAAGATCCAAGACAGATGAACAAAGTCAAACACATTTCAATAACGTGCATATAGAATTCACATGGTGTTGCATTCTATGGAACATACTGCTCAACTGGGATATTTATTTGTGGCAAGGGATTTAGCCAAAGAAACATGAGATTATTCATATTCATGAAAAGGTTATTTTACCCATCTTACTCTGAGAATGAAAAATATGAGTTCATCAGAGAGGACATGTTCACAGATAAATTTAAAGTGGTTCACCAGCACAGATAAAATTCTTTTGGGCCATACAAGCAAGTGGGAGTGATTACTTCTTTGATGAAGAAAAGGGCAAAGGACTGAGACAATAAGGGATCTATTTTCACCTCTGGGAATTAACTGCTCTGAAAACGAATCTTTCTAATTAATTGTATCCTATTCTCTCAAGATCCAAATATACACTTCCATGTCTCCAACATGAATGCTTTTAAAAAAATTGTGTTTGTATTTTAATGATTTACAATACTTTTTTTTTTTTTGCCTTCAGGATTATTGCTGGGGCTCGGTGCCTGCATTACAAATTCACCCACAGCTCATAGTGGCCACTTTATTCCATTTTTATTGGATAGGGCAGAGAAATATTGAGAGAGGAGAGTAAAAATAGGGAGAGAGACAGAGAGACACCTGCAGACCTGCCTCAACTCTTATGTAGTGATCGTAGTGATCACCCATCTTGTAGGATTGGAGTAGGAGACTCGAACCCAGATCCTTATGCCTGTCCTTGTGCGTCACACTATGTGCACTTAACCCACTGAGGAACCACCCCATACTACAGCACAGCTGTACCACAGATACAGCTTCTCATCTCCCTTTGATAGTTGTCTACGACATACATCAGGACCTCAGTATCCCTCCATCTGAGTAAGAATGGCAATATGCAAAAACATGGATGCACTAAGATGCTTTCTATTACGTTTTTTTAAAATTCTTTTCCCTGCAGAGTTGAAGACAAAAATCCAATACTGAATAGCATTGGAAAGAATAATCCAGTTTATGGTTCATTTGTTGTTGGATTCTGTTGTTCCTAAACGTTGGCCCATTATAAAGACATTGTCATTAACATGGGTATACGTACATCTCTTTCTTATAATTTTATTTGTTCATCTATTTATTTTATTTATGTATTTATTTATTGCCTCCAGGGTTATTGCTGGGGCTCGTTGGCTTCACAACAAATCCATTGTTCCTGGAGGACAGAGATAAATCTTTCTTTAAAAAAATTTTTTTATATCTATTTACTTATTTTCCCTTTTGTTGCCCTTGATGTTTAACATTATTGTAGTTATTACTGTTGTTGTTATTGATGTCGTTGTTGTTGGATAGGACAGAGAGAAATGGAGAGAGGAGGAGAAGACAGAGAGGGGGAGAGAAAGACAGACACCTGCAGACTTGCTTCACCGCTTGTGAAGCGACCCCCCCAACCCCGCAGGTGGTTAAGGATCCAACCCGGATCCTTAAGCCAATCCTTGCAATTTGCGCCATGTGCGCTTAACCCGCTGTGCCTCGGTCCAACTCCCTAGATAAATCTTTCTATCTCTCTCACACTTTCCCCCTCATTTCTCAAGTTTCAGCGGTGCAATGGGTTAAACGCACTTAGTTTGAGGCACAAAAACCAACATCAAGATCCTGGTTTGAGCCTCGGACTCCACACCTACTGGGGGGGGGGGGGTGTTTCACAAGTGGTGAAACAGGTCTGCAGGTTTCTTTCTTTCCCCTATCTTTCCATCTTTTCTCAATATCTCTCTGTCCTATCCAATAAAAATAGAAAAAAAAGTGGCTGCCAAGAACCATGGAATCGCTGCGGAGCTTGAGCTGTAACCCTGTAGGAAAACAAAAACAAAAACAAAAACAAAAACGTACTGTAAATCATTAAAATCCCAACATGGTTTTTAATTTAATTTTGTTTAATTTAATTTGCCTCCAGATTTATTGATGGGGCTTGGTGCCTGCGCTACAAATCCACTTCTCCTGGATTCTATTTTTTTTCCCTTTGTTGCCCTTGTTATTTATTGTTGTGGTGGTTATTATTATTGTTGTTATTGCTGTTGTTGTTGTGGGATAGGACAGAAAGAAATGGAAAGAGGAGGGGCTCTGGGGAAGTGAGGCTCCAGGACACATTGGTGGGATTGTCTGGCCAGGGAGGTCCAGCTGCCATCACTGTAGCATCTGGAAGCTGGTGGCTGAAAGAAGAGCTAACATATAAAGCCAAACAAATTGTTGACTAATCATGAACCTAAAGGCTAGAATAGTGCAGATGAAGATTTGGGGGTCTCTATTTTAAAGATAGTTAGTAGGCCTATTTTAGTTATATTCCAAAGGGCCCATGACTTTGGTAGTTTTTGGCTGAGCCTGACCTCTGATGTGTAGGTGGACCCAAGTTATTGTCTGGGGAGATGATATCATGGCTGGAAAAAGGGATAGAAAGCTGGATCAGGGAAGAGAGTAGCTTCCAAAAATGGGAAAGGCGTATAAATATTGTTGACTGTAAACCCCATTGATTTGATCAGGGCCCACATTCAGTTTAGGAGCCTATGAGACCTCTGCATTCCTGTAGGTCTGAACTTGCATACACAGATTAATTTTTAGAGCAGAAATATGAGAAACAGGCTTGGCGAGGAGCAAGCGTTTATGCTTGCTGGAATCTTTTAAAAAAATATTTTATTTATTTTTTTATTTATTTATTAGAGGGATAGGAACACACACACACACACACACACACACACACACACACACACGGAGTCCAGACAGAAGCTGCATTACAGGTAAAGACAGCAGAATGTGTCTGGGGGCAGTGTTCACATGATATTTGCAAAGTGCCACTTTAATTCCAGGACAAAGTCCTCACTCAGCAAAAACACAATTTCACTCTCTTTGCTTCCCAACAGCCACAACAGATCAGGAACTGAAGCCCAAAACTGACCATAGGTGATAATTTTCAACTGAAAAAATTCAGTAACTCCAGGTATTCAGACTGTAAGTTTGATCTTTTCTGATATTGTTACTTAATGTTTCTTCATTCTTTTTTTAGCCCTCTCAAAATAACTTATTATTAATTAAATGAATATATATATATATATATTATTGTGTTACATCATGAAGAGAAAAGAGGTTGCTTTCTTGTAGTTTATTTAGGTTGTTGGAGACATTTAGAACCTTGGTTCTGTGGTAACAGAACAATATTCAGTATATTCTTTATTTCCCGAAATATTTTTTAAAATAAATCAAGTATTCAGTAGAGATAGCTAATTATGAAAAAAAAATTCTCTGTGGAAAATCCGGTGAGAATGAATGAATTTGTTCTTATCTCACTTGAAAATGAATACAAATTACTTACTATTTTTTTCTTATAATTTCAAAGAAGAAAAATAGGAACTCCACAAAACTGAATTTATTTCATTTTTACTGAATATTTCTCTAGTATTACTGTTTATTTGTATACATTTTTATATTTGTAATATAAATGAGATTGATGTGCTAAGCAGAGCTGCACATCAGGGTGTGGAAGTTACATACTAAAAAAAAAAAGGATTTTAAAGAGAGTTAAATCCAAATCAATTTCAACTATCTTTATATTTTAACTTTGAAAAGTTGTATACATTTAACTGCTCTTAAGTCATTCACAGACTCCTGAGATGCAATGCTTTGTAACTAGTGCTGTCTTTATTCCTTTTTATATTTATCCAAGCATCGATATCTACAATGTTTAAACCCAAGATGATTACCTTACCTTAAATGGGCACCTATCATCTATTTAATATGGCTTTTATCTATGGGGTATTAGATATATCTCAGTGCATTTTATATGATTATGTACATGTTTATAAGCCTTATCTTCTAATCACAGTCCAAGAGTATATATATATAACGGCATGTCAGTGGTCCACTTTATTTTGCTTCTATGCTGCGAACAATTTTTATTTAAAGTTTCCCTTTTATTCAAATAGAATTTTATATATTTTAATTTTATAAAACCACAACCAGTGACTTTTTTGCTCCTGATTTGACCAGTTCTTTTATACTTAATTTGCTACATATTAAGTGTGTCTGATATACTGAATCTTACATGTAATTGCGTGTATTTTAATTTCAGAAACCCCCCTCCCAAGGGAAATAAGATATTTTAAGCAATTTCACATGAACTAATATTATATAAATAGCTATTAATGTAGGCAGGGAAACAGAAGGGAAGTAATTTTTTAAAAAGTGGAAGAATTTGGTTGTTCTACTCAGGATTAATCAAGAGTGTGTGGTTATCTCTGCTTGTAACATTTCATCTTAGTCAGACTCTCATCATCATTATAGCCTAGAAAAGAAGAGAAATACACACATACCTATCTATCTATCTATTTATCTATCTATCTATCTATACCTATCTTTATATAAAGGAAATCAAGGGGCTGGGTGATGGAGCAGACTGCACAAGGGCCTGGGTTCAAGCCCCTGGTCCCCATCTGCAGGGGGAAAGCTTTGCAAGTGGTGAAGCAGGGCTGCAGGTGTCTGTCTCTCTGCCTCTCTTCCTCTTCCCTCTTGATTTCTGGCTGTCTCTATCCAATAAACAAAAATGAAAAAAAATTTTAAAAAGAGTCTACCAGGAAATTACCATCACAGCTTAAAATGTGTCAAACAAAATTTTGCTCTTGATATTTGAGTACCATTACCAGGAAAGTAGATATTGTTATTTTTTTAAACTATATTTCTCTCAACTACCCTACCAGAAATAATTATTTTTCCATATGTGGTAGAGAGTTTTAGATAAATTATATCTTATGTTTAAAGTAGCCTATGCTATATGCTATAAGTTAAGGTAAAGGAAGAGCTGTATATATCTGTATATGTCTCCAACTGTATTTTACCTGATAAAGAAAAATAATTTCCATCGTGATCTGTATATAACTTCATTTTTCAGATACTTCTCCAATAACTGTCAAATGCCCTAACTTTTCAATTGGTATTATTTGAATTCAATAGGACTTCAAAAATCTCTGTATGATTCTTAGAAACTCAAATTAGCAGATTCATAGACATGAGGACAAGTACAATATGTAATATTAAGAGGGAACTATAAAAACCTGGAAGCAGCCCAGGTGTCCAACAACAGATGAGTGGCTGAGCAAGTTGTGGTCTATATACACAATGGAATACTACTCAGCTATTAAAAATGGTGACTTCACTGTTTACAGCCAATCTTGGATGGACCTTGAAAAATTCACGTTAAGTGAAATAAGTCAGAAACAGAAGGATGAATATGGGATGATCTCACTCTCAGGCAGAAGTTGAAAAACAAGATCAGAAGAGAAAACACAAGTAGAACCTGAACTGGAATTGGTGTATTGCACCAAAGTAAAAGACTCTGGGGTGGGGTCGGTGGGGAGAATACAGGTCCAAGAAGGATGACAGAGGACCTAGTGGGGGTTATATTGTGATATGGAAAACTAAGAAATGTTAGGCATGTACAAACTTTTGTATTTACTGTTGAATGTAAAACATTAATTCCCCCAAAAAGAAATTTTAAAAAAAGAGGGAACTATAATTATCAGGTGAAACATTTCATTCCCCTTATTTTTTTGGCAGCTTCCTTTACCTCTTTGTTTCTGAGACTGTAGATCAACGGGTTTAACATGGGAATCACTAGTGTATAGAACACAGCCACTACCTTCTCCTGTTCTACAGAATACTGAGAGCTTGGCTGAATGTAACTAAAACTCAGGGTACCATAGAATATGGTCACTGCGGTGAGGTGAGAGGCACAGGTGGAAAAGGCTTTCTGCCTACCTGTTGCCGAATGGATCCTCAGGATAGCAAAGACAATAAACATATAGGAAATGATGACAGTTAAGAAAGTGGCCATGGCGATAACTCCAGAGAACGTCAAGAGCAACAGTTCATTCATGGACGTGTCAGAACATGACAGTTTGAGGAGGGAGGGGATGTCGCAGAAGAAATGACTGACAACGTTCAGCCTACAGAAGGATAACCTGCCCAAGCTAATTGTGTGTACTAATGAGTTAACTGTTCCACATATCCATGAGCCAATGACAAACCCTAGACACTTTGTCTTAGACATGGCGACGGTGTAGATCAAAGGATTGACGATGGCCACGTACCGATCATAGGCCATCACCGACAGCAAGATGCCTTCGGTGGTAACAAACATCCCAAAACAGAGATGTTGTACTATGCAGGCAGAGAAGGAAATGGTTCCCTTCACAAGAAGGAGGTTGATCAACATCTTGGGTGCAATTGAAGATGAGTAGCAGGCATCGACAAAGGAAAGGCAGCTGAGGAAAAAGTACATAGGCGTGTGGAGCTTGGGAGTGATTTTGATGATGAATATCATGCCCAGATTCCCCATCATAGTAATGATATAAATCACCAGGAACAGCACAAATAACACAATTTTCAGTTCAGCACGCTCAGTCAGTCCCAAAAGAATAAACTCAGTTACGACCGTAATATTTTCTTCAGCCATTTGTTGCTTTTTTTTTTTTTACAAAAATCTGTCGTAAAAAATACAACCATACAATTGATTCTGAATACATTACATATTACTTTCTGACATAGACATATCTCTCTCTATAAAAAGATAGATAGATATACCCTAATAAAAATGTTCTTTGAGTGAGAAATATTATTTCTTTGTATCTGAGTTTTTTTTTTTCATCAATAATATTTGTAGGATCAGTGAAAAAGCTCACTCGAATTGTGTATTTAGTATTGTGATCTCTTACAGTCTTTCTGCTTTTATCTAATAGGTAAATTAGTTAAATTTTTTTGTGGTATAATATGGTCCCCACATGTCTTTCCACTTTCACTACTTTATTGTTTAGATCACATGCAGTTGTTTTCTGCACTTTATATCTCTAAAATATTAATTTTAAATGACAATTGGGAATGAATAATATGCAGAAGATATAATTAGATAATTGAATTATTTGTTCTCTAAAGGTATTTCTGCTTGTTAAGTGTACTTTTTCAAGTAATTGACTTAAGACTGATTTCCTAATGATATTGATAGATTTACAAATGCAGAATCACAGAGGGCAAACTGAATTTGATTATGAAGGGAAAGGACTCAGAGTTCTCCCATGATGAAACAAAGATTCTTGCTTTAGAAACTAGAAGGAGCAGCTAGCTAGTGGGGGTGACAGATGACAAAACTCATGGAGAAAGTCCTGTCACTTGCATGAGAGCAACTGGAAGCCAGTCTGAAAATCTCATTTTATATGTATGTATACCGAAAAGAGACTTCCTGCATGCCTAAGATCTCAGATAATTTTTATGAAAACAGTTCACAATCAGTATGAATATGTATGAATGTGTGCTTAACCAATCGCTCATTTCTTCAACCTATGGTAGTTTATTTGTTTGTTTGTTTATGTGTTATGAGAAAGGAGAGAGATAAGAAAAAGAGAGGACAAGGACACTTTGTAGTTAGCATAAGGTGGTGCCAGGGATTGAATTTGTGTTCTCTGGGGCCTTACACACAAAAAACAAAAATTGTGCCCTAACAGAATGAGCTATGTATTGCTCCTTCCCAACTGGTTCAGACAATCTTAGCTTTTTAGAAAGCTGAATTTTCATTGAATTTTCATTGACCGGATATGTAGGCTTCATATTAGTTTTTCTCCCTCTCCATTTATTTGGAACCACATTTTGGGTATGGCGATGAAAGAGCATTTTTCTTTTGGTTTGACCTATAAAATATCACTAATTTCTTTTCATTTTCATGTTTTTAATTGCCACACTAGTGAGAAGGTAGGAATCAATTAAACCTAGTTAAATTTCTGAGCTGAGAGCAATCAACTTTGTTTAATTGGACACTTTTTTGAACTTCATAGATCCAGGATGTTGTTACAGTGAAATTTCTGAGAAAACTGAAGTA
This sequence comes from Erinaceus europaeus, assembly GCF_950295315.1. Taxonomy (NCBI): domain Eukaryota; kingdom Metazoa; phylum Chordata; class Mammalia; order Eulipotyphla; family Erinaceidae; genus Erinaceus; species Erinaceus europaeus. The sequence goes on from NC_080178.1 coordinate 6,171,950, forward strand.
TCAGTTCCAGTCAGCTGTTTAAATTTGCTTTCAATACAAATTAATCACAATAAATTTGATATGTTGCTGAAAAGTTCTGTGGGATAGAGTTAACAAGATAAAATAGTAACACGCAAGAAATAAAGATAAATATTGGCTCATAGTAGTCCTTAAACTGTATAAAGATTACAGTTGAATCATTTCTGCTTTAGAGAAGAAAGTACAATTGTTTTTGATATCAGGTAAGGATATCATTATCCTTTATAAATTTGACTTATTAAATGTGATGTAAATGAAATGAGTACTTGTATTACTTTACAATATATTACATGTTCATTAACTATTACTAACTTGACAACATAAGAGAGTACTTTCAACAAATATGGTTCCAAAACTATATTTTTAAAACTATAACACTGTTCGGTCTTGACTGTCTGGATTCAAAAGATGGAACACACAGCCTCTTGTATTCATATCTTCTGCTCAAATATTGTATTAGCTTCCAGAAACAAAGTACATTTCCCTTTTCCTTCCTCCTCCTCCTCCTCCTCTGCCTTCTCCTCTTCCTCCTCCTCCTCCTCCACTGCCTTCTCCTCTTCCTCCTCCTCCTCCTCCACTGCCTTCTCCTCTTCCTCCTCCTCCTCCTCCACTGCCTTCTCCTCTTCCTCCTCCTCCTCCTCCACTGCCTTTTCCTCTTCCTCCTCCTCCTCCACTGCCTTCTCCTCTTCCTCCTCCTCCTCCTCCACTGCCTTCTCCTCTTCCTCCTCCTCCTCCTCCACTGCCTTCTCCTCTTCCTCCTCCTCCTCATCCACTGCCTTCTCCTCTTCCTCCACTGCCTTCTCCTCTTCCTCCTCCTCCTCCTCCACTGCCTTCTCCTCTTCCTCCTCCTCCTCCACTGCTTTCTCCTCTTCCTCCTCCTCCTCCTCCACTGCCTTCTCCTCTTCCTCCTCCTCCTCCTCCACTGCCTTCTCCTCTTCCTCCTCCTCCTCCTCCACTGCCTTCTCCTCTTCCTCCTCCTCCTCATCCACTGCCTTCTCCTCTTCCTCCTCCTCCTCATCCACTGCCTTCTCCTCTTCCTCCACTGCCTTCTCCTCTTCCTCCTCCTCCTCCTCCACTGCCTTCTCCTCTTCCTCCTCCTCCTCATCCACTGCCTTCTCCTCTTCCTCCTCCACTGCCTTCTCCTCTTCCTCCTCCTCCTCCTCCACTGCCTTCTCCTCTTCCTCCTCCTCCTCATCCACTGCCTTCTCCTCTTCCTCCTCCTCCTCCTCCACTGCCTTTTCCTCTTCCTCCTCCTCCTCCACTGCCTTCTCCTCTTCCTCCTCCTCCTCCTCCACTGCCTTCTCCTCTTCCTCCTCCTCCTCCTCCACTGCCTTCTCCTCTTCCTCCTCCTCCTCCTCCACTGCCTTCTCCTCTTCCTCCTCCTCCTCATCCACTGCCTTCTCCTCTTCCTCCACTGCCTTCTCCTCTTCCTCCTCCTCCTCCTCCACTGCCTTCTCCTCTTCCTCCTCCTCCTCCACTGCTTTCTCCTCTTCCTCCTCCTCCTCCTCCACTGCCTTCTCCTCTTCCTCCTCCTCCTCCTCCACTGCCTTCTCCTCTTCCTCCTCCTCCTCCTCCACTGCCTTCTCCTCTTCCTCCTCCTCCTCATCCACTGCCTTCTCCTCTTCCTCCTCCTCCTCATCCACTGCCTTCTCCTCTTCCTCCACTGCCTTCTCCTCTTCCTCCTCCTCCTCCTCCACTGCCTTCTCCTCTTCCTCCTCCTCCTCATCCACTGCCTTCTCCTCTTCCTCCTCCACTGCCTTCTCCTCTTCCTCCTCCTCCTCCTCCACTGCCTTCTCCTCTTCCTCCTCCTCCTCATCCACTGCCTTCTCCTCTTCCTCCTCCTCCTCATCCACTGCCTTCTCCTCTTCCTCCTCCTCCTCCACTGCCTTCTCCTCTTCCTCCTCCTCCTCCTCCTCTGCCTTCTCCTCTTCCTCCTCCTCCTCCTCCTCTGCCTTCTCCTCTTCCTCCTCCTCCTCCTCCTCTGCCTTCTCCTCTTCCTCCTCCTCCTCCTCCACTGCCTTCTCCTCCTCCTCCTCCTCCACTGCCTTCTCCTCTTCCTCCTCCTCCTCCTCTTCTTCTTCTTCTTCTTTTTTTTTTTACCAGAGCAATTCTCATTTCTGGCTTATGGTCATGCTTGGGATTGAACCTGGGACCTTTGGTACCTCAGGCATTAAAGTATTTTTGCATAATTATTATACTATCTCCCCAGCCATGTCCTTCATTTTCATATATGCACATTGCCTTTTCTTTATTTCTGCAATTATTATTAGCAGAGCATCTTACCTCCAGAAAGATCATTATGGGTCAGAGTTTTATTGTAAACTGTAATTTAGTAAAAAGAGTCCTTGAAAGAATTTGAAATTTAAATTTTCTTTAAAACCACAAATTATTACTGGCAAAATGTGGTGACATTTTAAATGGAAATATATACATATACACATGTATATATAATTTGTTTGAATTGTGCAAAAACACATTTATCTAAATTTTAATATTCAAGTATCTATAAAGATTATATCCAATTTGAAATTTGTTTTTCTGCAGAATACATCATACAATTAAAATGCTTAGAACTATATGAAAATGAATAAATTAAACATATAAACTTACACAACTTTATTTAGAATGATCGAACACACGGTTACTTACTTTCTTAGAAAAGGAATCAGTTAATAGCTTTGTGAGATTAAGAATTATCAATAAATTATTGCTATATAAAGATTAAATTAAAACAACTTCAAGTAATCATGCAAAGCAAACATGAATAAAATGAAACAATGGTTGTCTATCTTTCCTCAAGGATAAATTTGAATGAAAGGAATGGTATATATCTCTAGGCATTTGGCTTCTAATGAGTTCGAATCCCTGTATACTCATTAGACTAATGCAAAGTAAACAACAAAATTGCACTTCGTACTATATGCTGAATTCTCAAAGGTATTTATCAACATTCCCAGTGAAAGCACTTTCCTTTATGTTATATGAAAAACAATACAGAGTGGTTTGACAGCAACTGTCTTGTAGATCATTCTGTCCTCAACAAAATTATTTGAAATTATAGAACAGAGTATAAAGGACTACTAAACCAATTGTGGGAAAATAGTTGAAATATTCAATAGAAATATATATGTATTGGGAGTCGGGTAGTAGCACAGCAGGTTAAGCGCATATGGCCCCCGGCTCCCCACCTGCAGGGGTGTCGCTTCACAAGTAGTGAAGCAGGTCTGTAAGTGTCTATCTTTCTCCCCCCACCCCGCATCTTCCCCTCCTCTCTCCATTTCTCTCTGTCCTATCCAACAACAACAACATCAAGAACAACAATAAAAAACAACAAGGGCAACAAAAGGGAAAATAAATATAAAAAATTAAAAAAGAAATATATATATGTACTTTATAAATAAACTAGTAATTTAGTTAAGATGTAATATAAAAAGGCTCTCCCCTTCAGAAAGCAAAGTTTAATAATGGAATCATGCCTGTATATTGTTCAAATCTTCCTAGAACCAGTGTTCCACTACCAATGCCTATATACACCAGTTAAGTATGTAAAGTATGTATTTCTACATTCTCTGTAACTGCATGACTATATGTGACTCTGCTCAGACATTCTTAGTTTCATATATCAAATATCTATTGAAGAAAAAAGATAGCTATTTTCTTAGTCATCTGGAACATTATATAATGGTCATCATATAAAAATACAAATTCTTTTTTTTTAATTTGTTCATTGGGGCATTAATGTTTTACAGTCGACATTAAATACAATAATTTGTACCTGCACAACATTCCCCAGTTTTCTACATAACAATACAATCCCCATTAGGTCCTCTGCCATCATGTAAAAATTCAAATTCTTGATGGCATTTCTAGCTCTGGTTCATGGAAGACTAGATCTAACTCTATTCTTGATACATACAAAATGATATTTTAAATTTATTCGATTTTTAAAAACCAGAGCACTGCTCAGCTCTGACGTAATTATGGTGGTATGGGGGTTTGAACCTGGGACTGCAGAGCCTCAGCCATGTAAGTCTTTTGCATAATTATTGTACTGTCTTCTTTACCGACCAAAACAATAGTTTATTTACTTTACTTATAAAGTAAAAAATAGAAAATATCGACAAAACCATAGTATAAGAGGGGTAAAATTTCACACATTTCCCACCACCAGAGTTCCTTACATCATCCCCTCTACTGGAAGCTTTCTTATTGTTTATCCCTCTGCGAGTATGGACCCAGGGTCATTATGGGGTGCAGAAGGTGGAAGGTCTGGCTTCTGTAATTGCTTCTCTGCTGAACATGGGCGTTGGCAGGTGGATTCATACTTTCAGCCTGTCTCTATCTTTCCCTAGTAGGGCAGGGCTCTTAGGAGGTGGGGTTCCAGGACACACTGGTGAGGTCCTCTACCCAGGGAAGTCATGTTGTCATCATGGTAACATCTGCAACTTGGTGTCTGAAAAACCATTAAGATATAAAGCAGAACAAATTATTAAGTAATCAGGAACCTAAAAGTAAGACTAGAGCAGATGAGTTTGGGGGTCTCCATTCTGGGAAAAGCTAGTAGGTCTATTTTAGGTATATTCCAAGTGGCCTATGACTTTACTAGTTTTTGCCTGAGCCTGAGAGCTAACATGTAGGTGGACCAAAGACACTTTCTGGGGAGATGGTGTCATAGTTAGAAATAGGTCTAGAAGATGAATCAGGGAAGAGAGTAACTCCCAAATATGGGGAAAGTATATAAATATGGTTAAGCATAAACTCCATCAATCTGATCTGAGGCTCATATTCATTGCAAGGAGCCTGTGTAACCTCTGCATCCCTGATGTAGGTCTGAGCTTACATTCTCTGGTCATGGCTAGGAATATTCTAGGCTGCAATAATTTCAGGACCCATCTTTGAGTGGTAGAAAATGTTGGCCCAAAGTCCCTTCAGAGAATGGGGCAGTCCCTACCATTTTTAATCCTCACAGAGGGCCAGGTCCAATAAGGGCACATAAAGGGGTTATTTGGAGAAATCATGGTGAGGTCATGCATGATACAGAAGATCCTAACAATGGGATTTTCACAGTCAACCAAAATAATATTTTAACAATAGATGAGAACACATTTGAAATATCAAATGTAAAACAAAATTGTGCTACAACAGTTGTATATTAATGGTCAAGTACAATTGTTTGGTGTCTTCAAAGGGAGAATAATAAAATCAGAAATAAATGGGAAAGGTGCTCAGTGAGATTTCAATAAAGTGTGTGTGTGTGTGTGTGTGTGTGTGTGTCTTTAGTGCTGAGGAAATAGCAGAGTGGCTACTCAAAAGACTTTCCTGCATGTGACTCTGAAGTTCAGGTTCAATCCCAAGAATCCCAAGTATCACTGTAAAACAGTTGAACAATCTTCTGGTAAGAAAAACAAACAACTCAAGTAATGAGATTCTGTTTTTTCAAAAAAAAATTCAAAGTATTTTGATCTACAGAGACAGAATTCCCCCTGAAACTGATTTTGATTATGAACCCTATCTAAATTACTCTACTTCTCAGCAAAAATTGTGCATAAATTTGTCCTCCGTGATCTGGTAACTTGTGAGAAAAAATATTCATCCATGATTCAGTCAAGTGGAAGACGAAACCTTCAAAACTGTGGATGAAGTTTGGATTTTGATGCCTCTGAGAGTAAGATCATCAGCCTGAGAATGTAACAGTTGGTGATCTGAGTTGGTGGCCCTGTGCAAACACTGACAGGAGGGAATTCCAGGATTGTCACATCAACAGCAGATGAGTGGCTAAGAAAACCGTGGCCTTTGTATACAATGGGATACTACTCAGCTGTTGTTGATGAACACATGTCCTTTGCCTCATCTTGGATGGGACTTGAAGTTATCATGTCTAGTGAGATAAGTCAAAAAGAAAAGGATGAATGCCAGATCTCACTCATAGGCAGAACTTATGCAAAAATGATAAAATGGGAAAATACAAAGTAAAATTTGGACTTGGTTTGGTGTATTGCACCAAAGCAAAGGACTCTGGGAAAAGAGGGCAGGGAACTGACTTTGGGGTACTTTGGGGTCATGGTGCATGATGACTGAAATGGGCCTAAGTTGGGAATGCGAGTGATTTCCATATACCTGTCTCGAGGAGGTGAAAAAGTGTATTTGTGTGTCAACAACTGTACAGTAATATATTAATACCACATTAAAAGGATAAAAGGAAAACAAAGGCGGATCCTTTTGTTAAATATGAACTGGCCACTCATTTACCAAGCACAGTGAGAGAGGATTTCACCATAGCCAAGTCTCTGGAAAGCAGCAGACCTATTCAAAGTGCTCCCCACCCCACACACACACACATGACTTAGTAAGAAAGATTTTATTTATATATATACTAACTGAGACCTGACTCCCTAATCTCACAAGTAGAGTTTATCTTGCTGAAAATGGAAAAAGCCAATCTCTCACTCACACAGGAATTCACCCCTGCCTGTATCAGACATCTTTAGCTAGAATTGAAACAATACTGACCTCCAGACCAAAAGAACTATACTAGAACTGGGCCATAAAACTTGGGACAATACAACTTCCAGGGACCTCCAGGACAAAAGCAAAGAAGTCCTGGGTAATATAACAATACCCCGGCTTATCCTGGGGCTGCTGGCTATCCACTGTAGGCCCCCTAGCCAGCCATGGAGAGTCTGCCACTTCTAACTCTTCTCCGTTAATTTATCTGTTCTCCCAAATCTGCTTGACTTATTTGAGCTGCGTAACTCTAACACTTTACAGCCACACAAACCTAACACTTACTCATATGCAAGCATGTGTGTGCACATAGTATGTGAAGGGGAAAAAATGAATACTTAGAGCCACTTGCCAACAAAGAAGCTTGTAAGATTACTGACTTCTTCTTAAGCTAATCATGAGGGATAATAAAGGAGCGCATGAATGAAACTATGCACTGGTTGATACCATGATAAAAGGTTGTTGTTCTGTTCCTACTCTAGAATATTTTTTTTGAAGTTATATATATTTGTCACAGGGGAACATGGAGGGATTGTATCCTGGATCATTACCAGGCACCTCAGGGCAATTAAAAATGTCTCAATCTATTTGGACACCAGCATAGGAAAACATTACATGACACTTCCTTAGGGAAAATCACAGAGATAGGAGTTGTTTAAGTTTTCCCTGCTAGGGAGAATGAACAACACTGCAGGAGAAGAAAGCTGACTGATCATTCATTCAAGGTGAGTGAACAGAAATCCATCCGAGCTGGTTTGGGCTTAGTTCTGGACTCTGCCATTTCCTGATCCCTGGCTTGTGACATAGGCCACTCTCATGGTCACCAATATTTTTTTTAGAATGCTCATATCTGCTATCTCGTTTCTCTAAAGGGATATGAGGATTAATACAGCAAAAATATGAATCCATTTTATGTAACAAGCACATTTGATATATCAAAGGTGATACCGAAGACATTGCAAGTGAAGAAAATATGGCCATTATTGTATAGAGAACACAACTTCTTTTTTGTATTAAAATCATGATGGGGGGGTGGTGGAGGTCATAGCACACCAGGTTAAGTGCACATATTCAGAAGCACAAGGACCCTCAACAAGGATCCCAGTTCCAGCCCCCGGCTCCATACCTGCATGGGTGTGGTGTCGCCTCACAAGCAGTGAAGCAGATCTGTGGGTGTCTATTTTCTTCTCTCCCTCTCTATCTCCCCCTCCTGTCACAATTTCTCTCTGTCCTATCCAATAAAATGGAAAAAATGGCAAAAATAAATAGTAACATGATAGGGTCAACAAGACCCTATCTGGGAAGGAACCCGCTTTTTCCTGCATGTAACCTCTTGGTTCTAGCACATCCTCCAAGGCTCTGGGGGTAAGCTCTGGTGCTTGTAGTGGATTGCCCTCTTTCCACCTCTCCTATAAAAAAATTTTATTAAAAAAAATTTAAAAAACAGCCCAGGAGGTAGAGGAGCCCTGCTAACACACACAAAAAAATCCGTTAAGTATTGTATTTCCACAAGGGCAAGATACTCAGTGCATTTGAATTTCAGATGAACAATGAGGGGGCTAAGCTTGTCACATCTGATAAGTCTCCACATTGCTATCCACACCATTTCTGTCATTCATTTTAAGGAAGATGGAATTCTTGGGACCATAACACCCGACACTAAGATGAGAGTTCAGGTTCCTGGCCCCTACCTATAGTGGGGAAGCTTGATAAGTAGCAGAGAAATGCTGTGTCTCTCATCCTGTCTCTCCCACTCCTTCTATTTCTCTCTTGTCTGTCACACTCTGTAAAATGTTGTCACTCTTGGGAGTCGGGCCTTAGTGCAGCATTTAAGCGCATGGGGCACAAATTGCAAGGACTGGGGTAAGGATCCCAGTTCGAGGCCCCAGCTGCAGGGGAATCTCTTCACAGGTGGTGAAGCAGGTCTGCAGGTGTCTATCTTTCTCTCCCTGTCTCTGTCTTCCCCTCCTTTCTCCATTTCTCTCTGTCCTATCCAACAACGACAACATCAACAACAATAAAACAACAACAACAAGGGCAACAAAAGGGAAAATAAGTAAATATAATAAAAATTAAAAAATGTTGTCATTCTCTATAACATATGGTCATTTAGAAAGGCGGAGTCTTGCAGACACCCAATCCCCAGCAATAATCCTACTGAAGAAAAAAAATAAATAAAGCAACAGAATTGGTAAAAAGTCTCAGACAAAATTATACTAAAAAAACCCTTAGATTTCATTATGAAAGCTAAAATGTTAGAGATCTCTGGATTAATATTCATGCATCTTTTTAAACAATGTATATGTTACAGGTATTGTTTAATTTATCTAGAATTTAATCTGTAAATGGATTTTACTTCTTGGGAAATGAGAAAATTGCATCATTTCTTTCAGTTTCCAAATCAGATGTGGAAATGTCCTTTTTCTATTCTGTTATGAAGAGAAAACTCCATTCCATTTTTCAATATTTTTCGCCCAGATTACATAGCGTTTTCACTTAAGAGTAACACCATTGTTTCTTTCCAGAAGAGCTAACTGGATTCAATGGGGCAACAGAATCTAACTTCAACCACAGAATTCATTCTCATGGGAGTGACAAGAAATCCCAAGCTCCAGTTTCCCCTTTTTGGAATCTTTCTCAGCATCTATACAATCACAGTGGTGGGCAACCTGGGTCTAATCATCTTGACCCAGGTAGACTCCCATCTCCATACACCTATGTATTTTTTTATCAGACACCTTACTTTCTTCGACCTCAGTAACTCAACTGTCATTTGTCCCAAGATGCTAGTGAACTTCGTTTTGGAACAAAATACAATTTCCTATCAGGCCTGTGCTACTCAGTTGGCTTTCTTTCTTTTGTTCATCATCAGTGAGTTTTTCATCCTCTCAGCCATGGCTTATGATCGCTGTTTGGCCATCTGCAATCCTCTGCTCTACAATGTTATCATGTCCCAGAGACTTTGTCACCTGCTGGTGGCCATCCCATACCTCTACGGTACCTTTCAGGCACTGCTGTTCACGATTAAGATTTTCACCCTGACTTTCTGTGGTTCCAACATCATCAGTCATTTCTACTGTGATGATGTCCCCTTGTTGCTGATGCTCTGCTCAAATGCACGAGAGATAGAACTGTTGATCATATTCTTTTCAGCGTTAAATTTGATTTCCTCACTCCTGATAATCCTTGTGTCCTATGTACTGATTCTGGTGGTCATCTTTAGAATGCAGTCTGCAGAGGGCAGGAAGAAAGCTTTCTCCACGTGTGGGTCTCATCTGACAGTGGTGGTTGTATTCTATGGATCTCTACTTTTTATGTACCTGCAGCCCAATTCCTCTCACTCCTTTGAAACTGATAAGATGGCTTCTGTGTTTTATACTTTAGTGATTCCCATGCTTAATCCCTTGATCTACAGCTTAAGGAACAAAGAGGTCAAAAACGCCTTCCACAGGGTCATAAAGAAGCTTTGCAGACTTTGTTCCTAGTTTTCAGTATATAATATTGTTCTAATAAAATGTAATACTGGAAAAAGTGGTGGTATTTCTAGTATCTATAAGTGCCTTCATGTTTGCCCTAGAGCCAAACCTAATTACAATGCACACATAGACTGTTTCATCCACATTTAGTTGAATTAATCAGCTTCTTTTTTTTAGATGTCATTCTTTCCCCAACATTCCTTGATTCTCATTTACTGTTTCATATACCAATCTAATACACCTCAGTTGCTCTACACTGAAATTATCACTAAGCTTTAAATCAGTAGACTATTTCTGCCAGATTTCTGTTTTCTAATTCTATTTAATTAATTAATTGATTTATTTTTTAAAATTTATTTTCCCTTTTGTTGCCCTTGTTGTGTTTTTTTCTTCTTATTGTTGTTGTAGTTATTATTGTTGTTGTTATTGATGTTGTTATTGATGTTGTTGTTGTTAGGACAGAGACAAATGGGGAGAGGAGGGGAAGAAAGAGAGGGGGAGAGAAAGATAGACACCTGCATACCTGCTTCAACCACTCCTTGCAGGTGGGGAGCCGGGGCCTCAAACTGGGACCCTTACACCAGTCCTTGTGCTTTGTGCCACATGCGCTTAACTGGCTACACTACCGCCTGACTCCCTATGTATTTTGCCTCCAGGGTTATCGCCTACACTACTGAACTACTGCTCCTGGAGGCTATTTTTTTCCCCTTTTTGTTGCCCTTGTTGTTTATCGTTGCTGTTGTTATTATTACTATTCTTGTTGTTATTTCTGTCAGATAGGACAGAGAGAAATGGAGAGAGGAAGGGAAGACAGGATGAGAGAAAGACACCTGCAAACCTGCTTCACAGACTATGAAGTGACCCCCTTGCAGGTGAGGAGGGGGGGGCCTCGAACTGGAATCTTTATGCAGGTCCTTGTGCTTCGGCCCATGTGCACTTAACCCACTGCACTACCTCCCGTTCCCCTACTTATTTAATTTTAAACCAAGTATTTTTTGTTTGTTTTTGATTTCATATCGTTGTGGGAAGTTCTAATAGTTTATAGTACATGGATAGTTTCTCATCCCTCCCATGATAGGTGTCTGCAGAAGATCCCCACCCCCCATCTTTGGTCCTTTTCCATCAGCTCCAGTACTGCAGTGGCCCCTCCACTTCCTCCTTTCCCTTCCTTCTCCAGGGTCCTTTGTTTTAGTCTACACTGTACGCTTATGACTAAGATCAACCAACATTCATCCATCTAGCTGAAAAACAATGGCAGGAGAATTGTGAAGTCACCCAGGAGTGAAGTACCACTCAATAAATAAATCAGTGAATAAATGAATGTAGCATTAAATAGGGTTCTCAATATTTACTTAAAGGAAGTAAACATAGGATTATATATTAATAAAGATCGGGGGTTAGTATACCACAGTACAGACTACCCAATAGGAAGTGAGAGTTTAGAGATACTACCTTTCTTATGTACTCAGTTCTTATTTCCTATTGATAGTATGAGAAACGTGTGACTTTTTGTAATGAGTCATTGTGAGAATAATTAGCAGATAACCCAGACACTCTCACAATTATATGAAACCTTCAAGGAAATGAGTCTCAAGGGCTATAAAAACACTTAAAAACTGCATGAAGCAATCCATGAGAAAGCCCAAAGCACATTGTCCTTAAAAGTGGGTATAAAACATTTGTCTTTGGAAATCTGCAAGGGGAAAGAACTTAAGCTAAATCACCTCACAAGGTATTGTGCTCTGCAAAAATGTTGCCTTCATTTGCAACCTGTGTTTGTGCCCTAAATAGGATTAATGGGTGGGGCAGCCCTGCAATACATTTCCTGATACTCTCCTGTGCATTTTGAAACACATTGGATTTCAAATGAATTCAGTTAATTTAGTCAGGTTTATGGAAAGTAAAGTTATTGTTCCCATCATTTCTCCTTCCATATATATATATATATATATATATATATATATATATATATATATATATATTTTGTTTGCTTGTTGGTTTGTTTTTATTTCCTATTTTCTCAAGGTGAAAGAAAGACTATTGTTATTTCTCTGAGAATAAACTGTGAAGACAGAAGAATTGAGTGAAACTTTGTCACCAATGACCTGAGCTACTTTGCATAATTTTAACTCCTTGTGCCCCAGTTTTCTTGGCTGTCAAATGGAGATAGCAACAGTATTTACTTCCTAAGTTATACTGTGGGTAATGGGAGTGGATGTATGCACAGCGTGTGGAAATGAAGGCATGTATAATGACTATTTTACAAGAACTTAACATTCACAGGTTTCCTGCTCGTGGGTTGAATCTGAATCTCCTTCAAGCTATCATAAATCTTACAAACGATCAAGTCTTTTTATTTTTATTTTTTTTAACCAGAGCACTGTTCAGCTCTGGCTTATGGTGGTGCAGGGGATTGAACCTGGGACTTCGGAGCCTCAGGCATGAAAGTCTGTTTGCATAACCATTATGCTATCTACCCTCTGCCCGGTCAAGTCTTTTTTCAAGATAAAAGGGCCATGTGATTGAAAGAGCATTTGGAAATTATCTGAGAAGGGGCCCAGAGCTGGTGCCCCTAGTTGTGCTGGCTGAGTACATGTGTCACCATGAGGATGAGCCAGGTTCAAGCTCCTGGTCCCTACCTGCAGGGGGAAAGCAGCATAAATGTTCAAGCAGAGTTGCAGGTATCTCTGTCTTTCTCCCCATCTCCTCTTCCCTCTCAATTCCTCTCTGCCCTAACACATTAAAAAACAAATAAATATTTTAAAAATAAATTAGTAAAAAAATAATTTTAAGAAGTGATTCAGGGTTGGCAAGCTCACCTGGCTAGTTTGCTTATTGGCCCTGTGCATGACCGAGGTTCAAGCCAGGACCCCATTGCACTGAAGCAAACTTCAGTGCTGTGGGCTTCATGATTCTCTCTCTCTCTCCTTCTTCTCTCTCTCTCCCTCTCTATCTCTACCTGAAAAAAATAAATTAAATGAGTGACCTAATAAGTTAAAGAAACACATGTGGAAGATGTGGACAAGATGTCAGTAACAAAATTCAAAATTCCACATTCAACTTTGACACTAAAAGGCATACCATAAAGTATCAAACTGATGAATTTGCAGTTAAAGGTGTGGACATTAGATACTGAACACGTTTTAATTATATTTATATTTAGTTTACATAGAGATAGAAATTGAGAGAGAAGGGGAAGACAGAGAAGGAGAGCAAGAGGCTTGCAGCACTGCTTCAAGCTTCTGGCCATGCAGGAGCACACCTGAGGATTAAAGCTGGGTCCTCCTGTATGGTAGCATGACTTAACCAGGTACACCACCACCCAAACTCTGGACATTAGATTTCATGGTCAGAGATCTCTCTACACATCACCTGATGGTTTTTTTTTCATTCTATAAATAACTTAGAAAATCTTTTGGGGGGGGTTTATGGTACAGTAGTTGATTTATGGGAATATCTTTTCATCCCTTTGAGATGGGTCCCTTTCAATCTCTTTATTCCTCCACTCTCTCACTAAATAAATAAGCACATTTTAAAGCAATGCATAGCCCTGAATTATACTTCTTTCCTTTTGAAATAACTGGAATCCTGAATGAAGTTTATTTTCTAGTGAACACTCTGGTCCCTATATATACTTTTTTTTTTGCCTCCTGGGGCTCAGTGCCTGAAATACAAATCCATTGCTCCTGGAGGTCACTTTTTTTTTCTTCAGCTCTTTTTTTTTTTTTTATTTAAGAAAGGATAAATTAACAAAACCATAGGGTAGGAGGAGTACAACCCCACACAATTCCCACCACCTAATCTCCATATCCCACCCCCTCCCCTGATAGCTTTCCCATTCTCTATCCCTCTGGGAGCATGGACTGACCCAGGGTCATTGTGGGTTGCAGAAGGTAGAAGGTATGGCTTCTGTAATTTCTTCCCCCCTGAACATGGGCGTTGACTGGTCGGTCCATACTCCCAGTCTGCCTCTCTCTTTCCCTAGTAGGGTGGGTCTCTGGGGAAGTGGAGCTCCAGGACACATTGGTGGGGTCTTCAGTCCAGGGAAGCCTGGCCAGCATCCTGATGACATCTGGAACCTGGTGACTGAAAAGAGAGTTAACATACAAAGCCAAACAAATTGTTGAGTAATCATGGACCCAAATCTTGGAATAGGAGGTCACTTTTTTTTATCTTATTGGATAGGACAGAGAGAAATTGAGAGGGGGAGAAGTAGAGGACAGAGAGGCAGCTGCATATCTGCTTTACTGCTTGTGAAGTGACCCCCTTGCAGGTGGGAAGCTGGGGACTCGAACCTGGATCCTTACGTGGGTCCTTGCACTTCATACTACATGCACATAACCTGGTGCACCACTCCCCACCCCCGGCCCTCTCTATATTATATTTTCTCTCTACATGCCATTCCCTTGACCACAGAGACTTAGTTATAATACAAAGCCCAGAAACAGCCTTGGTAGAGTGGGAAAAGCAGTCACTTTAAATTTTTTAATACTTATTTATTTTCTATTTTGTTGCCATTGTTGCTTTTTATTATTGTTGTACTTATTATTGTTGCTGTTACTGATATCTCCGTTCTTTGATAAGACAGAGAGAAATGGAGAGTGGAGGGGAAGACAGAGATGGGGCGAGAAATGGGGTGAAGCAGACCTGCTTCACCGCCTGTGAAGCGACTCCCCTGCAGGTGGAGAGCCGGGGGCTTGAACCGGGATCCTCACACAGGTTGCTGTGCTTTGCGCCAAGTGTGCTTAACTCAATGAACTACTGCCTGACTTCCCACTTTTGATTTTATGCTGTATAAATACCAGAAAGTCTCTTTTAGTGTACCAATACCTATATGTTCACTAACCATTAAGCCATGACTTAAATTTCAAACATGGAAAACTAATATGAATTAAGCAGGTATCCAGGTTGTCTGGACTTTCTTAAAGGAAAAATCCATAGATAGCACAGCCTGGCTTACTATCCAGTCTCAGAAGTGAGAATGTGTTTAACCCAGAAGAATACCCTTGAAATGGATAACAGTGAAATCAAATCTCTAATGTCAGGAATTACACTACAATCCAAATACTTAATTGTCAAGCAGGTACACTTGAATGCATGCAGGTCGACTACGCTTTGACATGATGGTATGAAGAGTCTACATTTAAAAACTGAGAGAAAGATAAAATAGAAACAACAGGAGCAGGTAAAGATTGTGGAGAAAAAGATGACCTCACACACTGTTGGAGAGCATTTAAATTGATCCAGGCCCTGGATCATTCCAGTGAATTAAACATGATCTACCACGTGACCCAGAAATTCTATTCCTAAATAGCTGAAGAACACATAAGCACTACCCTGAAAATAAATATGAACCTCTGTGTTCATTGTACCACTGCGTACACTAGCAAGATGCAGAAGTGAGCCAAGTAGCCAAGGGCAGATGACTGAAGAGGCTGTTAGTTATATCCACAGTGGAATATTTCTCACTTGTGAGAAGAGATGAAATCTCACTTTTCTGTGTAAGACCCAGGCAGACATAGAGGGGATCATACCAAGTGAAATAATCAAGAAGGAGAAAGAAAATACTGGGTGATTTCACTCATATGTGAGCTATATAGAAATAGAGTTAAGGAACAAAGTAAAACTTTTAATATAAAGGGGGTTACTGTTATTAGCTTCCATGGCTAAAATTGGGTTATTATTATTGGTAAGCTTTAGAATCACAAAATGATTGCAGGGTTGATTTTTTTTTTTAATTACAGAAATTTAAAGCTGCCTCTTTATTCCCAGATGGGTAAAGAATAGGGAAGTTTCAAATGGAGGGGATGGGAAAACAGAACTCTGGTGATGGGAATTGTATAGAGCTGCACCCCTGTTATACTACATTCTTGTTACAATATTAAATCACTAATAAAATCTTGTAAAAATAAGCATCTCAGATATAATAAATGCTGACTTTTTATCTTATGAAGGTTACCAAGCTGAAGCAGATGGGGAAACGCAATCAAACGACAGTGGTCGAGGTGACGGATTTTATTCTCTTGGGCATCACCAACAGACCTGAGCTGCAGGCACCTCTCTTTGGAATATTCCTCCTCATTTATTTAGTCACTGTGTTGGGTAATCTGGGCATCGTTATCTTGACCCATGTGGACTCCAAGCTCCATACTCCCATGTACTTTTTCCTTAGACATTTATCGATGACTGATCTTGGTTATTCAACTGTCGTTGGCCCCAAAATGATGGTCAGCTTTCTGGTACACCAAAACATAATCTCCTACAATGGGTGTGCTGCTCAGCTAGCCTTCTTTGAGATCTTCATCATCACGGAACTCTTTGTTCTTTCAGCCATGGCCTATGACCGCTACGTAGCCATCTGCAAACCTCTCATCTATGTGACCATCATGTCAGACAAAATATGCTGGATACTAGTCCTTAGTGCTTACCTCTACAGTGTGTTTGTGTCACTGCTTCTAACCATTGAGCTATTTAAATCTTCCTTCTGTGGTTCTAACGTTATTGATTACTTTTATTGTGACTGCCTCCCTCTCATGTCCATGCTCTGCTCAGACACACATGAGTTAGAACTGATTGTTTTGGTCATTGGGGGCTGTAACTTGCTCTCTTCTCTCCTGACCATCCTTGTATCCTATGTGTTCATTCTTGTGACCATCTTCAGAATGAACTCAGCCCAGGGGAGATCCAAAGCCTTCTCTACCTGTAGCTCTCATCTGATCGTGGTGGTTATATTCTATGGGACATTATTATTTATTTACATGCAACCCAAATCCAGCCATGCTTTTAATATAGACAAGATGGCCTCTGTGTTTTACACTCTGGTCATCCCTATGTTGAATCCGTTAGTCTATAGTCTGAGGAATAAGGAAGTAAAACAGGCTCTGAAGAGAACATTAACTAGTCTGGGTAAAACTCCCACATAATGTTTTAAAGTTCACTTGCAAGACAGGTCCAAAACAAGTTGTTTTATACTCTGTCATATCAATTGTAGTTTCAGAAAGGAGAAGTATTTTATCATATTATTTTCCTCTTGTGTGTATGTGGGGGGGGTAAAGGGACAAAACATTCTATCTTCTATCTCCCTCCCCATGATTGACTCCACTTTAATAGACCACACATACACACACACACACACACACACGCACACGCACACGCACACGCACACGCACACATACAGACATATATATAGAGAAATATAGTAGTCAGGAATTTCAAACATGAATTTTAAGGTAATATGAGGACTTATGCTATTTATAAATAAATTGTACTATATTATCACTACAACACAAATTAGCCAAGCTCAATTCTTAAAATCTCACAATGGTGCAAAATTCATCAGTAAAATAGGAATAGGGGCTTTATTTATTTATGTATTTATTTATAAATAAATAGTTGCGCATGGGTGGTCAATAAGATTCCATCATGAGTAATATATAAGTTAGATAGCAAATAAAAATAAGTGTGATTTCAAACAGAATGTAAAAAAAATGTTACAAGAAACTAGATTGAATAGAAACTAAAGGCTCAAGGGCCAGGTGGTGGTGAACGTGGTTGAGCACACGTGTTACAATGAGCAAGGACCCAGGTTCAAATCCCCAATCCCCACCTGTAGGGGGAGAAATTTGCACTGTGGTGAAGCAGGGCTACAGATGTCTGTCTGCTTCTCTGCCTCTCCTTCCCTCTAGCTTTCTGGCTGTCTCTACCCAATTGGTAAATAAAGATAATATTTTTATTTTATTTTATTTATTTTCCTTTTTTTTTGTTGTCCTTGCTTTTTATCATTGTTGTGGTTATTATTATTGTTGTTACTGATGTTGTTGTTGGATAGGACAGAGAGAAATGGAGAAAGGAGGGGAAGACAGAGAGGGGGAGGGAAGACCTGCTTCACCGGCCTGTGAGCCTGTGAAGCGAATCCCCTGTAGGTGGGGAGCCGGGGGCTTGAACTGCGCTGGTCCTTGTGCTTTGCGCCACATGCTTTTAACCTGGTGCGGAACCGCCCGACTTCCCAATAAAAAAAAATTTAAAAGAAATGAAAGGCTCACAAATATCTTTCCAATCAGTTTGAGTTAAAATTGGTATTTTCGAAACGGTTATTTGGGAACAATTTCTGGTGAAAAACCACATGAAAATAATGATCAGGCATAGATCTTATTAGCTAATTTTTGACTTTTGATAGTTTGACAAATTTAAAGGAAATTTGATGTTCTGTTATCTATTGTAATGTCATCATATATTGAAAAATCACTAGCAGTGATAACAGTGAGTCAAGCTAATTCATATACTAAAGAGATAAATCTTTGTTTTTATGGGAATGTAGACTTTCTCTTAAATTTATATATACTATGGCGAGAGTTTGCATGGGTTCTATATTAAAACCATTCATCGAGTGTAGATTCACTCAGCAAATGAACCAAATTCTGACATCTGAAGAGGCTACTTACTGTTTGAATAGGCATTTTTAAAAGATCTTTATGATTGGGGGGTGGGCAGTAGCGCAGCGGGTTAAGCACAAGAGACACAAGTGCAACCACCAGCGTTGGGATCTGGGTTCGAGCTCTGGATCCCCATCCTCAGGGGCGTCACTTCACAAGCGGTGAAGCAGGTTTGCAGGTGTCTCTCTTTCTCTCCCCCTCTCTGTCTTCCTCTCCTCTCTCCATTTCTCTTTGACTTTTCCAACAACGACATCTATAACAACAACAATAATAACTACAACAATAAAACAACAAGGGGAACAAAAGGGAAAATAATAAAATTTTTTTTTTAAAAGATCTTCCTGATATATTTTGAAAAGTATGGAATTGTAACCCTAAAGTATATGCTAGTGGCATACCTGGTTGGTCACACCTGTTATCATGCGCAAGGGTCTGGGTTCAAGTCTCTCACCCCCTTGCACGGGAGAAAGCTTCATGAGCATTGAAACATTTCTATGGTCTCTCACTTTCTCTCTAGGCCTCTCTCTATGAAAAGAAAAGACAAAGAGGAGAGACATCAAGGAAGAAAGAGAGAGGGAGAGGAAGGGGAAGAGGGGGAGGAAGGGGAAGAGGGGGAGGGGAGGGGAGGGACAGGGGGAGAGGTAGAGAAGGGGAGGGAAGAGAGAAGAGGGAGAAGGGGGAGAGGGGAGGGAGGGAAGAGAGGAGAGGGAGAAGGGGGAGAGGGGAGGGAAGGAAGAGAGGAGAGGGGGGAGGGGAGAGGGGAGGGAGGGAAGAGAGAGGAAAGAGAAAGAGATTACTAGGAGTTGTATAATTTCAGACATAAAGCTCTCTCCCTTTTTAATATTGTATTCTATAATATTTGAATTGCTCACTGATTAGTTTTAAAATTAATATCATAGTGAGGGCTGGGTGATAGTCACCAGTTTCAGTGCACATGTTCTTATGTTGTATAAGGACCCAGGTTCAAGTCCCAGGTCCCATGTGCATATGAAGTGATGTGGTTGTCTCTCTGTTACTTGTTCACTCTCTACCACCCTTCCTTTTCAATTTCCCTTTGTTCTATAAACCAGTAAATAAAGCCACCAGGAGCAGTGGATCTGCCATGCAGACACCGAGCCCCAGTGATAGCTAGCCCTGACAGTAGTAGTAGTAGTAATAACAATAATGATAATATCATATCTTATTTAGAAAATATGCACACTTTTGAACTAGACTAACTTTCAAGTTAGGATTAAAAATCTAATAACTGATGCTGATGACATAATAAAGTTGCAGCAATAGGAATAATTGAAATGTTTTGTTCTCATGTCACTGCTAGAGGGTTGGTTTTTAACTCTACAGAAAGAGTTACTTTAACAGACAAACTTCAGTCACTGCATCTCATAGTTTCCATGGAGCTGAACTCCTATGTATAAATTAAGTCCTTGTTTACACAAGGACTCTAGAATGGCTGAGATCTAACTGAATGTCTAGATGAAGACCTTGTTAAGAAAGAGACCTCAGGTGTCTTGCTCCCCAAGGATATTAAGGTGATTAGCAGATGCCTGAAGCATTTGTGCTTAAGTATCAAGGTCTCCAAGGTTTATAAAGTCCTCTCAGCTGTCATTGCCACAACCATGTAGAGAACTTGAAACAGATTCTTCATGAGAGGTGGGTAGAAGATGCGTGTCTTATCTTTTGAGGAGTTGGGAAATAGCTCAAGTGACAGAGAACTGGACTTCCCAGTTTGGTTCCCACTTGATTTCTGGTGCCATACCGACCAGAGTAGTGCTTTGATTTCTTTTTCTTTCTCTCCTGTGAAACAATCTCATATGCAATAACCAAATAATTTTTTTCTTTTTCTCCCTTTCTTTCTTTCTTCCCTTTTGTTGCCCTTGTTATTTTTTATTGTTGTAGTTATTATTGTTGTTATTGATGTGGTTGTTGTTAGATAGTATAGAGAGAAAGAGAGGAGGTGAAGGCAGAGAGGGGGAGTGAATGATAGACACCTACAGACCTGCTTCACTGCCTGTGAAGAGACTCCTCTGCAGGTGGGGAGCCAGGGGCTCGAACCCGGATCCTTATGCTGGTCCTTGTGCTTTGCGCCTCCTGTGCTTAACCCGCTTTGCTACTTACCGACTCCTTATAACCAAATAGTTTTAACAAAAGAACTATTTTATATTTCAATTATATGTACCTTGCAAAAAGACATGAGTCCCTTGACTTTGAAAGGCACTGGATAATGTAAATATATAATAAAATAATAGAATAACCAAGGCTTGTCTCCAAGGTTTATATCTACTGGGGTGAGTCCAGTGTGTTGCATGTGATCCTGCTTTTAAGTTTCTATATTAAAGCTGGTTTCATAAGGTGTAAATATTTAGATAGCTTATTTTACTAGTGAAGAGAGGTGTTTTAATTCATTAAGATTCTTAGTGTTGAGTTTAGTTTTACCTTACTACCATTAAAATGAGACACACCGGGGTCCGGTGGTAGCACAACAGGTTACATGCACGTGGCATGAAGCGCAAGGACCAGCATAAGGATCCTGGTTCAAGTTCCTGGCTTCACACCTGCAAGGGAGTCGCTTCACAGGCTGTGAAGCAGTTCAGCAGGTGTCTCTCTTTTTCTCTGCCTCTCTGTCTTCCCCACCTCTCTCCATTTCCCTCTGTGCTATCCAATAATGATGATATCAATAACAAGGACAATGTAACTACAACAATAAAAATGGAGGAACAGAATTTCGTAGGGTAACCAGTGAAAGATAACAAGATAGACAACAATGCAAACTCTGAATTATTCTCCCTTTTAGAATATATGGCAGCACCCCCCCACACTCACACACTTAATCAGTGCAACAATGTGCTATATCTATAGATATATAAGCTACACTCTTTCTTTTTATTATTTATTTATAAAAAGGAAACACTGACAAAACCATAGGATAAGAGGGGTACAATTCCCACCACCAGAACTCCGTTTTCCATCCCCTCCCTACATATCTTATAGTAAAACTAATCTGACATTTCACTTCAAAAGATCTCATAAGCAACTCCATTTTTACAGGGTATTGTTTTTTTTTTAATTTTCAAAATGGTTTATTTAATGATTGCTTTTTTTTTAAAGACATAGTTCAGTCAGCTGTCTCGTTCATTGATGGGAATGGAACGTGGGCTCTCACACCTGCAAAGAATAAGCTCTCAACACTGAGCTGCTGAAAAGTAGGTCTTCTGTTTCATTTGCCTCAGCAGTAGAAGATCCTAGATGAGAGACTGGGGAAAGCAGACCCAAATTCCACTGCATCTTGTTCTTTTTGTTAGATGTCTTTTTTACAGGCCTGATCTATGTGCTTGCACATCTTTTATCCCTACTGCTTTATTGGCAACAGAATCTTCCACTTCCATGGGAGACTTTAAGTTGGGATCTTTTTCAGGAGAGCCTGATACATATGCTTGTGCATCTCCCCAAGCCATCTCCCCCTCTCTCTGCTTCACTACCCCCCCCCCAAAGCAACAAGTTGAGCAGAAGCAAGGCATTCCAAGATCCAGAGAGACAGCTCATACCTGCACAGGTTCAGATGCAGGCATCATGTGGGAGATGCTACAATGCCAGAGGAAGTTCCAAATACTAGGGTATCTCTTCTTTCATTCCATTCTTCTTCTTCTTCTTCTTCTTCTTCTTCTTCTTCTTCTTCTTCTTCCTCTTCCTCTTCCTCTTCCTCTTCCTCTTCCTCTTCCTCTTCCTCTTCCTCTTCCTCTTCCTCTTCCTCTTCTTCTTCTTCTTCTTCTTCTTCTTCTTCTTCTTCTTCTTCTTCTTCTTGCGTTTGCCCTTCTTCTGTAGCCAGTCAACAGCATCAGGTTGAGCCTGAGGTAAAGTTTCGAGACCTCCTTTGAATCTGGAGAGGTGGCAGTCGTTGACTATGTGGGTCATAGTCTGTCTGGAGCCGCAGGGGCAGTTCGGGTCGTCTCTGGCTCCCCAGCGATGGAACATAGCGGCGCACCGGCCATGGCCTGTTCGATAGCGATTGAGGAGGGCCCAATCATAACATGCTAGGTCAAAGCCGGGTTGACGCTTGCAGGGGTCTGTGATGAGGTGTTTGTTCTTTATCTCAGCTGACTGCCAACTCTGTTTCCAAGAGACTGGAACAGAGAAGTTCAGTGTAAACATAGGGGACCAGAATGGGTGATGAGACGTCAAGCGTTGGACAGGGTGGGTGAAGATATCCGCGTATATTGGCAGGTCCGGTCGAGCGTTAGACGTGGGAAATTAACTTAGATGATGCTGCATCCCGACGAATATCTGGCGGGGCGATGTTGCTAAGAACTGGCAGCCATGGAACCGGGGTGGAACGGATGGTTCCAGAAATGATCCTCATGGAGGAATATAATTTGGAATCGACCAAGTGGACATGGGGGCTACGGAACCATCCTGGGGCACAGTATTCTGCAGTGGAATAGCATAATGCCAGAGATGATGATCGTAGTGTGGAAGCGCTCGCGCCCCATGAGGAGCTGGCCAGTCTTGCAATGATGTGATTCCTCGCGCCCACCTTTGCTGCATTCTCTGAGCAGTGAAAGCTGTGAAAATCATCCTGGGGCAGCGATATCACTTATGCAGAGGGCCTTATCTCCACAAAAGAAAGAAGGAACAAATACAAATATTTCTGCTTTGATAGCTGACCATTTATAAAATAAGCACTGTGGTCTAGTAGGTAGCTTTATCTGGTGTGAGAAAACATTGGACACTCAATCATGAGGTCCTAAATTCAATCCCCAGCAGCACATGTACTGAGTGATGTCTAGTCCTTTCTCTCTCTTTCTCTCTCTCTCCTATCTTTTTCACTAATAAGTAAATAAAGTCTTAAAAACAACAACAAAAAGAAAATAGGCACTTATATATTATAATCACTTCTTTTTTCCCTCTGTCTCTCTACCAGAAGATATATTTTCAGTCTCTCACATGGCTCACGGAAACGTCACTGGGGTCACAGAGTTTATTCTCATAGGTGTCACAGACCGCCCAGACCTCCAGATCCCACTCTTCTTTGTTTTCCTGTTTATCTATGGACTGACCATTGCTGGCAACATGGGCATTATCATTCTCACCACTGTTGACTCTCGACTTCAGACCCCCATGTATTTCTTCCTCCGCCATTTGGCCATCATCAATTTTGGAAACTCCACTGTCATTGCCCCGAAAATGTTGACCAATTTTTTAGTAAAGAAGAAAACCACTTCCTATTATGAATGTGCAACCCAACTTGGAGGGTTCTTGGTATTCATTATAGCTGAGATTTTCATGTTAGCTGTGATGGCCTATGACCGCTATGTGGCCATCTGTAACCCCCTGCTCTACATGGTGGTGGTGTCTCGGAGAATCTGTTACCTCCTAGTCTCCCTCACATACATCTACAGTTTTTCTACATCTCTTGTGGTTTCATCTTGTGTATTCTCAATGGTGTTTTGCTCTTCCAATGTAATAAATCATTTTTATTGTGATAATGTCCCTCTGTTGGCATTGTCCTGCACAAACACCTACATTCCAGAAACAGTTGTTTTTATATTTTCAGCAACAAATTTGTTTTTTTCCATGACTATAGTTATCACGTCTTATTTCAACATTGTGTGGTCCATTCTCAAGATGCGTTCAGCAGAAGGAAGGAGAAAGGCCTTTTCTACTTGTGCTTCACACATCTTGGCGGTCACAGTTTTCTATGGGACACTTCTCTTCATGTATTTGCAACCTCAAAATAACCATTCACTAGATACTGATAAAATGGCTTCTGTGTTTTATACCTTGGTGATCCCCATGCTAAACCCCCTTATCTACAGCCTGAGAAATAAGGATGTCAAGGATGCCTTAAGGAAATTTCTATCCAATCCAAAAATTTCTTTCAAGATCATATAGTGTTAATAATCTATGGGTAAATGAAGACATCATTACGCTGATCTTCAGATGTGTCGGAGATAACAAACTTTAGATTGTTGGTTTCCAGGCTTATGGTTCACTTTGAAAATTACAAGTGGATAGGATTTGAGAAAAATTACAAGTAAACAACAATCTCTAGAGTTATGATATTACTTCAAAAACAAATTATGTTTGAATGATTTGCCAAATATTATGCAAGTGTGTCAACTGAAAAAACTATTTTGAGGATTATAGAGAGATAACTGTAAAATAAAATTGACCAAAAAATTTGGACTAGAGAAGTCAGTCAATATTTCTTATTCTTTAACTGTCTTCCCCAATTCCAGACCCACAAGCTACATTTGATATTTTTGGACTACTATATCTCAAATATCTATATCTATCTATCTATCTATCTACCTATAATCTATCTACATATAAATTAAGATGTATACTTACTACTAGCTATATCCATTTTTTTATATTTATTTTATTTGTTTATTCCCTTTTGTTGCCCTTGTTGTTTTATTATTGTAGTTATTATTGTTGTTGTCGTTGTTGGATAGGACAGAGAGAAATGGAGAGAGGAGGGGAAGACAGAGAGGAGGAGAGAAAGATAGACACCTGCAGACCTGCTTCACCGCCTGTGAAGCGACTCCCCTGCAGGTGGGGCGCCGGGGTTCGAACGGGGATCCTTATGTCGGTCCTTGTGCTTTGCGCCACCTGCGCTTAGCCCACTGTACTACAGCCCGACTCCCACTATATCCATTTTTACAGGTAAGAATTAAATGACAAGTATCAGTAAGATAGCAAATGATCATAAGATAATATTTTTTGTACCTTATTGGAGGGTTTAGTGGTTTATAGTAAATACAGTTGTTGGTACATGTATAAAATTTCTCAGTTTTCTGTAAAAACAAACAAACAAAAAAAACCTCACCCCCAGCCTAGGTCCTTCTCCATCATCATGAACCAGGAACTGAAAGTGCCTGCCCACTACAGAGTCCTTTGGTGCAAGACACCAAACTGGTCCAAGTTCTACTTTGTGTTTTCCCTTTCTTTTCTTACAACTCAACTCTGTCCATGAGTGAGATGATCCCATATTCATCCTTCTGTTCACTTAGCATGAAGCCATTGAGCTCCATCCAAGATGAAGTGAAGAAGGTGAATTTATCTTTCTTAATAGCTGAGTAGTGTTCCGTTGTGTATAATACCATAACTTTCTAAGCCACTCATCTGTTGTTGGACACCTAGGTTGCTTCCAGTTTTGGGCGATTACATACTGTGTTGCTATGAACATAGGTGTATATACAGATGTTTTTGGATTGGTGTGCTTGATTCCTTTAGATCTATCCCCAGGAGAGGAATTGCAGGGTCATAGAGTAGGACCATTTCTAGCTTTTTGAAAGTTTTCCAGACTGTTATCCATAGGAGTTGGGCCAATTTACCTTCCCACCCGCAGTGTGGGAGGGTTCCTTTGTCCCCACAACCTCTCCAGCATTTGTTGCTGTTCAGTTTTGATGTATGCCATTCCCACAGGGGAGAAGTGGGATCTCATTATTGTCTTTATTTGTATTTCTCTGACAATCAGTGACTTCTATGCTGAAAATTCTGTTCATATCCTCTTTCTACTTTTGGATGGGGTTATTTATGTTGTTGCTGCTGCTGAATTTGGTGAGCTCTTTCTATATTTTAGTTATTAGCCTTTTGTCTGGTGTGTATGACATGTAAAAATCTCTCATTCTGTGAGAGGTCTCTTTGTTTGGGTGGTGGTCTCTTTTGCTCTGCAGAAGCTGTTAAATTTGATGTAGTTCCATTGATTTATGCTTGTTTTTTGTCTTCTTTGCATTTGGATTTGAGTCATAGAAGATACTTATGAACTTAGATGGAAGAGTGCCGCCTATATTTTCCTCTAAGTATGTGATAGTTTCTGGTTTTTTGTTTAGTGAAATGAGGTGGTTCAGTTTCTTCCCTCTGCATATTTCAGCCCCATTTTTCCAACACCATTTGTTGAAAAGATTCTTCTTCCCTGAGTTAGTCGATTGGGCTCCCTTGTAGAAAATTAGATGTCCTTTATTATTATTATTATTATTATGGTCTGGGGAGATGATGTCATGGCTGGAAAAGGGACCAGACAGCTGGATCAGGGAAGAGAGTAACTCCCAAATATGGGAAATTTGTATAAATATTGTTGACTATAAAACCCATCAATTTGATCTGATCTAGGGCCCATATTCAGCTTAGGAGCCTTCCAGCCTTTAGGCTTATGATTAGTCAACAATTATTTTTGTCTCTATATATTAACTCTTTTTTTCAGCCTCTAGTTTCCAGATGCTACCATGATGCCAAATGGACTTTCCTGGGCAGATGACCCTACCAATGTGTCCTGGAGCCCTACTTGCCCAGAACCCCACCCCACTAGAAAAAGAGAAAGACGGGCTGGGGGTATGGATCAACCTGTCAATGTCCGTGTTCAGAAGGGAGGCAATTACAGAAGCCAGACACATTCCACCTTCTGCACTCCATAATGACCCTGGGTCCATACTCCCAGAGGGATAAAGAATAGGACAGCTATCAGGGAGGGGATGGAATATGGTGTTCTCAAGGTAGGTATTATGTGGAGTTGTACCCCTTTTATCCTATGATTTTGTCTGTGTTTCTTTTTTATAAATACAAATTAAAAAAAGAAAAGAAGATTAGATTTCCATAGGAGTGGGGTCTTATTTCTAAGCTCCTAATTCTATTTCATTAGTCAATGTGTCTAGTTTTGTTCCAGTGCCAGGCAATTTTTATTAAATGACTCTATAATAAAGCTTGAGATCTGGAAGCATAATGGCTCTAGTTCTATTCTTTTATATCAATATTCTTTTTGGTGATTTTAGATATTTTCTGGTTAAATAAACCTATAAGCACTCCTGTAAGTGTATTCTGAATACAAATAAAGAATAAAATTACAATATTTTTATTCCAGTTGATGTATTTTTCATTCATTTTTTAATACACAGATTACTTTTATTAAATAGGATTTTGTGTTGGTTCAATTTGATTAATTAGTGTAGAGGATTCTATAAAATATTTCCTTTCTCCTCACTTTTATTTTTCCTTTTTTAGTATATAGAAAAATTGAAAGGAGATTAGGTGATGGGCAAGAAAGGGGGAGAGAAAGAAAGACACTTGTTCACGATGAAATAGTGTCTACTTAGACTTAGATACCCTCCTTACCTACCTTCTATTACACTTCCCTCACTCACTCCAAACCTAAACTTATCAAAGCAAGGACTGCAAAAGTTGAATAAGGGCAAGAGACTGGCATACTTTAACAATGACTCTTTAGTCACTATCAGGCCACCCCATCAGCTGGGGCCCTATTCAGAGAGTCCTGAGATTCCCCAACAGACATGGTGGGCCTAGACCTCAAATAAATCCCTCTCTCCATTGTTACTGGTCATCTCTGTCAGGCACAACACAATAGACCCCTTTGTGGGACCCCCCATAGGCCCTTGTCCTCAACTTGGATCAACAATGATACAGAATGTTCCATCCTCCGAAGGGAGGCTGGACAACATACTCTATCCTACACCTGAGGATGATGGGTTGATACTGGGGCAACTTGGAATGTTCCTACTGATGACCACAGAGTGTGAGCTCAGATCTACAGGGATACAGAGGTCACATAGGCTCCTAAGCTGAATATAGGCCCCAGATCACATCAAATCGATGGGGTTTACAGTCAACAATATTTATATACCTTTCCCATATTTGGGAGCTACTCTCCTCCCTGATCCATCTTTCTGGTCCTTTTTCCAGCCATGACATCATCTCCCCAGACAATAACTTGGATCCACCTGCATTTCATATTTCAGGCTCAGGGGGAAAAAAAAGTATAGCCACAGGCCCTTTGGAATATAACTAAAGTTGTCTACTAGATATCTACAAAATGGAGACACCCCAACTCTTCATCTGCACTATTCCAGCCTTTAGGTTCATGATTAGTCAACAATTTATAGTTGACTCTCTTTTTAGCCACCAGGTTCCAGATTCTAGCATGATGCCAGCCAAACTTGCCTGGGTAGACATCCCCACCAATGTGTCCTGGAGCTCAGATTCCCCAGAGCCCTGCCCCACTAGGGAAAGAGAGAGACAGGCTGGGAGTATGGATTGGCCTGCCAATGCCCATGTTCAGCAGGGAAGCAATGACAGAAGCCAGACCTTCCACCTTCTGCATTCCACAATGACCTTGAGTCCATACTCCCAGAGGGTTAAAGGACAGGAAAGCTATCAGGGGAGGGGACGGGGTACATGTGGGTAGTTCTGACAGTGAGAATTGTGTGGAGCTGTACCCCTCTTATCCTATGGTTTTGTCACTGTTTCCTTATTATAAATAAAATAAAAAGTAAAAACAGAAAGACACTTGTGGCACTATTTCACAGCTTGTGAAGTTTCCCCTCTGTAAGTGGGATCTGGGAAACAGACCCTGAGTCTTCTCACATGGTTATGGTGTGCTTACCTTAGGGTGCTACCACCTGGCTCCACATCTTACCTTTGTATCTCACTTACAAATGGATTTTTTTTAAATCAGAGCCCTGATCAGATCTGGTTTATGAGGGTGCATAGTACAGGACTAGAACCTGGGACTTGGCAGCATCAGGAAGATGAGCCTCTTTGCATAAGCATTATGCTCAACCTGAAAAGGGAAACACAAAATGAGCTTGAACAGGGCAAGGTGTGTTGCAACCAAACAAGAATCTGGTGAAGGTGAAACTAGGAGGCAGTGAAAAAGCTCATGGAGTATCTATAAGCCCAAATGTAAATGACTATATGGAAAACCACTATTCCCCAATAAAATAAAATAAAATAGTAAGAAACCATAGGATAAAACCTTAATTAAAAATTGCCTCTTTACAGCTATATACAAGATACTGGGTACTGTACAGCAAACCCTAACAAAAGGACTTTTCAAAGTTAACCCAATTACCAAATAATGTGATGATAACAATAACTATCCATTGTCTTTTTGAACCCTAAGACAGCAGGAACCCCACATCTCCACTATAGAGCCTATATTTCCCCCAGTCCTGGAACCTTAGAATAGGGCCCACTTTCCCGCATGCCTCTCCCAATCCATATCAAATAATATTGCATCCGCCGATCACAACTTAATCAACACAACGATTGCCACCTCAACATGCTTCAGCTCAGACTGTGTCCAGAGACTTCAGTGGAATGACAACCCTTCAGCTTCATCACTCAGGTGAGAACTTTCCTTTCATAGTATTCTCACCACCATTCCATCCCAGGTGGTTCACTTTCTAACAAAGTCCCAAAACCTAGATATAGATCACGTTCTGTGAGAGAGAGCATATGTTCACAAGTATCCATAAACTAGTGCAAAATATATACCTGAAAGCAGAATTACACTAGAGTTTGCAGTGAGTACCCACCCACCCCCCAACACTTCCTCTCCATTATTCCAAGCTTTGGGTCCATGATTGCTCAACAATTTGTTTGGCTTTGTATGTTAACTCTCTTTTCAGCCACCAGGTTCCAGATGCCATTAGGATGCCAGCCAGGCTTCCCTGGACTGAAGACCCCACCAATATGTCCTGGAGCTCTGCTTCCCCAGAGACCCACCCTACTAGGGAAAGAGAGAGGCAGACTGGGAGTATGGACTGACCTGTCAACATCCATGTTCAGTGGGGAAGCAACTGCAGAAGCCAGACCTTCCACCTTCTGCAACCCACAATGACCCTGGGTCCATGCTCCCAGAGGGACAGAGAATGGGAAAGTTATCAGGGGAGGGGATGGGATATGGAGATTGGGTGGTGAGAATTGTGTGAAGTTGTACCCCTCCTATCCTATGGTTTTGTTAATTTATCCTTTCTTAAATAAAAAATAAATTAATTTAAAAAATAAAAAAAGATTACCTAAAAAAAAAAAAAGAAAAAAAATGTCACTTTGAGGGGCTGGGCAGTAACGCAGCTGGTTTAGCGCACAAGGTGCAAAGCACAAGGACCAGCTTAAGGATTCAGGTTCCAGTCCCTGGATCCCCACTTGTGGGGGGTAGGGGGGTTGCTTCACAAGTGGTGAAGCAGTTTGGCAGGTGTCTGTCTTTCTCCCCCTCTGTCTTCCCCTCCTTTCTCTATCCTATCTAACAACAACAACAGCTAGGACAACAATAATAATAGCAACTTCAACAAGGGCAACTAAATGGGAAAAAAATGGCCTCCAGGAGCCATGGATTTGTAGTGCTGGCACCTAGCCCCAGTAGCAACCCTGGAGCCAAAAAAAAAAAAAAAGTCACTTTTGAGTTTGTAACTCTTCAATTTCATTCCAGCCGCAACTCCAAATGACAATCATGAGGAAAGAGCTAATAAACCCTTAAGTGTTTGGTTTGGTTAAGGTTTTTCACAAGTAACTAATTTCAGGCATATTTAAATCTAGATCCTTAAAGAGCATTGCTGTGGGCTCACAGACCACACAGGGTTAAGTACCTTTCCCCACTGTCATTAACACTTAAGTGAGTACCTCTCTTTACATATTCACCTGAAGGCACTGGACTCACAACTGATTGTCTCTAGTTTAACATAATGTCTATCTCCACTAGAGATTGCAGGCTGGGAATTCAGGACTCAAGGACAACATCTGGTATTGTCATTTTATTTTATTTTTACCTCTGCAGGTCAAGGATGTCAAATTATACCTGTCCCCAAGCAAATTCCATGAAAAAGGTTAGGGGCTCTGCTTGGGTAAAGGTAATTATATATGACACTATGCTAAAAAGAAAAAAAGAAAAAAAAACTCTTAGAAATTAATGAAGCAGGAGTCAGGCAGTGGTGCACTTGGTTAAGTACTCACATTACAGTGCACAAGAATTCAGTTTCAAGTGCCTGGTCCCCACCTGCGGGGGGGGGGGGTTTCACAAATGATGTAGGTCTCCCCCCCATCTTCCTCTTCCCTTCTCAATTTCTCTTTCCATCCTATCTTCTCTTCCCATCTCAATTTCTCTTTCTCTATCCAATAATAAATAAATAAAATTCTATCAGGAACAATACAATGTACCCCTTTGTGGACCCCTATATTGATCCTCAATTTGGATCAACAGTGGTAGGGACTTCTCCATTCTCCAAAGGGCCTTTGGGCCAACATACTGTACTATTTAGGAAGATGGGTCCTAAAATTAATGCAGCCTAGAATGTTCCTAGCGGTGAAAACAGAATGCGAGCTCAGACTAACAGGGATGCAGAGGTTACATAGGCTCTTGTGAGGTATATGGGCCCCAGATCAGATAGATGGTATTTACAGTCAACAATATTTATATGATTTTTCCCATATTTGGGAGCTACTGTCTTCCCTGATCCAGCTGTCTAGTACTTTTTACAACTCTGATACTATCTCTGCAGACAATTGTTAAAGAGCGAAATCAAACCACCATCCACAGCAAGGAAGCAAAAGATGTTTATTCACGAATTGCAATCCGGGCCGAGATGGTGACTGGTGTTAGTCTACCGAGCTCGACCCTGAACAAAGCTCAAACCATACAATTTATAGGAATTCAGACTACACTCAGGGAGGGGGAACACATCACCTTATCAGCCTATATCCAATCATTTCAAACTTAGCAAAAGCCTGATCTATTCAGAGCAAAGCATGGGCTAGTTTTAAACATCACACCAGACCAATAGGTCCCGGCCAAAGTGGGGGTCACCACATTTTTTTCTCTGTTGCGACCACCCAGCCATCTGTTTGCAATTTTATCAGGCCATCTGTTTTAACTATCTGGTAACAGTATTCCTATGCAGAGGTCATGAGGAGGCCTGTCCGCTGCAGGGTCATTCAAAATAATTGATGGCCTTCACTGTTTAGGTTCTGTTGAGGGGAAAAGGGCAAGGAATTTTCCACCTCACTGGGCAGGAGGGCAAAAAGCAACTATATTTAAACTATTCTTAAAACTCAAACTCAAAAAAGCAACTATACTTATAACTATTCTAGAGTTACTGCCTTGTCGTATGCTTTACATTGGTTTGTTTTAGCCCTCCCCCGCCAAGAGAATTGGATGAGTCCTGAATTTCACGGGCCCACTTGGCCCCGCCCCAAGGAACCCCGAGAGAGGGTTCCTGAGTTCGAGAGTGCCAGAGTTGCAGAGGGTTCCCCAGTACGAGAGTTCCAGAGTGCCAGAGTCGGAGAGTTCCTGAGTTCCTGAGTTCGAGAGTTTCAGGGTTACAGAGTAAGAGAGAGTGCCAGAGAGACAGAGTTCCTGAGTTCCTGAGTTCGAGAGTTTCAGGGTTACAGAGTAAGAGAGAGTTCCACAGTGGAAGAGTTTCAGAGGGTTCCTGAGTTCCAGAGTGCCAGAGTTAGAGAGTTCCTGAGTTCCAGAGTAAGAGAGAGAGTGCTTGTGCCGCCGCAAAGAGACAGCAGAGTTCTGTTTGGTGATTAGTTTGTCTTAGTTTATGAATCATTGTTCCTGAATAAAGAAATACAGCTTCCCTGCCCAGCCATTGTCTCCGCGTCTCTGTTACCCGCCCGTGAAGCTAGCCCGCCCGGCAAGAGTCTACAAATTTTAACAACACTGCCTCTAACAACAATAACTTTGATCCACCTGCATATCAGATTTTAGGCTCAGGCAAAAACTAGTAAAGTCATGGGCCGCTTGGACTATACCTAAAATAGACCCGCTGGGATCCTTACGCCAGTCCTTCTGCTTTGCGCCATGTGCGCTTAACCTGCTGTGCTACTGCCCGACCCCCAGTTTTCTATATTTTCACTGGGGAATATCTAAGGTGTTCTTGTTAGTTGCAGAATCACATGAGAATTTATACAACTCTCTCATATGATTTTTACATAATCATCTCAATTAATAGCTTACTATTCCTTCAGGGACTTTCACAAAGTAGAGAAGAAGAATAAATTCACCCAGCTCAAGGAAAAGTAAGTAATTTGGATGCAGACAACCCAATTTTTCCTTGAAGGTGAGTGAAAATGAATTGCTTTTGCTTTGTCATTTGGGCATTGGTAATTCTCTGTGGTTCTCAGCTTCATATCTTGGAATGATTATGCCATTGACAACTGATTCTTTTAGTATTATTATTTTATTTATCTTAATGAGAGAGAAAGAAATAACAAAAGACCAGAGCACAGCTCAGCTCTTGTTTATGGTAATACTGAGGACTGAACCTGGGACCAAGCAGCCTCAGGCATGAAAGTTTCTTGCATCAACATTATTATGTCTCCCTATGCCAACAACTGATTCTCTACAGCATTAAGTGTTTACTGTCTTCTTTGCTAACTGATTTCTTTGCAAGAGCTGACATTGATTAGCATTAATTCTTATGACTTGCCTAGATCTCAAAGAACCATTTAATTTGTCCAAGTGGACAGGAGCTTCTGTTTATTATAAATGAAAAATGTTCCTACTCATGACTACAGAATGTGAGCTCAGATCTACAGGGATGCAGAGGTCACACAGGCTCCTAACCTAATTATGGGCCCCAGATCACATCAAATTGATGGGGTTTACAGTCAACAATATTTATACACCTTTCCCATTTTGGGGAGCTACTTTCTTCCCTGATCCAGCTTTCTGTCCCTTTTCCATCCATGACATCATCTCCCCAGACAATAACTTGGATCTACCTGCATTTCAGATTTCAGGCTCAGGGAAAAAAAAAGAAAAAACTAGTATAGCCACAGGCCCTTTGGAATATAACTAAAATATGCCTACAAGCTATCTACAAAATGGAGACCCCCACCCAACTCTTCATTTGCACTATTCCAGCCTTTAGGTTCATGATTAGTCAACAATTTATAGTTGACTCTCTTTTCAGCCACTAGGTTCCAGATGCCAGCATGATGCCAGCCAAACTTCCCCAGACAGACAACTCCACCAATGTGTCCTGGAGCTCCACTTCCCCAGAGCCCTGCCCCACTAGGGAAAGAGAGAGACAGGCTGGGAGTATGGATTGACCTGTCAACGCCCATGTTCAGCAGGGAAGCAATTACAGAAGCCAGACCTTTCACCTTCTGCATCCCAATGACCTTGGGTCCATACTCCCAGAAGGTTAAAGGATAGGAAAGCTATCAGGGGAAGGCATGGGATGCAGAGTTATGGTGGTGGGAATTGTGTGGAATTGTACTCCTCTTGTTCTATGGTTTTGTCAGTGTTTCCTTTTTATAAAAGAAAAGAAAAAGGAAATATCTGAAGAAATCATTGCATATTTCCTCTCCCAAAGTCTGCTAGTATTAGGATTTTCAGACACAATTCCTGAAGCCTTCTTTGATAGTTTTATGCTAGATTAATAACAAATAATTCTCTGTACATGTCCTATGTAGTAATTCATAATTTTATCCAATGATGATCTGAAAAGGAATTATTGAGATGCATGTTGGTAATGCAATATTTTGTGATGGGCAAAAAGTGTATACATGTGCATATTGCTTTATTATTATTTCCTTATTTTGTCTTTAATTTGACAGGACAGATGAAAATTGAGAGGGGAGGAGATATAGAGGAGAGAGAAAGAGTGAGACCTCCAGCACTGCTTCACCACTGCTGAGGTCTATCTAACCCTTTGCAGGTAAAG
Source organism: Erinaceus europaeus (assembly GCF_950295315.1). NCBI lineage: Eukaryota > Metazoa > Chordata > Mammalia > Eulipotyphla > Erinaceidae > Erinaceus > Erinaceus europaeus. The sequence goes on from NC_080178.1 coordinate 6,206,843, forward strand.
CCTGGGGATTTGAAAGCAGGTCTTTGCTTATGGCCATGTGAGCACTCCGAAAAGTGAGCCACCACCTGTCCCATCTATATCACCTTAATAACAGGGAAAAAAAACCACAACTTTTTAGGGTCTGATCAGCGGAGCACTTAGCAGAGCACACATTACCATCAAAGACTTGGGTTCAAACCTCTAGTCCATTGCTACAGGGGGGAAGACATTTTTTTTCTTTTTTTTGAGCCGTGTATCTTATCTCTATTCCCCTCTCCCTCTCTTTACACTTCTCTCTCAGTATGAATGTGAAAACATAAATCTTCAATATGTGAGTTTGCACCACTTAATTTACCGACTGGCCTCTCTCTTCCATGTGCTTCTAAAGTTTACTGATTACACTTATAACATTCAGCTTGATATTTGAGTTAGACTTATACAAAAATTCAGCAACTTCTTACCCAACAGATTTTCCTTGTCATCTTATGATCAGTAGCTAAATATCATAGACATGTTTTCTTTTCTTCTTATTTTATTTTATTTTTCTCGATGACAGATGCATTCCCAGTCTCTTACATGGCTCCTGAGAATTTCACACAGTTCACAGAGTTCATCCTCACAGGTGTCTCAGACCGTCCAGACCTCCAGATTCCTCTCTTCTTTGTTTTTCTCCTCATCTATGGACTGACCATAACTGGTAACATGGGCATCATCATCCTCACCAGTGTTGACCCTCGACTCCAGACCCCCATGTATTTCTTCCTTCGCCACTTAGCCATCATCAATCTCATCAACTCTACCGTCATTGCCCCTAAGATGCTGATCAATTTTTTAGTAAAGAAGAAAACCACCTCTTACTATGAATGTGCTACCCAACTGGGAATGTTCTTGGTTTTCATTGTCTCTGAGGTTGGCATGTTAGCTGTGATGGCTTATGACCGTTATGTGGCCATCTGTAACCCCCTGCTCTACATGGTGGTGGTATCTCAGAAAGTCTGTCGTATATTGGTATCCTTGACCTACATCTATGGCTTAACCAATTCGGTTGTGGTTTCATACAGTGTATTCTCTGTGGATTATTGCTCTTCCAATGTCATCAATCATTTCTTCTGTGATATTGCGCCATTGTTAACATTGTCCTGCTCTGATACTTCCTTTCCAGAAACAATGGTTTTTATATCTGCAGGGACAAACTTGATTTTCTCCATGACAACCGTTGTTATATCTTATTTCAACATTGTCTTATCCATTCTCAGAATGCGTTCAGCAGAAGGAAGGAAAAAAGCCTTTTCTACATGTGCTTCACACCTTGTGGCGGTCACCGTTTTTTACGGGACACTATTATTTATGTATGTGCAGCCTCAAACGACCCACTCACTAGATACTGATAAAATATCATCTGTGTTTTACACACTGGTGATCCCTATGTTGAATCCCATGATCTACAGTCTGCGGAATAAAGATGTAAAGGATGCTGTGAAAAGATTTCTGACAAATTCCAGCGCTCTTTAAAGTCAGTATGATTTTAGAACTCTGTCAGTGAAATGAAGAAATGGTTAAGATAAGCTGTGGGTCAGCTGGTGGTGCACCTCATTGAGCACACATATTACAGTGCGCAAAGACCTAGGTTCAAGCCCCTGGTCCCCACCTGTGGAGGAGAAGCCTCATGAGCAGAGAGGTAGTCCTCCAGCTCTACTTCTCTCTCTTTCTCTCTCCTTTAGCTCCCCTTTCCCTCTCAATTTTTATCTGTACATATCCTAAACAAATAAATAAATAAATAAAGCAGATATATAAAATATTTTCTTTTTTCTTTCTTTCTTTCTTTTTTTTTTTTTTTAACCAGAGCACTGTTTAGCTCTGGCTTACGGTGGTGTGGGGAATTGAACCTGGGACTCTAGAGCCTCAGGCATGAGAGTCTGTTTGCATAACCATTACGCTATCTAACCTCCACCAATGTAAAATATTTTCTTAAAAATGATACCTTTGGGTGGGTGGGACACAGAGATTTGGTGATGGGTGCTGTGTGGAAGGATTCCACTGTAAATGATAATCTTGTAAGTATTACTACATCTCTAAGACTGTTTACAAAATATAAGCTGCATTATGTCAGGAAAAAAGTTAGATGGTGATTTATGTAGAAGTTTGTGTGTAATCCTATTTAAATATGACTAAGATTTTGGAAGATCAGTGGAATAGAATTGAGAGTTCAGAAGTAGTTCCTCATACTTATGAACGAGTAGTCTCTAACAAAGGGGCCAGGAATAGCACATGAAAATTGAGTATCTTTCAACGGATATTTCTAAACATTCAGTAGAAACACGTAGAAAAATGGAACAGGACCACTCTATGTCACTAGGTACAAGATGAATCAAAGACTTAAATGGTAGCCCAGAAATCACAAAATATTTATAAGAAAACACTGGTAGAACATTCCACAATATTAGCAAAATATTGAAAAATGAAAATAAACCCACAAGACTATATCAGACTAAAAAGCTCCTGTGTAGCCAAAGGAACCATGATCAAATCAAACGGACCCCCGCCTAATGTGAGGAAATCTATATACATCAAACATCTAAGAGTTAATAACCAAAATATAGAATAGTTCACAAAACTCAGTGATAAGAAAACAAACAGCTTCATTACAGTTTTTTTTTTTTTTTTGTCTGCCTCCATGGTTATCGCTGGGACTTGGTGTCTGCACTATGAATCCACTGCTCCTGGAGGCCATTTTTTTCCTTTTGTTGCCCTTGTTTTTTTATCATTGTTACTGTTATTGCTCCCATTATTGTTGGATAGGACAGAGAGAAATGGAGAGAGGAGGGGAAGACAGAGAGAGAAAGATCATCCATGAAGCAACCCCCTGCAGGTGAGGAGCGGGGGGTGGGGGGGGGTGGGGGAGGTGGGGCTCGAACTGGAATCCTTGTGCTTTGTGCCATGTTATTATTTTTTTTTTGCCTCCAGGGTTATTGCTGGGTCTCAGTGCCTGCACTATGAATCCACTGCTCTCTGAGGCTATATTTTCCCTTTTGTTGCAGTTATTATTATTGTTCCTGTTGTTGTTGGATAGCACAGAGAGAATTGGACAGACGGGAGGAAGACAGAAAGGGAAAGAGAAAGACAGACACATGCAGACCTGCTTTACCACTTGTGAGGCAACCCCTCTGCAGGTGGGGAGCCTGGGGTTCAAACTGAGATCCTTAAGTCAATCCTTGTGCTTTGTGCCATGTGCGCTTAACCAGCTGTGCTGCTGTGTTACCACCCGGTCCCCACAGCTTCATTATTGTAAACTGGGGAGAATGCATGAGCCTAATCTTGACCAAAGAGGATATTCATATAACCCACTGATATATGAAAAAAGAATTCTCAGGTTCACTGATTATCAAAGAAATGCTCATCAAGACAATCATGAGATATCATTCTCTAAGAATCATAATTACAAAGGACAGAAGTGATAACTATATTGTTTGATAATTTCTAGAAGCTTCCTGCTGGGTTCTTTATATTTTTCTATGTATATTAACATCTGCAAATAGTGATGGTTTGACTTTTATTTTAACCTGCAACCCTTTATTGCTAAGTATAATTGGCAAGAATTTCCAACACTCTGCTGAATAGTAAAAAAAAAAAATCTATGTATACTAATTATGGTCACGGTGGCAGGAATTGTAATAACCAAAACCTGCAAGAATCCTAGGTGTCCAGCAACAGTTGAGTGGCTGGGTAAGTTGTGGTCAATATCCACAGTGGAATACTACTCAGCTATTTAAATTATGATTTCATCTTTTTCACTTCATCTTGGATGGAGCTTCAAGAAATCATGTTAAAAGAGATAAAACCAGAAAGAGCAGGATGAATATAGGATGATCTCACTCATAGACAGAAGTTGAGAAATAGGAACAGAAGGGGAAACACAAAGCAGAAGCTGGACTGGGTTGGATGTATTGAACCAAATTAAAGGACTTCAGATCCTGGTGCATGATGGTGAAGAAGGCCAGAGGTATGAGGGTTAGAGTGTTTTTCAGAAAACAGAAATTTTACACACATGTCAACAACTGCATGTACTCTAAACCATTAATCCCCTAATAAAAATTATAAATAAATAATAATAAATAGATAAAATTGCATGAAAAAAAGACAGCTTGAAATGCTCTCTTTTTGCTGCGTCCTGGATGGAACCCGAGGGAATCATATTAGGTGAAAGAAGGCAGGAGAAAGTTGATTACTACCTAACCCCACTCAAAGGAGAAAGTCAAGAAACAAAAAAAGGGGAAACAGGGAGAAACTTTGACTAACTGTTGACTGTAGCAGCAGAGCTAAGTGGAGAGGGAGAGGATTTTGAGAATGTGGGGAACCCATTGGGAGATGATGAAGAAAGACTTCAGTTGTTGGTGGGTGTGTTGTGCTGGCATCAATTATGGAGAAATAAGTTGTACTTATGCGTCCACTGCCTTGCAAATTATTATTTCCTCGAATAAAGTGACTTGAAGGGAAATAGTTGGGATAATTCTCTTTTCCTTATTATTATTATTGTTGTTGTTGTTGTTTTGAAAGAGATTAGAAAGGATAGGTTATATCCCATCTTTGCTGATTTGATAGAACTTTGAAAATCATGTAGTCTTGGACTCTGGGGTGGGAATTAACAGCTCCTTTGAATTGCTTGTAATTGGTCTGCTCCAGTTTTTATAGTTCTACCTTGTTCAGTTTGTATTCTAAAATGTTCTAAAAATGTTGCTACTTCTTCTAGATTCGTCAATTTTGTGGTGAAAAGTTATTAACAGTAGTTTCTCATGGTTGTTTGTCTTTGTGACTTTGTTGTGACTTTCACTCTTTGCTTTTATGATCAGTCATATTTTTTAAATTTATTTTATTTATTTATTCCCTTTTGTTGCCCTTGTTGTTTTATTGTTGTAGTTATTATTGTTGTTGTCATTGTTGGATAGGACAGAGAGAAATGGAGAGAGGAGGGGAAGACAGAGAGGAGGAGAGAAAGATAGACACCTGCAGACCTGCTTCACCACCTGTGAAGCGACTCCCCTGCAGGTGGGGAGCCGGGGTTCGAACCGGGATCCTTATGCCGGTCCTTGTGCTTTGCACCACCTGCACTTAACCCGCTGCGCTACAGCCCAACTCCCTGATCAGTCATATTTATTCACTATCTCTTATCTCTCTCTTTCCCTCTTTCTCTTTTTCTCTAGAAAATCTATGAGGCTATTAATTTTGTTTCCCCTTTCAGAGAACCTGCTCTTTGTTTCATTGATTTTTGTAGTTTTTAATTTTATTTCAACTCTGATTTTATTATATCCCCTTTATTGCTACTAACTTTTGTTTTCACTTGTTCTTTTTTAATTGCTTTTTTTAAATCTTTAAAAAAAATTACTAGAGACAGCCAGAAATTGAGAAAAAAAGGGGAGACTGGAAGAGAGACAGAAAGACATCTGTAGCCCTGCTTCACCACTTACTAAACTTTCCTTCTGCAAGTGGGGATTGGGGGCTTGAACCTGGGTCTTTGAGTGTTGAAACATGTGCACTCAACCAGGTGTGCAAACACCCGGCCCTAATTTCTTTCTATATACTATTGCCGGTGCTCACATGGGCAGCCTTACAACCCGAGGCGGCTGCTGGCCTTCTTGTCACCGATTCTAGTGGTAGCATGATGCAGAAAGAATCGCCAGGGTTTTATAGCAAACAGAACAAAGGACATATTTCAAATATGTCAGAAATTACAGGGTTCTAAAGGTCAGATACCCCTATGGTAGGGAGAGGTAGGAATAACAAGAATTGATGAGATACAGAAAGATCAGAGCAATTAGTTTCCACGATGCAAGACATGTTAATTATCTAAAGGTATTAAGAAAAACATAGTGGTAAAACCAGTAGGGTGAGATAAAGCAGAGAAGGGCAAACCTTGATGTAAATCATAGATATCAGAGGACAAGGAAATAAAGTTTGGGGTCTCACTTCCAGGATATAGCAAGGCTTGTGATGGAGTATGTTTATGTGTATGATCAAAGGGTGGTGAAGTTATAGTGAATACAGTGAACTCTAAGTGAACTTACAAGTAGGCAGCCATTTGGTCTGCTAGCAGGGGAGTGAACTAAGTATGAGAGGTTGCAGGCTTTTGTGAAGCTATGAGAGAATAACAAGAGGAAACTGAGTCGTGGAAGCTTTCCATCTTAGCTCCATCCCTAGAAGGGAGAGACTGACAAGTGGGGTGTCTTTCCAGACCTCCATCACAAGGATGGGAGAGTTCCTCTAAGCTCTACCAGGCTTTCACATAGTCCCACATACTATCAGATTGCTTATTTGCTATTTTGCCTGTCTCCTGGTGGGGGATGTTATTGCTATGAACTTCCCTCTTGGGGCTGTTTTTATAATGTCACACATACTGACACTTTCTTGTCTCCATTTTCATTTGTTTACAGGAAATTTTAAATTTCTTTTTCTTTTTCCAGCCAGTAGCTGAAACAACCATGCTACTGCATATCCATATATCTGCATTCTTCCAGTAGTCTTTGCTTGTGGTTGTTTTCTAGTTTAAATTCATCACGGCCTGAGAACATTCTTGGTGTTATTTCCTGTCCACCTTCAATGAAAAAAAAAGTGTATGAAGGTTTGTAAACTAAATAAATAAAACTAGATCAGACATTTGATCTTGTAATTCCTGTCTTAGGTATCTACCTGAAGAATTAAATAAATAAGTCACTTTTTAAATTGGATCCCAATGATCTGTAAGAATTTTAATAAGCTGGTCATATTTTTTTAGTAGAACACTGAAACTATTGATCTGCTTTGATTCAAAACCAGAAAAATTACATTTGCAACTCTTAAACTTACCTTAGAGTCCCAGGTGAATTTAAATCATCATTGTTTTTTAATCCTTCTTGCATCATGCTTTGAGAGAATATCCTTGGGGAAAGAGACACTGACAAAACCATGGATCCAGCTGCTATCCAGGCTCATCATGAAGAGAAATAAGAGCATCACTTACCCAGGTAGATTGTTTTATATTTCAAAGTGATGGACTTTGACTCAGTTTATGTATAATAATATAACATTATGATGAGAAATATTAGCGTGTAAAATAATAGTCTAGAATTTAAAAATTTGGAATATATTTATTTTTATTTATAAAAAGGAAACACTTTTTTTGACAAAAGCCATAGGATAAGAGGTATACAACTCCACAGAATTCCCACCACCAGAACTCTGTATCCCATCCCTTCCTCTGATAGCTTTCCTATTCTTTATCCCTTAGGAGCATGGACCCAAGTCATTATGGGATGCAGAAGGTGGAAGGTCTGGCTTCTGTAATTGCTTCCCTGCTCAACATGGGCATTGACAGGTCAATCCATACTCCCAGCCTGTCACTTTCTTTCCCCAGTGGGGCAGGGTTCTGGGGAAGCAAGGCTCCAGGACATATTGATGGGGTCGTCTTCTCAGGGAAGTCCGGTTGGCATCACACTAGCATCTGGAACCTGGTGGCTCACAAAAGAGTTAACATATAGAGCCAAACAAATTGTTGACTTATCCTGAACCTAAAGGCTGGAATATTGCAGATGAAGAGTTGGGGGTCTCCGTTTTGTAGATAATTCCAAAGAGCCCATGACTAACCTAGTTATTATTAATTTTTTTGGAATTCATTTTTAAAATAAATGTGAAAACTTTTGATCTGAATCTTTAGCAGTTTGATGAACATATTAAGGCCATTTTGGTTGGAGGGCTAGAAGTAAATGAGGTAATACATTAATATTGCTTTAAATACTGGTCAATAAGGGACTCAAGGAATACTAGTGGTTTTCCTAGATTTATGTAGATAATAATTCAGAGTCAGGTCTAGAAAGTGAGGATGAGAAACATTACATATTCATGCATTTTGAGTAAGTTGAACTTATGCACTTTCTTCAAATCAGAATTACACACATTGACATGCATCTGCTTGAGATTTTTAAAAAAATTTTATCTTTATTCATTATTGCTTAGAGACAGAGAGAAATTGAGAAGGGAGAGAGGGATAGAGAAGGAGAGAGGCAGAGAGACACCTGTAGCCCTGCTTTACCACTCATGAAACTTTCCTCCTGCAGGTGGGGACCAGGGCTTGAACCTGGGTCCTTGCGCTCTGTAATGTGTGCTCTTATCCAGGTGTGCCACCACCTGGCCCCGCTTGAGATATTGTTTGCCTTAAATCTTTTCAGAATTGTTTTGATAAAATTCACATATTTCTCATAAGTTCTCATATGCCCATCAGTTCTCTTCATTACAGGAATTCTAATAAGGACTTATAATTTTTTTGTGTACTCAGCACTTAACATTTTAGATCTGCTATCTTCCTCTCATCAGAACCTGATACATTATTCAAGCAAGTCTCTCTTTTTATTTTTAATATTTATTTATTCATTTATTTATTTCCTTTTTGTTGTCCTTGTTCTTTTATCGTTGTAGTTATTGTTGTTATTGATGTCATCCTTGCTGGATAGGACAGAGAGAAATGGAGAGAGGAGGGGAGACAGAGAGGGGGAGAGAAAGACAGACACCTCCAGACCTGCTTCACCGCCTGTGAAGCAACTCACTTGCAGGTGGGGTGCCGGGGGTTCGAACTGGGATCCTTACTCTGGTCCTTGCGCTTTGCGCCACATGCGCTCAACGCACTGTGCCACCACCCAACTCCCATGACTCTCTTTTTTATTTGTTGTCATCTCAATGTCCAGAAAGATATTTTGTGCGTGGGAGGAAGTCAACCAAGATCTTTGAAATGCATACACAATTGCAAAGTCTTTATTGGTTTATATTGCTTTTTTAATATCTATATGTGCTTTTTTGATGAAATCAAATTAGAAATCATGGTAGATCACATAATGATCTATGCCAAAACTACTCATACTATGATCAGAGCAGCTGAATATATTGGTGAGATTTAGTGGGGAGTATATAAGATGAAAATTATTTATTCCTAGACATATTTTCTAAATCAAATAAGTTGATAAGAGAAATAAATGACCAGATATTACTTTGACATTAATCTTTATTAATTGATTAAAGATTAATATTTTATTCCTTATTGTTGAATATTTAGAAGAGACTATTAAGAAAGTAAAATCCAACATGATTGTCTACCACGGAGTGTTAACTGCTATCAGAGATAGGTTTGCAAGCAGGAAGTTGATATACTGGTTAAAAAAAAAACAAAAAACCCCCCAGGCTGGGTGTTGGTGCATCTGGTTGAATGCGCATGCTGTGAAGCACAAGGGCCCAAGTTCAAGGCCCCTGTCCCCAGCTGCAGAGAGAAAGCTTTGGGAGTGGTGAAGCAGAGTTTCAGTTGGCTCTCTATCTCTGTCCCTCTCTATCCCCACTCCCCTCTTAATTTCTCTCTGCCTCTACTTAATAAATAAAGATAACTAAAAGAAAAATATATACACCTAATCATACTTAACGATCCCTGAACACCAGGCTGATGATAATACCACACAGAGATATTTTAACAGGTCTTTAAGGTTAAAATTTTCTTTCTAATGTCTATTTTTTCTAACAGAAAGGATAGTGGGAATGATAGGACAAAAAAAGGAGGAGTATAATACTGTGGTGTTGTTATTTACAAATGAAGAACAAATATGTTATCTGAATTTTGAATGTCTATTAAAGTTTGGAGAGTATAATGCAGTTGAATTAAAAACAAATATTCTGGGGGGCCAGGTGGTGGCACATCTGGTTAAACACACATATCATAGTGCACAAGAACCTGAGTTCAAAACCCCTGGTCCCCACTTGCATGGAGAAAGCTTCATGAGAGGTGAAGTAGAACTGCAGGTATTTCTCTGTCTCTCTCCCTCTCTACCACCCTCTCCCTCTCCCCTCTCAATGTCTCTCTGTCTCTATCCAATAATAAAAAAATGAAATTAGAAACTATTTAGGATGAGATTGTGAAATCACATATCTTCTTTTTTTTTCTTCTGCTCCTCCTCTACCTTCATTGTCCTCTTCTTTTGGTTAGAGAGAGAGGCTAAGAGAGAAGAAAAATTCACAGCATCAATGAAGCACCTTTCAGTGTCATAATGGACACACATGACCTTGGATTGCACATGTAGCAAAGCTGTGCGCTATCCAAGTATACTATCTTGCCAGTTCTAATCTTTAATTTTCATTAAAAAATTAAAACACAACTAACTCACTCAATCTATTAGATTTTGCTTTGGTTCTTCTGTTTCAATATATTCCACCCTATCTACAATATTAAAAAAAATCAATGTTATGCTTATTCTGCAATCAAGTGACTTTGAAGTACTTATTATTAAAGTAAACAAAAATTCCAAAATATATATCATTTAAATACATATACACTTGTGTGTTCACAAGTATAATGACAGATCTGTCAAAAGGATGTGATCTTTTTAGGCCATGAGTGTGAACATTTATCAACACGATCAACATTTTTATGTATATACTGAAATTTAACTTAATGATTATTTTATGACTTTTAATAGGCCAGTGAACAGACCACTGGACAGACACCAAGGCAATGTGAACTGTCGGACAGCTTTTATCTTTGTATGCACAGTTGATTTGGATATAAATGAGACTTTTCATCTCATTTCATCCTATTCCTAGCATTCTAGTATATTATTTTATATTAGCAAAAAAAATTCTTTGTGTAACAGTAAATCAAAAAAATTAAATTTAAAGGATTAGCATATTGAATTGAACTTTTCCCCCTCTATTTTGTCCCCCTCTTCTTTCTTATTCTAGATACCCTGAAGAATTATGGCCCAGAAAAATTATACTCAAATAAAGGAATTTATTCTCTTGGGCCTCACAGACCGTCAGGAACTGAAGATGCCTTTATTTGTAGTGTTCCTTTCCATTTACCTCTTCACAGTAGTAGGGAATCTAGGCTTGATCTTAGTCATTAGAACAGACGCAAGACTCAGCACACCAATGTATTTCTTTCTCAGCAACCTGGCTTTTGTGGATTTCTGTTACTCTTCTGTCATCACACCCAAAATGCTTGGGAATTTCTTATACAAACAAAACATAATCTCCTTCAACGCATGTGCTGCTCAGTTGGGCTGTTTCCTCACCTTCATGGTATCAGAGTGTTTGCTGTTGGCGTCCATGGCCTATGACCGGTATGTGGCCATCTGTAACCCTCTCCTCTATATGGTAGTGATGTCTCCAGGGGTGTGTATTCAGCTGGTAGCTGTCCCCTATGCTTACAGCTTCCTGATGGCACTGTTTCATGCCATCCTCACCTTCCGCCTCTCCTACTGCCACTCCAACATCATCAATCACTTCTACTGTGATGACATGCCTCTCCTCAGGCTCACTTGCTCAGATACTCACTCCAAACAGCTCTGGATCTTTGCCTGTGCTGGAGTCACATTCATTCCCTCAGTTCTGGTTGTCTCTGTCTCCTACATGTACATCGTCTCTGCCATCTTGAGGATGAAGTCGGCTGAGGGGAGGCACAAAGCTTTCTCTACATGTAGTTCCCATATGCTGGCGGTCACCATATTCTATGGGACCCTCATCTTCATGTACTTACAGCCCAGCTCTAATCACTCCCTTGACACAGATAAAATGGCCTCTGTCTTCTACACAGTTCTCATACCTCTGCTGAATCCCTTGATCTATAGCCTCAGGAATAAGGATGTGAAAGAAGCCTTGAAAAGGGTAATCATGAGTAGAAACAAGGGTTCTGCATTTGCTACATTTAAAAGACAATTGGAATAAACAAGATTTCCTTTTATAATTTTTTATTAATTATAAAAGTAGTAGACTCCTTTGATCTGAGCAGTTTATCAATAAAAAAGTGTTCATTGCAGAATTCAGAAGAGTGGAACGAATGGGGGCATCTGTTGCAAATCTTCAATGCACAGGAGCATTCTTCACACAAAAATTATCCATTTCAAAGTGATGATGGTAACAAGGTTAAAACCTACTAGGGAAAGAGAGAGGCAGACTGGGAGTATGGACTGACCAGTCAATGCCCATGTTCAGGGAGGAAGCAATTACAGAAGCCAGACCTTCTACCTTCTGCAATCCACAATGACACTGGGTCCATGCTCCCATAGGGATAGAGAATGGGAAAGCTATCAGGGGAGGGGGTGGGATATGGAGAATGGGTGGTGGGAATTGTGTGGAATTGTACCCCTCCTACCCTATGGTTTTGTTAATTAATACTTTCTTTTTTGTTTTTTTAATATTTATTTTATTTATTTATTTCCTTTTGTTGCCCTTGTTGTTTTATTATTGTAGTTATTATTGTTGTTGTCGTTGTTGGATAGGACAGAGAGAAATGGAGAGAGGAGGGGAAGACAGAGAGGAGGAGAGAAAGATAGACACCTGCAGACCTGCTTCACCGCTTGTGAAGCAACTCCCCTGCAGGTGGGGAGCCGGGGTTCGAACCGGGATCCTTATGCCGATCCTTGTGCTTTGTGCCACCTGCGCTTAACCCGCTGCGCTACAGCCTGACTCCCAATTAATACTTTCTTAAATAAAAATAAATAAATAAATAAATAAATAAATAAATAAATAAATAAATGTCCTAAGCAGTTGTTTCCTAAACTGTTGTTACATAGAGTTAGTTCAGGTCAAGTTGATTACTAGTGTCAATCAAACATTTTAAAATTAGAAATATGTCGTTAACCAGTACATGTGGTATTTCCCAGACACTTGACTGAAGAGATCACAAAGATGTTGTCTCACTATTTTATATATTATCGTATATTCTCAACATAGCAAATATTCCACTTAGTGAATTTATCAGAACCATTTTTTTTCACAGCTACTTAACATTAAGTTCACCTGATGGCTGGATGAACACATATGTGAGCTAATAGCTTCATACAAATAGGGCTGGGCAGATAGCATAATGGTTTTGCAAAAGATCTTCCATGTTTGAGGGTCTGAGGTTTCAGGTTCAGCCCTCAGTATCGCCATAAGCCAGAGCTGAGCAGTGTTTTGGGAAATACAGTCTTTTCCTGTATTTCACAGAGTCTTTCTCTCTGTATCTCTCTTTAGTTAAGAAGAATAAAAAATAAAATAAGTAAGCTCATATCTTTGTGTGTAAATTGTTTTCCAGTTTAGAATAAGTCAATATCTCCTGGCTATTAGGCTCTTACCTTCCCATAGGAACAGAGAGATGAAGACTCTTTCTTCTTTAGTGATTAATTTCACACACACACACACACACACACACACACACACACACACACACACACACACACACCAGTTTCCAAGTAGCATGCGCTTAAGCCGCTCCTGGTCATCATGACGCTTGCCTTGATTTACTTTGATAACCACTGTCGCTCACGCACCTTTAACCGTATGTGTAGACAGTTCTTGAACAGGTGTTCCTGAAGTACACTCCCTATGTCTCTGTGGGGAAGCGTTCCAGCTTCCTGAAGTTGTTTCATCTGTGTGGTGGGAAAGCCAGAATTAATGGGAATCTGCATCCTACCTAGGACAGTACTCAATCAATAATGGATACATTGGAGTATAAATACTCAGAACTCTTCGTCTACTCAGAGAAATGCAGAGGTCAGAATCTCCTTGTCTCTGGAATGTTTCCCTGCATTCAAGCCAAAGTTCTAACCATGACACTTTGATGCTTATTTCATTTCTGTATGCCAATAATCCCTATGACTCATCTTGAAAATGACTTCCAAAGATCACATTTATACAAATCATGATTCAATAACACTTTTTAAATTTTTTGTTGGTTAGATACAGACAGCTAGCTATCAAGAGGGGTGGGGGAGATAGAGAGGAAGACAGAGAGATACCTGCAGCCCTGGCAAAGCTTTCCCCCTGCAAGTGGGGCCTGGGGCCTCAAACCTGGATTATTCTGCATTGTAACATGTCCAGTCAACCAGGTGCACCACCACACCACCCATCAATATCACTGTTTTAAAAAACTGTGACCTATCAATGTCCATGTTCATTGGAGGAGTCAGATATTTCACTTTCTGCACCCCATAAAGATCTGTGGTCCAATAAGGATGCTTCTAACGGAGGGCATGGGATATGGAACTCTGATGATAGGAACTATGGGATTCTACCCCTCTTATACCATAATATTGTCAATCATTATTAAATCACTAATACAAATTATTTAAAAAATTATAACAACATTAAATTTCAAACACAAACTTATTTATATAATTTTTTAGAATACACTGCCTTTATTGAAATATCAGAATGGTTTAATTTCTTATTTTTTAATATTTATTTATTTTTGTTGCCCTTGTTTTTTGGTTTTTTATTACTGTTATTAGTGTTGTTGTTACTGATGTCATCATTGTTAGATAGGACAGAGAGAAAAGGAGAGAGGAGGGGAAGACAGAGAATGGGAGAGAAAGACAGACATGTACAGAGCTGCTTCACCACCTGTGAAAGGACTCCCCTCCAGATGGGGAGCTGGAGGCTCGAACCAGGGTCATTAGGCAGGTCCTTGAGCTTTGCGCCACATGTGCTTAACATGCTGCGCTACAGCCCAACTCCCCAAATGGTTTAATTTATACCACTATTTCTCTGTCATTGAGTCTTATTTCAATAAGTACAGCAGAATTCTGTTTTTTTAATCTACCAGTGAGAAGTTTACAATCTATCACTTAGAACATATTAAATTATTAGTTGAACTCTAACATGCAAATGGAGAAACTTCATAGTTAAATCTTTATTAGAAACAGACTTGTAAACTAGAATAGAGTTTATGAACAACTTCTTTAGAGGCCAGGTTGAGCATTAGTGTTCAAGGATCTGGGTTCAATGCCCTAGCCCCACCTGTAGCTGGCAAACTTCATGAGTAGTGAAGTAATGCTGCAGATGTCTCTCTCTTTTCTTTTTTTCTCTCCCCTATCATCTTCTCTGTCTCCATACGAAAATAAATAAATGAGGGGCCGGGGACGGTAGCACAGTGGGTTAAGCAAACGTGTCGCAAAGCGCCAGGACCAGAGTAAGGATCCCAGGTTTGAGGCCCCAGTTCCCCACTTGCCAGGAGTCACTTCACAGGCTGTGAAGCAGGTCTGCAGGTGTCTATCTTTCTCTCCTCCTCTCTGTCTTCCCCTCCTCTCTCGATTTCTCTTTGTCCTACCCAACAACAATAACAGCAAGAACAACAATAACAACAACCATAAAACAACAAGGGCAACAAAAGGGGAAAAATGTCCTCCAGGAACAGTGGATTCCTAGTGCAGGCACCCCAGCGATAACCCTGGAGGCAAACAAAACACAAACCATGAGATTCAAGAGAAAATGGGACAATTGAGAAGTCATTGCCATACAGATCTGAAAATGTGGTAGGAACTTGGAGATTCAAATGGAGGAAGGTGACTCACAGAAGGATAGGAACACATGTTTGAGTTGTAACACAAATAGATCCTTCAGCCTAAAATTAACAACAACAATAAAACTATCTCTGGTAACAATAGTTTTTCTGCTGTAGTTCATTGTATAGTTCCTTGAAATAGAGAATACGTGAAGATTTTTCCTGAGTCTGCTGGGTCATGACCACCTTTAACAAACAATAATGTGCTCTATTGGCATACTTGCTTAAGTTTTATTTAGACCTGTTCATACATTTAATAACATACAAAAATAATGTTTGAATAAGTGGTTGGGTGGTGGTGGAACAGGTATAGCATGCATGTTTCAGTGCTCAAGGACCCGGGTTCAAGGCTCCAGTGAAGCAGCATCAGTGAAGCAGTATTGCAAATGCCTCTTTCTTTCTGCCTATCTTACTTTTCCCTTTAAATTTTACTCTGTGTCTCTATAAAGAAAGAAAACAAGAGAGTGAGAGAGAGAGAGAGAGAGAGAAATGTACTGCACCGGGAGTTAGGCGGTAGCACAGCAAGTTAAGTACACACGGCGCAAAGCGCAAAGACCTGCATAAGGATCCTGGTTCGAGCCCCCAACTCCCCACATGCAGGGGAGTCACTTCACAGGTGGTGAAGCAGGTCTGCAGGTGTCTATCTTTCTCTCCCCCTCTCTGTCTTCCCCTCCTCTCTCCATTTCTCTCTGTCCTATTTAACAATAACATCAATAACAACAACAATAATAACTATAACAATGATAAAAAAACAAGGGCAACAAAAGGAAAAGTAAATAAATATAAATTAAAAACAAAGAAATGTACTGCACCAAAGCGAAAGACTATGGGCCAGGCCAGGCACTGGTACACCTTGTTAATTGCACACATTACAATGAGCAAGGACCCAGGTTCAAGCCTCTGGTCCCCACCTGCTAGGGGAAAGCTTCATTAAGTGGTGAAACAGGGCTTTATGTGTCTGTCTATCTTTCCATCTTCCCTTACCCTCTCAATTTCTCTCTGTCTCTTGCCAGTAATAGATAAAGATATTAGAATAAACAAAGGACCCTGGGAAGGATGGGGAGAGAATAGGTGGAAAGGGCATAGAGTTCCTCACACATAATGGTGAAAATGAAACTAAGTTGGAGAGAGTGTGATTGTACTGTGTCAACAACTGTACAATGAACCATAGCCCCCCCCCCAGTAAAGTGATCATTGAAACCTAATTCCCATTTTATAGGCAAAGATAAATTTTAATCTTGTTATCAACGTGACAGTAAATGGAGAATTTTCAAGAATGAAGGAATACCATGGGGCTAGTATAATACGAAAGGCAGAACTCTTGTGGTTTTCTCAAAACCACTGAGTAATGTTCAACCTGCCTTAGGCTCCCTCAGGGGTTCACTCACAGTTTATCCTTTTGCATCATACTCTAATCATGGCCCTTTGGGATAGAGTCACTGACAAAACCCTGCAGGTTGTGGTTACTCAAACCCACTTGGAGAAGAAATACGAACACCATCTTCGCAGGTATTTTCAAAGAACGCTTTTTAAAATGGGGAATAAAATGAACATTTTTAAATGAAGTAGAATAGAATGGGTAGTACAATAGTATAGGTAGAATGGTATAAGTAAGGATCTAGAGTGTTTCCTTTGCTTTTACGTCATGGATATACACTCTTTAAATGCATATTTATAATGAGTTAACATAAAATTCTTGAAGTCTTCGAGATAGAATTGATAACACCATTTAGGTAGACTAGTCACTGACTCATCTGTGCTGTCATTTTTGGCAAACTGTCTTCCCATTTTATCTGAAATGAGTAGAACACATTAACATAAAGTCATTAACACAGCCATGCATATATTTGATGTAAGTAGAGGCACATCAACTATGATGAGGGGAAAAAATACTAGAATGTTTCTGCAAAAGTAGTCTTTAAAAAAAAAAAAGCATTATATTTATTTATTTTCCTTTTCGTTGCCCTTGTTGTTTTTATTGTTGTGGTGGTTATTATTATTGTTATTGATGTCTTTGTTGTTGGATAGGACAGAGAGAAATGGAGAGAGGAGGAGAAGACACAGAAGGGGAGAGTAGATGGGGGAGAGAAAGATAGACACCTGCAGACCTGCTTCAAGGCCTGTGAAGCGACCCCCCCTACACGTGGGGAGCCGGGACTCAAACCGGGATCCTTGCCCTTTGTACCATGAGCACTTAACCCGCTGTGCTACCCTAATAACCTGCTAGGGCTGGTCCGGGCAACTCTTTGCTGACCAAACAGCTGGTGTCAATGATCATAGGAAAGGTAGCTAAAAAGCAGGAAAACACATGAGGCCATAGGGTAGCTGAAGGTGGCAAAGCAGCTATTGTAAGGACATTGTTAGTGTGTGTTGGCTGTAGCCGAAAGGGAGAAATGTGGGTCACACCAAGGGCCCCCTGGATGTTTTGTGTTGTGCTTGAAACTCTGGAACACTGTTTCCAAAGAAGACTAAGTCCCCTACTTTGTTGTCCTTTGTTTTGTTTGAGCCCTTCTCAGAAGAGTTGATATATACATACATATGCATTCACATATGTATAGGGCATGTGCACTAAAAAAAAATAAATAAAAATCAGGGAGTCACATGGTAGCGCAGAGGGTTTAGCGCACGTGGCGCAAAGAGCAAGTACCGGCTCGAGCTTCCGGCTTCACACAAGCGGTGAAGCAGGTCTGCAGGTGTCTATCTTTCTCTCCCCTCTCTGTCTTCCCTTCCTCTCTCCATTTCTCTCTGTCCTATCCAACAACAACAACATCAATAACAACAACAGTAATAACTACAATAAAACAACAAGAGCAACAAACGGGAATGAATAAATATTTTAAAAATCAATTTTCATTTGTGTAGTATATTTTCCTGGTCACTTGCCTTACCCAGATTCAAGCCTAGCTCCTGTCAAACTGAAGGAAGCTTCAGTATGATAGTCTATCTTTCTATCTCTCTATCTGTGTCTTTTCCTATTTGAAAATAAGTTGACCTGAAGTAAAGTCCAAGTGACCACAAAAACAAAAAGAAATACAATTTAGAGACATACTCAAATCCATTATAAAGCCAAGGACAACTTACCAAAATGCCTTCATTATCTACTTAGAACAGTTTCACTCCCTCCCCTCTGTAACCCCAAGACCACGGCTCAGATATGCAAATATATCTACTACTAACGCCTAATAAAATTATCTTTTGTACCTCCTGCTTTGATTTCATGTTTTCTGATAAAAACATATCAAGTTTTCATAACGAGAACTTGGGTTAAACATTTTTATTCTACATGCCTTGTGTAAGGAACACATGCCCCTGTAGGTGGGGAGCCCAGGGCTCAAACCAGGATCCTTAAGCTGGCCCTTGTGCTTTGTGCCACCTGCGCTTAACCTGCTGTGCTACCTACCGCCCGACTCCCTGAATACATTTTTTTTTCAGAGTCTCATGTTCTACTGAATGAGATAGCCGGCATTTTTTTTTTTAAATAAAGGTTGTGTGGCTGAAGAAGTGGCACTCATGAGGTTTTGAGTTTGACTTCCTGTACTACACATGGCCAAATGTCATCCACTCTCTCACTCATAAACAGTTCTCTCTCACTCATAAACAGTTATTCCCTGGTCTGTATCCAAGTTCTGTAGCTTTCTTAGGAAGTACAGCACCCAAAATGGAACTAAGGATTCTTATGAACTAAGAAAGTTCTCACCAGAGTAATGAAAATGAAAAGTTGACATCCCAGGTCTGGCATCTCTGGACATGCCAACCTGACCTCACCAATGTGTCCTGGAACCCCACCTCCCCAGAGCCCTGCCCCTCTAAGGAAAGGCAGAAACAGGCTGAAGGTATGTATTGGCCTGTCAGCACCCATGTGAGGTTGTCCAGCTCTACTAGGGGTCCAAGAAGGAGTAGAAGGATAAAAATACTCTGAGGCAAGGAACCTTGGAACCATTCGGGGCATGGCCTGGAATGGAATGCTGGAACATATTTATATACATCAATTTTGACAAAATTCCCCATGAATTTGGATCCTCCATCCAATTATGTAGTATTTGTCTTATGGGTTTGAGATTTTCATTCTCTCACTCTCTAATGTAGTTTAGGAGATGGTGAGAAGCAGTGATAGCCTCTTCTGTGTAATCTCAGAGAGCTATTTCATCACTTATTCCATGGCGGCCTGCCTCTCTTGGCTGACTAACAATGAATGCATGGTCATGGAGCTCTTCTTCTGGGAACTGTACAGCTTGTTATACTCAGCGTTGTTTCAGAATGCTGTTTTAAGAGGTTTTCCATCATCTCTCTCCATAGATTAATATGACCTGTTTCCTACAACCATGGTCAGTGGAGAAGCAATTACAGAAGCCAGACCTTCCACCTTCTGTACCCCATAGTGCTTTGGTCCATACATCTAGGAGGAAAAAAAAAAAGGAACCTCCTTGGATCCACCGGCAGATCATATTTCAGGCTCAGGGAAAAAATTAAAAGCTAGTATAGCCAGAGGCCCTTTGGAATATAACTAAAATATGCATACTAGCTATCTACAAAATGGAGGACTGCCCCCAACTCTTCATCTGCACTATTCCACCCTTTAAGTTCATGATTGATCAACAATTTGTTTGACTTTGTATGTTAACTCTGTTTTCAGCCACCAGCTGCTAGCAGGATGCCTGCCTACCAGACTTCTCTGGACAGACAACTGAAATGTGTCCTGGAGCTCCGCTTCCCCAGAGCCCTGATTCCCTAGAGCCCTTCCCCACTAGGGAAAGAGAGAGACAGGCTGGGAGTATGGATCAAACTGTCAATGCTCATGTTCAGCGGGGAAGCAATTACAGAAGCCAGACTTTCCACCTTTTGCATCCCACAATGACCTTGGGTCCATACTCCCAGAGGGTTAAAGAATAGGAAAGCTATCAGGGGAAGGGATGGGACAGAGTTCTGGTGGTGAGAATTGTGTGGAGTTGTACCCCTCTTATCCTATGTTTTTGTCAATGTTTCCTTTTTATAAATAAATAAATAGTGAACCTTCCAATGGAGAAGATGGGATAAGGAACTCTGGTGGTGGGAATTATACGGAATTGTACCCATCTTATCCCACTACCTTGTTGAGCATTATTAAATCACTAATAAAAAAAAAATGAGCCAAAAAAGTAATCTTTGTATTGTAGAGAACACAAAAGATGCTAACGTTTCAATTCAAGCTAATCAATCTGCATTTCCTTCTCTCCACACAGACATACATGGCCCAGATCAATTGCACCCAGGTGACAGAGTTTATTCTCATGGGTCTCACAGACCGTCAGGAACTGAAGATGCCTTTATTTGTGGTGTTCCTTTCCATTTACCTCTTCACAGTAGTAGGGAATCTAGGCTTGATTTTAGTCATTAGAACAGACGCAAGACTCAACACACCAATGTATTTCTTTCTCAGCAACCTGGCTTTTGTGGATTTCTGTTACTCTTCTGTCATCACACCCAAAATGCTTGGGAATTTCTTATACAAACAAAACATAATCTCCTTCAACGCATGTGCTGCTCAGCTGGGCTGTTTCCTGGCTTTCATGACAGCTGAGTGTTTGCTGTTGGCATCCATGGCCTATGACCGGTATGTGGCCATCTGTAACCCTCTCCTCTATATGGTAGTGATGTCTCCAGGGGTGTGTATTCAGCTGGTAGCTGTCCCCTATGCGTATAGCTTCCTGGTGGCACTGTTTCATGCCATCCTCACCTTCCGCCTCTCCTACTGCCACTCCAACATCATCAATCACTTCTACTGTGATGACATGCCTCTCCTCAGGCTCACTTGCTCAGATACTCACTCCAAACAGCTCTGGATCTTTGCCTGTGCTGGAATCATGTTCATTTCTTCCCTTCTGACTGTCTTTGTTTCCTACATGTTTATTATCTCTGCCATCCTGAGGATGAATTCAGCTGAGGGGAGGCGCAAGGCTTTCTCTACATGTGGTTCTCACATGCTGGCGGTCACCATATTCTATGGGACCCTCATCTTTATGTACTTACAGCCCAGCTCTAACCATTCGCTGGACACAGATAAAATGGCCTCTGTCTTCTACACAGTCATCATCCCCATGCTGAATCCCTTGATTTATAGTCTTAGGAATAAGGAAGTAAAAGAAGCACTGAAAAAAGCTATTAGCGACAGAAAACAGGGTTTTGGATTCAGGATGTTTAAGCAGTGACATGAATAAATAAAAGTATTTTCTATTTATTTATTTATTTATTTCCTTTTGTTGCCCTTGTTTTTGTTGTTGTTGTTGTTATAGTTACTATTGTTGTTTTGTTGTTGGGTAAGACAGAGAGAAATGGAGAGAGGAGGGGAAGACAGAGAGAGGGAGAGAAAGACAGACACCTGCAGACCTGCTTCACCACCTGTGAAGCAAACCTCCTGTAGTTGGGGAGCCAGAGACTTGGACCAGGATCCTTAGGCCGGTCCTTGTTCTTTTGCACAATGTGCGCTTAACCTGCTGCTCTACAGCCAGACTCCAAAAGTATTTTCTTTAAGGTCTGATTTTTTTTTCTGTTATGATTATCAGAGCGCCTATTGTAATGTGATATTGTGAACTTTTTCTTGCGTAATGAAAATCTATAATGATTTCCACTTTGAACAAGCTGTGAAATTACAAAAATCCATACCTACTTTCCCACTATTCAAATGGATAACATCAAACTAATTATGCAAGTATAATAATTTATGCCAATTTGCCAACTAAAGAATTGCAGAAGAACATTTATATACATATATCACAATTTAGAGGTAGAAGCTGGACTATTTTTCAGTCTGCTCACAACTTAGAAATCCCTCATTCAGGGGGCCAGGTGACAGTGTACCTGGTTGAGTGCACATATTACAAAATTCAAGGACCCCGATTTGAACCACCCCCTTCTAGTCCTCACCTGCAGGGGGAAGCTTCTTAAGTGGTGTTGTTAAAATTCGGAGGCTCCAGCTGGCTTAGCTTCATGGGCAGGTAACAGAGACGCGGAGACAATGGCTGGGCAGGGAAGCTGTATTTCTTTATTCAGGAACAACTATTCATAAACTAAGACAAACTAATCACCAAACAGAACTCTGCTGTCTCTTTGCGGCGGCGCAAGCACTCTTTCTTTTACTCTCGAACTCAGGAACCCTCTCCCTTACTCTCGAACTCAGGAACTCAGGAACTCTGTCACTCTGGAACTCTGGCGGGTTTCCTAGGGGCGGGGCCAAGCAGGGCCTGCGAAATTAACAGGACTGATGCAATTCTCTTGGCGGGGGAGAACTAGAACCCAATGTAAAGCATACAACAATTCCCCCTTTTCTTTTTAACTAAATGACTATAGTATCAAGGGTGTGGGGTGAACAGAAACCTATATCGTACAGGCATTTTTTAAAAAAGAAACTGGCACAAACTAAACTTTATCAGCTTAAAAAACATTTCTTGCCTCTGGGGGGCATACTTTCTTCGATGGGCATTTGCATGGGGGCGGGGAACGGCCTAGAGTCCCAAAGGCAGCTGGCTGCAACTTACTTACTATGAAACAAAACTTGTTATTAGCATATCTACTGCACGATCCAATGTTTCTAATAGAGAAGGAATTTGAGACTTTTACATATCAACAATGTCTTTTAACCTTTTGTTACACCCATACAAGATGGAGACACACCCTAGGTGTGGGCCGGAGAGGAAACCTCAGGCATGAGAATAATTAGCATAGCCATTGTGCGATCTACCATTTCTAATAGAGAAGGTAGTAGAGAATTTTACATATCAACAAGTCTATTTAACCTTTTGTTTAGCCTAACTTAGTTAAAATATATTGCTTGTTGACTAATTTTTACCTTAGACTTTAAATGTAAGTTAATTTTATCTTTATGAGAATTACGTTGAAAACCTTTTTCATTTAACTTTGACTAGTAAGAATTTAGCCTTAAAGTTACTGTTTACCAAACTTTAAACATACACATAAACATGGTCATTAATACACTAGGAGAGAAACCTTTGTTACGAAGACATGTCATTTTAAACACGAATTTAAATCTGTACTGTCTTAGTTGTTGGGGGGGGGGGGGTTTCACCATCTGGAGGTGGCTTCCCATGCAGCTCCACTTCTAGGAATTGCAGGTTGCGGTCTCTGCACAAATCTCTGTGTACTCCAGCTTGTCTGCCTTCAGACCAGACCGGCAGCTGGAGATCTCGTGTGCCCAGTTTCGGCAGGGAGCCCGGGGGTCCGGGAGGTCCAGGATCATTCCAGAATTCATAGCAAGAGGGCGGGCAGGCCACCCTTGTAGAAGTTGTGGGCCTAGGTGCCCAGGGGTGGTGACCATGATAGGCCGCCGCGGCCCTGCCCCATGGCCCTGTCATGTCTGCTGCCCCGCTCACAGTGGCCGAGCAGCGTGGAGGGATCACACATCCAGTGCCCTGTGCCACGCGGTGGAGAGCCGGCTCCTGTGGGCTGGCCTGTGTGCTGGCATCGGGCTCCTGCGTGTTGGCATCAGGCTTCAGCGTGTTGGCATCGGGCTCCTGCGTGGTGGCATTGGGCTCCTGCGTGTTGGCGTCGGGCTCCTGTGTGGAGGCATTGGGCTCCTGCGTGCTGGCGTCAGCCTCCTGCAAGCTGCCGGGCTGCGGGGCTGCGGGCGCAGTGCATGGGGTTGTCTGGGCACAGCCAGCTGGCTGGCTGTTCTACCAGGTGGAAAAGGCAGCTCTACACCTCGCCTCCCACCTGCTGGCTATTCTTGCTGGCTGTTCTGAGTTCGCCCGAGCGAGTGGAAACCACAGAGTGGTCCAGAGATAAATGTTCCAAAAATAGCAAAACAGTCTTGTGAAGAAAGAGCAGAGGCCTTTGGAGATCTCTTCACAAGCAGAAGAGGAGGCCATAGTGCATAGGTAGCCAAATTGTCTTTACTTATCTGAGAGATGCGCAGGTCAGGTCCACGTGGGCGCCATTTGTTGTTGTTCTTGTGCAAGTCTCATAAAGACACCTGCTATCCAGACCCTTGGGGTTAACCCCCGAGGTTTAAAAGCTAATGCTATTTGGCAAATTGATGTCACCCACATACCAAACTTTGGCAAACAAAAATATGTGTTTGTCTCAATTGATACCTTTTCTAAATTTATGTGGGCTACAGCTCAGACAGGAGAAAGTGCTAAAAAGCTTGTAAGCCATATGCTCTCTTGTTTTGCCATTATGGGGGTCCCATTATTTTTGAAAACAGACAATTCACCTATGTTTACAAGCAAACAATTTAAAGATTTTTGTTCCCTCTGGAATATTACTCATACCATGGGCATTCCCTACAATCCACAGGGACAAGGCATTGTCGAGAGGGCCCATCAAACTCTGAAGGCTCAACTAAATAAAGATAAAGGAGGAACATATCCCCCCAATATCCAGCTAGCAAAAGCCTTAACTACGTTAAATCTCTTTAATATTTACAATAACTCGGCCTTACCCCCTATTATTCTTCACTGGCAAACACCATCTACCCTCCCATCTATTAAGGTCAAATGGAGAGACCCACTCGATAAAATTTGGAAAGGGCCTGACCCATTATTGACCATGGGAAGGGGTTTCGCATGCATTTTCCCTCAAAATTTCTCTAAACCTGTCTGGGTTCCTGCCCGCCATGTCCGACAATACCCGCAGGATGGCGCTGTTATTTCGGAAGAACAAGAAATACTACAAGAGGACCAGATGCAGGATACATCCCAGGACCCGTAATACGACATGGCAGAACCTACAAAATCTGGCTCACAGAGACCTCTCTCCTACCCTTTCCCTGTATGTCTTACGTTATAACTGGCCAGCTGTTTTTGTGAGTGAGTGTGTTGAATGACAAAAAAAAAAAAAAAACTTTTTTTTTTTTTTGCATGACCCATCTGCTTGGAGTACTCTAAAAGGTAATTGGCCTTATATAAAAATGCTGGATGCAGCCAAAGTTTCTGGAGACGTCCAGAAACATTCCAAATTTTTTTTTCTTTCTCCCTCTTTTGAATTTTATATATAGTTTTGGTATATATGTAAGTGTTTAGTATTAAACTGTGTGACTAATGACAGATTTAAATTTGTTTTTAAATAATGTGTTTTTATAACAAAAGTTCTTTTTCCTCCAGTTTGTTATAACTAAATGTTTATGGGTATGTCTCAAGTTTGGTAACACTAACTTAACGGTCAAAAGTGTAACCCTACAGCTACACTTTTACCAGACAAGGTAAAAGTTAATTGTTAGGGTAACTTACTATTTAGGTAAAAGTCTAAATGTTCAACGTGACTATTCATTCCCAAAACTAAACTATATAAATTTTTATATACAGGACACCTTTGAAGGGCCCCCAAAGGTGCCCTGTAAACTATCTTGTGGAAATTAATCCACAACAGATCTGGCATCAATCTGGCACTGTAAACGTTGAAATCATTGTCACGAATATGCGTTAACTCTCTAAGCAATTTGAGTCTGTTTAAAATACATATTTTAGGTAAAATTGCTCTCAAGATCCTGCAGTAGAGGCTGCTACAAGAGGTCACATTAGATGACCTTTAAATGAAATCATAAAGAGATTCTAAACCAATTATAATCATCGAGGTATCAACTATAACAAACCTATAACTTGTTACAAGTTCAAATTAACCACGAGAAGCAGATTGTTTGTGTTTCTTTCACAGGAATCCCGGAAAAACCATCTGAACCCCTGCACACCCTGACGTTACCCACTAGATGGCACGACTACCGTGGCACATCCCCCGAAACCCTAGATGTCACTCAACGCGATCTGAAGAACCTGATACACAGACTCCAAGGACAGAACTTTCTTCATGCCTGGTTACCGTTCCTGCTTCTGACCTGCTTGTCACGTGTTGGCAGTTCCAGCTAGCTATCTACAGAAAAGCAACATTCCAGCACCTGACCTCCCTCATGCAGCATTGCATCCCCTGCCAATTCTTCCCCTAGCCATCTACTCCGGACTGAGACTTGTATCGGACTTTCTGACATACCCTATATACATTTTACACAATTTTGAAGCAGCTTATTTCCCTTCACGCTGCTGGTTTTTCATAGACTGATCCTGAGTAATTCATAGACTTTACAGACTGTTGCCTTGAGGACTATACAATGCCAAATAGCCCCTCTGTTTGGTGGGTCATGCCTCCCGCCTCCCCCTCATTATGTACCCTTTCCCCTTTCCCCACCCAAGCAGGGAATGTTCCTTTACACACCAATCCTTCCCTTCACACCACACTGGCTTTTACTACTCCCCTACTTGTCCCTTCCTATTTTGTTATATCATTTAGGCTTATGCCCAAAAGGTTTCTGCCCCATGATAGTCTTTTATAGACTTTGTACATCTTATGCAATCACTAGATAGAAAGATAGAAAAGATGTAGAGATATTGTGAAGAGATGGTTGAGCAGGCTGCGCTTAAACCTATGAGATGAGTCTCTCCAGGTAAGTCTCTCTCTCTAAAGAGGGGTTGAGCACAGGAGGACACATAAATCTCACAAGGTTCGCAGCCATTTAAGCCTTCCCTCCTCCACAAAAAGTCCTACATCTTCCCACCTGAGCATGGCATTCCTCTAAAACATTTAAGCCTGCTCCATTCCATTTTTCTTTACTGTGTCCATTTAGATATAAAGGGATAGGAGGAGATGTTGCTGAGGAGTTATTCTGATGCAGTCTCTGCCCCCAGATTTTTCTATGCCCCGCAAAATCCTAGAGTGCCCCCTTTCAACCAATCCTGGCCCTACACGTCACCCCTGGTTGTCGCCCAATAAAAAGCCCCCTCACCCCTCCCCTCTCTCTCTCTGGGCTCTCGGCTCTCCCTCTCTGAGGTCTCACTCCCTGCCCTCCCCCCGTGGTCGGCCATTGCCGGCTGTCTCCAGGTGGTCTGAACCAAACCTCCCCCCCCATCCTATAATAAAGATTTATGTACCCCTTTGCTCTGGACGTCCGCTCTCTTCTCCGCGGTGCAGCCCGACACCAGACCACCGCAACAACAAAGTGGCAAAGCAGTGCTGTCGGTGTCTTTCTGTCTCTCTGTCTTCCCTCTTGAATTTTGGCTGTCTCTATCCAATAAATAAATAACTCTGAAGTTAATAGTATTGAATGTAATACGAAAATCAAGTCTATTTCTGTCAGTTTCTAATTTCTTGAGTAAATTATAGCAATTTAAAACTATGCTGTGAATATATTTAATAAAATCACCTTTAGAGGTCAGGCAGTTAAGAACCTGGTTGAGCACAGATATTATTAGTATGCGCAAGGAACTTGGTTCAAGTCCCAGGTCCCCACCTGCAGGGGGAAAACTTTGTGAGTGTTGAAGCAAGTGATGCAGGTGTCTCTCATCCTCTCTCCCTCTCCCTCTCTCTTTCCCCCTCTCAATATATCCCTGACTTATAAAAAGAAAAAAGGGGAAGAATATGACTGCAAGGAGCAGTGGATTTGCCTTGACTCTACAAACTAATTATTTTTCCATATAGCCTCCCATGCTTCAGATACCTGCCTTTTCTTTCTCATTCCTGTGCTAGTCAGGATTCAGCACAGAAACAAAGAACTGTCTATAAGCTAGAATAAATTGTCATTATGAGAATCAGCGTTTATAAAAGTGTTGGAACATGTACAAGAGTAAAGTTTAGGAAAGTATCTAATACAGAGCTAGGAGAAATCCCTCCTCCAACATTTATGGGACTCCTTCCCCACCCTATCACAATTATTTTAAACATCTAACTTCAGCTGGGAGAGATTCTCTGCTTAGTTAGAGATGGTTTAATCATATTAGAGACACCCAGGTAATGTAAGATAGCATCATACTTCAGAATCCTGCATCATATTCATATCTGTGAAGCTTTTTTTAAAAAAATATCTTTAATTTTTTATTGGATACAGTCAGAAATTGAGAGAGAGGTGGAGATAGGGTGAGAGACAGACAGAGAGACACCTGGGTCCTTGCACACTGTAACATGTGTGCTCAACCAGGTGTGCCACCACCTGGTCCAATCTGTGAAGCTTTTATACTATGTAATTTATCGTGTATACACAGATTACTTTAACCAGGTTCTGGACATCATTGAGGGTTCAGACAATATACCTACTGACAGTTGAAAAAAAATTGCACATAAATAAAAGCTTTTTTGTTTTCCTTACTGGGTAATCTGGTTTCCACAAACAATAGAGAATGCTTGTATGCAAAGGAGACAGATGATTTGGTATAAAAAAAACACTGGTTTTAATAAGCAATCAAAATTATTACTATCAGATCTCCATTATTTTATATCCTGGTTAGGAGAAAAATCATATAATAGTAATCATTAATCAACAGAATATGGCTGAATTCTATCACATCAACTTCCTCAAGTAATGAAAATTAATTGCTTGTTTTACTTAGCATGGTTTATTTTTATAGTTCATTTCCTATCAAATTATCTGGACTGAATCAAAGATTCTAGGGAATGATTCTTGGGAT
Organism: Erinaceus europaeus; assembly: GCF_950295315.1. Lineage (NCBI taxonomy): Eukaryota > Metazoa > Chordata > Mammalia > Eulipotyphla > Erinaceidae > Erinaceus > Erinaceus europaeus. Next base: position 6,235,583 of record NC_080178.1, read on the forward strand.
ATATTAATGGTAAAGATGGTACTCCTTACATTCACTTTTTAAGCAAAAACTAGCAGGAAAAAAATACCTAACCATACTAAGTGCCCAGTCTAATTATAATAAACCACTGCTTCTTAGAAGCTAGAAATGAATGATATTAAACCAGAGACTTTTAGCCTTAAATGGTCCCTCTTGGATATCTTTTCAAGTTGGACATAGTTTTGTTATGTTCAGTGCTTGAGTTATCTGCATATTACTATACTGATGTTCTACATAATGACCTGAAATGCCATGGGATTAGTCATTGACTGTGAACAAATTACATCCCAGGAGATTATAACTTAATTGTTCATGCTAGTGAGCCATCATTACATCATGTGTTCAGAACTTTCTTAAAATGATGTGAAATAAAGAAAATCTTCTACGAACAAATTGTATGCAGTGTATTCAGCGATACTTAAGGTTAAGTATTAAAATCTTACAGAGAGTTTTCCTGAAGAAATAGAAGACTGTTTGGTCTTGGTGTAGATTACTCAGAGACAGCATGTTGTGTGTTTGGGTTATTAAGGTACTGAAAAGGCATTTGGAGTAACAAACATTGCTTCCAATTTTCCCAATAATCTTCAGATTTGAAGCATCTACAAATTGCTGAGTCATATGAGATACTGGAAATAAAATACAGAGAATAGAGAATTCTCTTTAGTTATCAAGATTCCTTTCTTCTTCTTCTTCTTCTTCTTTAATTTAGAGGAAGTTAAAAATTAACAGATGAACTAACAGAGTAGCCAGTTAGATGATACTATTATCCACTGGATTAGCAAATGCTTGTTAAAAAACATTTGATTAGGATAAGGTAGTTTTGGAATTGAAGAACTCTCTCTTTTGACCATCTAAATTGAGCTATTTTGTGAATTTCTAACAGAGCTATTGTATGCAATACCTGAGATTAAATGAAATCCCTCTAGAAGATAGTGTCATCTCAGATGAGAGGAAGGGTCATCTGAAAGATAGTAGCTAGTAAAAGAGTGAAGAAATATATATATATATATTTATATATCCTGTCTTATTGCATATCTGAGAAACTTCTGGCATGTGACCTGAATGGAACTTGAACTTTGCATAAAGTAAGTCACAAGAGGTGAGACTAGTCTATGAAAAATTGTCATTTGTGTGGTCTCTTTCAACAAATCCAAACACACACACAAACACACACACACACACACATACACACACACACACACACACACACACACACACACAAAGAATATTGAAAGGGAGTTTTGGGCTTAGTATCTTATGGTGGAAAAGGATGAAGGTTTGATGGAGAGTGTGGAAAGGATGATTCAAGCTCCTGATCCCCATCTCCAGGCTCTACAATTAGTGAAACAGTAACGCAGGGGTTTCTTTCTTCTTCTTTTATTTTTATGTATCTATTTATTTAAATGTTTTATTTATTATTGGATAGAAATAGAGAGAAATCAAGAGAGGTGGGAGAAAGAGACAGAAAGATACCTACATCCCTGTTCGCCACTTCCAAAGCTTTCCTCCTGCAAGTGGGGACCAGGGACTTGAACCAGGGTCCTTGTGCACACTGTAATGTGTGCACTTAACCAGGTGCACCACCACCTGGACCCTCTTCTTTTTTCTTATCTCTCATTCTATAAAATAAAATAATGAAAAAGGTGAGCTGGGGCACCAGAACAATGGGTTTGTTATGAAGCCACAGAGCCTCAGTGGAGAAATAAGTTAATTGATAAAAAATAAAGAAGAGGGGGTTGGGTGGTAGCACAGTGGGTTAAGCGCAGGTGGCGCAAAGCACAAGGGCTGGGCTCAAGGATCCCGGTTTGAGCCCCTGGCTCCCCACCTGCAGGGGAGTCACTTCACAGGCAGTGAAGCAGGTCTGCAGGTGTCTGTCTTTCTCTCGACCCTCTTTCTTCTCCTTCTCTCTCTATTTCTCTCTGTCCTACCCAACAACAACAGAAGCAATGATAACAATAATAATGACAACAAGGGTAATAACAAGGGCAACAAAATGGACAAATGGCCTCTAGGAGCAGTGGATTCATAGTGTAGGCTCTGAGCCCCAACAATAATCCTGGAGGCAAAAACAAAAAAAAAAAAGAAAAAAGAAAGTGCATTCAAGGTGCTATATTCACAGGACAATAGAGAGAAAAAGACTAAAATAAATGTTTGAAGATAAGAGTCCAGAAAATTTTGATATGTCTTAAATATATAAATGAGAAAATATAGAAAGGAAAGACATATTTGAGGTAAAAAACCACACAAATTAAATAGTTGTTCTGGTCACTAACTTGAATGGTGGGTGTAAGGATATATGTTGAATACAGAGTTCACTGAGGAGAGTGGGGTACTTGATAAATTGCTGAATTTGTTTTGAGCATTTAAATTTAAGTATATTGGAAATATTTGTGTGATGTTTATGAAATCTGTTAAGAGAAATATGGTCAAGAAATCTAAACTTTTCATATATATATATATATATATATATATATATATATATATAGTTTTTTTCTGGGACTAGAGGAAAGCTTTCCATAGAACCGTGCCAAAATGGGATTTGCTGATTTAGGAAGAACTGTGAAGTAATAGTTTAAATAAGAAGAAAGGAATAGCATCACTCAGATTCGTGAAGGGAGTCTTGTGAAAAATTTTAGACTTCCAGGCCAAAACATCAGTGGCTTTCATGAAAACAACAACAAAAAATATGTCCATGGTGTTTAGATAGGTTAATTTTTAAATATTTATCTACTGATTTTCATTTTATTTATTTTGAAAGAGATGGAGAGAAGGAAGAGGGCCAGAGTAGAGCTCAGCACTGGCACAGATGATGTCAGATACTGAACCCGGGACCGCTGGGGCCTCAGTTATACAAGCTGACGCTCTCCCTGGCTGAGCTATATCCCTGGGTCTAGACAAGCCATTTTTAAAGGTCTTCAGTTTTTGAGACGAAAACGAATATAGTTAAATAGTTGCGATAAGCTCATTTGTTGCAACTGTGCTCGGAATGAATTTGAGAAACAACAGGCTGAGGTGTAAATATGAAAAATTTGCAAATTTCGTTTCTGAATTTTTTTCCTTATTTTTTTTATTTTAATTTTAGTTTTCTTCAGCTTCCAAGATCAAATGAGATCGGGCATGTTCAGGGTGGTATGGCTGTAGACTATAGAGAGAGGGAGAATGTCAAAGAGACACTTGCAACCCTACTTCACCACTTGTGAAACTTCCCCCGAAGAAGGACCAGGGACTTGAACTTGGATCTGGGTCCTAACACACTGTAAAGGGAACAATTGACCAGGTGCACCACCACCTGGCCTCTCTCTCTCTCTTCTTTTTTTTTAATTTTCACCAGAGCATTGCTCAGTCCTGACTAATAGTGGTGCTGGGAATTGAACCTGGAAACTTGGAGCCTCAAGCATAAAATCCTTTTAGCATAACCACTATGCTGTCTTCCTTGGCTGATTCTGAAGATTCTAAATAGCTCTATACAGATGAAATACACTCACATCATTATACATGAAGACACTTAATCAAAAACGAATATGACAGATTATATGACTATCAGATGATTGTCAAATTAATCTAAAATGAAATACTGAATCAGATGGCTCATCAACTTAAGTAAATATTATTAGTAGTTCTTCTTTTTAAGTAGTCAGACATCAGCATAAACAAATCTGCATATTTCTACAAAGTCAGCATAGACCATTTTCCTTAACATAAAACATTTTCCTTGGCTTCTGCTTTTAGAGATATATACATACTTTCCCTGAATCAGTTTAATCTATTTACTATTTGATAATGCATTTCACAACAAACATTACTGACATTTTTCTAAGTGCTTTTCCTTTATTTAATCAACATTATACAACAAAAATATAAATCCCTATACATGAAATAATAAATATAAATTATCCTGAACATTTGGTAAAAGTCACCAATATTTAAGATTTTATTTTGACCATTCCTAATATATATATGTATATATATATGTATATATTGCAGAATTGACTTTTCAAATTGTTTTACTCTAATCAAATGTTTTCAGAGGTACAATAATTCTTTAAACTTTGCAATAATGGGACCTGGGTGCTGACACAGCTAATAGCATGCACGCTGCCTCTCCCACTCTACCTGCTCTCCCTCTCTATTTCCCTGCAGCAGAAAAATATACTGTATGCCATTAACTTCCCAATAAAACAAGTAAATAATTAAAATGATTTTAAAAAAGAGTCACTGGCAACAACAGAATTGTGGTGCAGTTACTGAGATTCAGCAATAACCCTCGTTAAGAAAAAAAAATTAAAAAATACAAAAATAAAGATTTCCAGTAACTAAAAAAGCATTTTATCTTTTTAATAACTATTTTTTCTCCTTCTAAGGGAAGCTGTGAGAATTACATATATATGTATTTTTTGTCTTTACAGACTGACAGCTTCATTTATTTCTTTTCATCTCTCCTTGCAACAAATCTATCTGAAACCAGATCTAGGAGGAAGGTGAACCTTTGAGTACATTCGACAGAGTAGCATGCTGGGTCAAAGCCAGGCCTAATATCTGCTTGATTATTGTCCATGGAGATAGTCATATTCGGCTTATATTCACGGGAGGGTTTAAAATGAAAAACAACAGCTAAACTTTAAAGTCTAACCCCATGGCCAAAGGCAATGATTCAGTAGTGTCTGAGTTCATACTCTTGGGACTCACAGATGATCCTCAGTTTCAATCCCTTCTCTTTGCCATATTACTGGGAGTCTATTTGGTTAGTGCCCTGGGTAACCTTGGTCTGATTGTCCTCATCCAAGTCACACCTCAGCTGCACACACCCATGTATTTTTTCCTCAGCCACCTGGCTTTCGTTGACTTTTCTCTGACTTCCTCCGTCACACCAAACACGCTGGTGAATTTTCTGCGCCAAGTGAAAAGCATCACGTTTGACGCCTGCGCCCTTCAGGTGTGCTGTTTCATCACATTCCTGGTGTGTGAAGTGTTTTTGCTCTCCATCATGGCGTACGATCGCTATATTGCCATCTGCAACCCTCTGCTCTATGTCATCCTCATGCCCCGGAAACTCTGTTATCGAATGGTCGCTAGCAACTACATGTATGGAGTTATAATAGGCGTAGCGCAGGCATCAGTGACATTCCGGATGTCCTTTTGTGGTTCCCATCTCATCAACCACTTCTATTGTGATGATGTCCCCTTGCTTGCTCTGGCCTGCTCTAACACTTACGTCAAGCAGATGATGTTATTAACCATCGCAGGATTCAATACCATTTGTTCTCTTCTTATTGTAACAATTTCCTATGTCTTCATCCTTTTTGCCATCCTGAGGATCCACTCTGCTGAGGGAAGACGGAAAGCCTTTTCTACCTGTGCTTCCCACCTGACTTCCATCACTATATTCTATGGGACTGTCATTTTTATGTACGTTCTGCCCAAGTCAAGCCATTCTCTTAACACGGATAAATTTGCTTCAGTGTTTTATGTGATGGTGATTCCCATGTTAAATCCATTGATCTACAGCTTGAGAAATCAGGAGGTAAAAACTGCCCTGAGAAAAATAACAGAAAAGCTGTGCTTGGCTATCAAATAATTGCAAACTTGGACAGGACATTGAGAAATAGTAGATTTGGCTGAATATTGTGCCATAGTAAATAATTCGGGTCATCCTAAAATAGATCAAAATCTGGTTATCTTGTATTTCAAAATTTCCTACAGTCTAAAAACTATAACAACATTCTATATTCAGATTGTTTTTAACACTCTAGATAATTCCCCTAACTTTATATTTCTTTCTTTTACTTTTTAAGTTTAGCTGATAGAACTGATAGAATTAGTCACCATAATATTGAAATATAGGACTAGCAGAATTAGTCCTTTTGACATTGAATATTTAGTGACATGGATTCTAATTATTCTGTTTCATTGGCACCACTAGGAAGCACGCTAATCCTTTGTCTAATCAGTATAAATGTGTACTTAGGAATATGGATGATTTATTCACACAGTTTGGCTAAGATTTTATTCTTTCTTAGTAAGAATTGTCACAGGTAAATTATTTATTTTTTAAAGATTGATTTTTCTTTTTTTATTATCTTTATTTATTGGACAGAGACAGCCAGAAATTGAGAGGCAAGGGGGAGATAGAAAGGGAGAGAGCCCAAGAGACACTTGCAACACTGCTTCACTACTAGAAAAGATTTCCCTCTTCAGGTGGGGACCGGGGGACTCAAACCCAGGTACCTGAACATTGTAACATGTGTGCTCAAACAGGTGTACCACTACTCAGCCCCTTGATTTCTTTTTTTTTTCACCTTAGTTTCTTTAAGAACAGAAGATAGTGACAGTTCCCTTGTTTTAGACTGATAGAGCATTAACCAAGATATTACAAATATAAAATACACAATAACATTCTTAAAACAACTAGCACTTCATGAGAAATCTTCAAGTTGACAATTAATCATCGACTTTGTTTAGTGTTCTCTTTAGTGATTAGGTCATTGGGTGCTGCTTATTTAGAAATAGCGGGTAATATGAAATGCCTTAGTTAAGATCCATAAGAAAATGAAAATACATGTGCTAAGGGGTCATTTTGTCTTTAGAATTTCAGAAAAAATGAATTCTAATTAATCTCAGTCTGTGATTACTAGTAAAATAATAATTAAAAAACATTTTATATTTAATTTAACTACATAGATATCAAATTGTGTGCTGGAACAAAGGTTGGGAGGTTAATATCCTATATAAGACCAAAATCAGTGACTTCCAGAAGACAAAAGAGAAACAGAGAGGATAAATGAGATAAACTGAATGGGTTAAGATAGAATAGGACTTTCTGTGGTGAATATGAGATCGAATGTGCATATTTTTATTTTCAGTGGTGTAGAACTGAATCTTTTATAATATTATAAAGATCTATTTCAATTAAAAAAAAATCTCAACCTAAAATCATCAGTGGTCCTTCTTCATGGTTTATACTCCGATATTATTTCAGTAAAGATAAAATTTGTGGAAAACCATGGTAGTCTTAGGGGGGTGCAATTTGGCGACTATGGGAAAATTATAAACAAGGGTACAAGCAAATGTTACTTAAACCCAGTAGATTTATTTTTGAAAAGTTGAGGCCACTAAATAATTGAGCCTTATGATTAGAGCATTTTTCAGGACATTAAATATTTTTTATTTATTTATTATTGGATAGACACAGAGATATTGGGAGGAAAGGAGGAGATAGAAATGGAGAGAGACAGGAGTCAGGCTGTAGCGCAGGGGTTAAGCGCAGGTGGCGCAAAGCCAAAGGACCGGAGTAAGGATCCCGGTTTGAGCCCTGGCTCCCCACCTGCAGGGGAGTCACTTCACAGGCGGTGAAGCAAGTCTGCAGGTGTCTATCTTTCAATCCCCCTCTCTGTCTTCTCCTCCTTTCTCCATTTCTCTTTGTCCTGTCCAACAGCGACGACAACAATAATAACAACCACAACAATAAAACAACAAGGGCAACAAAAGGGAATAAATAAATAAATATTTTTTTAAAAAGTCATTAAAAAAAAAAAAGAAATGGAGAGAGACAGAGACACCTGTCACCTGCCGCCCTGCTTCACCACTCTCAAAGTTTTCTCCTTGCAGCTGTGGACCAGAGACTTGAACCTGGATCCTTACTCACTGTAGTGTATATGCTTAACCAAGTATGCCACCTCCTGGCCCCTTATTCAGGACATCTTAACTGCATACATTTCTACAATATTTTGACGAAGGTGAACGAAAGAAAAATGAATAGATCTATATGATAAATAATCATTTTGAATATCAAACTTGATTTTTGACTTTTTATTTAGTATTGGTAAGAAGATTAAATGAGTGAATAAAGAAGATGTAAATGATACTAAGCAGTAGTAAATACTAAACAGATATCAGTTATAGATTTTTATTATTATAGTGCATAGATTAGAGAACTAGGTGATAGTTTTCATTCAGAAGACCATTATGGATAGGACCACCATAGATAGGATATCATAAGGACCAGCTAGAGCTCACACTTGCCTTGGACAGTCCTTAGGATACCGTCCTGGCACTACTTCATAGCACCATGGATACTAGGAAGGGAAAGCAATGGGTGGTGGGGAAATACCATATTGTTTTTCACTGTCTGGTCTTTCATACTCTGTTCTCATTAGGGAAGGAGAGAGACAGGCTGAGAGCATGGGTCGACCTGCCAACAACCATGTTCAGCGGGGAAGCAGTTACAGAAGCCAGACCTTCCACCTTTTGCACCTCATAATGACCCTAGGTCCATACTCCCATAGGGTTAAAGAACAGGAAAGCTATCAGGGGAGGGGATGGGATACAGAGTTCTGGTGGTGGGAATTTTGTGGAGTTGCACCTCTCTTAGCCTATGGTCTTGTGGGTGTTTCCATTTTATAAATAAAAATTAAAAAGAAAAGAAAGGGGCAGAGGGTAGATAGCATAATGGTTATGCAAACAGACTCTCATGCCTGAGGCTCCAAAGTCCCAAGGTTCAATCTCAATCCCCTGTACCACCATAAGCCAGAGCTGAACAGTGCTCTGATAAAGAAAGAAAGAAAGAAAGAAAGAAAGAAAGAAAGAAAGAAAGAAAGAAAGAAAGAAATTAGAAACCTAACCAAGTTTTACCTGACTTAACTAAAGACTAGTATCAGAACCACTGGAACTTTAACTATGGAAATCTTGCAACATTGATTGAACAAATTATTCAGTCTTTCAGACATTTAATAAATATTACTGTTTTAATACTCAAAATAAAATAGTAAATGGGGTCCTATTATTTTCCTGAAATAATTTTAAAGAAAACCAAGAAATAAATGTCAGCTTCTAAGACTTCAGGGTTGAAAAGGGTATTTTCATCTCTTTCTTTTCTCCAACTGAGCAGTCTTGTTTCTATAGTTGTGATTTACTAAATAAGGTTCCTATACTCATTAGGAATACACAGGTATACATTTGAAACTGTGTTTGTTGTTTGTATTTGGACAAAGTTTCAATATTCTGTCAATGGTGCCTTGGCTGAAGCCAACAGATATTCCAGTGTTGGGTCAGGTCCATGAAGGAAATGTCCAGGACTCTGTTGACCTAACAGTCACATTTACAGTCATGTAGAGAAATACTAGCAAAAACCTGTCAACAAATGAAGTCACATTTATTTATACTTGGATGTCAATAAAGCATTTATGATTATATCCTCAGCATCTTAATTGTAATCTCTTTAATGTTTCGAAACCTTTAGCCAAGGCTTTCTTCAAGGCTTCTTTCACCTCTTTGTTCCTTAGACTGTAGATGAGGGGGTTCAACATGGGGATCACCACTGTGTAAAACACAGACACCATTTTGTCTGTGTCCAGGGAATGATTTGACTTGGGCTGTAGGTACATAAAGATAAGTGTGCCATAGAAAATGGTTACCGCCATCATGTGAGAGCCACAGGCAGAAAAGACCTTGCGGCGCCCCTGGTTGGAACGAATCTTTAGAATTGCAGCAATGATGAACACATAGGAGGTGAGGACAATAAAAAATGAAAAGAAAGTATTGAAGCCAGCAAATGCAAAGAGCAGAATTTCCTTTAGATGTGTGTCTGAGCAGGACAGAGCCATGAGAGGGATGTCATCGCAGTAGAAATGGTTAATAATATTGGAGCCACAGTAAGTTAAGTGGAAGGTGAGATTGGTGTGGAATAGAGCAAGCAGAAAACTGTAGGTATATGGGATGGCCACCAGTAGAATGCAGACTCACTTTGACATCAGGGTTGTGTAACGCAGAGGATTGCAGATGGCCACATAGCGATCAAAGGCCATGGAAGATAAGAGATAATTCTCAGCTATCACTAAAGCAAGGAAACAGCCCAGTTGAGCTGCACAGGCATGGGAAGAGATGGTGTTTACTTGCACAACAAAATTCACCATCATCTTTGGCGTGATAGTTGAGGAGTAGCAAACATCCACAAAGGCTAAGTGACTGAGGAAATAGTACATGGGTGTGTGCAGTCGAGCATCGATCCTGATTAAGGTGATCAGTCCAAGGTTGCCCAGCACTGTGACCAGGTAGATGACAAGAAACATCACGAAGCAGGGGGCTTACAGCTCTGGCCGGTCTGTGATGCCCTTAAGAATGAATTCAGTCACATAAGTTATGTTGGCTTCAGCCATGGATTCTGGAGGTGGACTTGATAGAGTTGACGGCAAGTTGAAAAATAAACCTATATCTCATGGCCTCTGAGAGACCTCCTTGTATACCCTCAGTCCTCCTACTTCCCTGCATTAATCATGTCATTTCCTGCCTGGGTACAAAATGGAATTTAAAGTAGTATAATAGTTATGCAAAGAGACTCTCATGCCTGAGGCTCTAAAGTCCCAGGTTTAATCGCCCTATACTACCATAAGCCAAAGCTGAGCAATTTAACTATTCTAGCATGCCTATCTTGCTCCAAGAAATCAGAATAGTTGTCAGAATGGTTAGTGAGCACTCTGGTTCTAGGAAATGTGACAGGATGATATTTAACAGTAAGTTATCTAAACAAAACAAATACATTTGTAAAGACACTGATGTTTCTGTGGTGTTGCTACCAATACCCCCTGTGCATATATAAATATGACTTCGGTAATATATGCAATTGATAAATGATCCTAAACTTATATTCATGCATGTTTTTAAATTTGTGGGTATATTGGGAGTCGGGCTGTAGCACAGCGGGTTAAGCACAGGTGACGCAAAGCACAAGGACCGGCATAAGGATACCGGTTCGAACCCCAGCTCCCCACCTGCAGGGGAGTCGCTTCACAGGCGGTGAAGCAGGTCTGCAGGTGTCTATCTTTCTCTCCTCCTCTCTGTCTTCCCCTCCTCTCTCCATTTCTCTCTGTCCTATCCAACAACGACAACAACAATAATAACTACAACAATAAAACAACAAGGGCAACATAAGGGAATAAATAAATAAAATAAATATTTTAAAAAACATTGTGGGTATATTTCACAGCCTTAGATTTTCATAGTGAATGTTTTTTTTAAATATTTTATTGATTTATTTGTTATTGGATAGAGGCAGAGAGAAATTGAGGAGAGAGACAGAGAGACATTTGCATATCTGAGTCACCTCTTTTGAAGCTTCCCCACTGCAGGTGGGGACCAGGGGCTTGAACCTGCGACCTTGTGCACTGTAATGTGTGTGCTTAACTAAGTGTACCACTGCTTGGCCCCTAAATGAATGTTTGATGAGAGAGCTCACTTAGGAGAATTCCTCATTCACCATCTGAGTAATCCTGCTTGGATCTTCTCTTGGTTTCTACCTAAAAGTTCATTCCAAAACTCCAGTTTTGGGGAAAAATAGAGGAGAGAAAGGCATTGTTGCATATTCAGCAAGATGGCTAACTTGACTGAATTCTACATTTGCTGTGGCCACAGGACTGAGCCCAGTCCTCACCATACTGGAGGATTTGACAGTGTTTAGGTCTTTCCAATACTCACTCTGTCACTGTTTACTTTTGTCTTCTAAATGTCATTCAGAAGCTGTGAAGCCCCAGCAGGAACAAGGAAAATCATAACTGGTCATTTGAATGTCTTACTCGTGTCTTTATGCACTCTGACAATTATCAGAATAAATACTTGGTACCATGAAGCTCAAATAAAATCAGCCATGAAACAAATTGGAAAAATGTCCAGATAATTCCCATAATATTTAAAGAAAGTTAATTTTAAGTGTGAAAATTCATACATTGAGGATACTTGCCCAATGTGTTAACATTAATTAATTTGTTTGACAAATGGCTTATTATTCTGAATTACATCTAGAAAATAGTGTATTTCCATATATTTCAAACACATCAGTCTAATTTAAAGACTAAAAATACCCAGAGAACTTACCCTACCAGATTATTCCTTTAGCAAATCTACGAACAATCTGTTAAAACTAATTATGTGTATGTATTCTAATCCAACAACAAAACAAAACAACTAATACCATTAAGCTCAGCAGGAGCCTAATTGAATTGATCATTGTCATCTTTTTTTGTTTGTTTGTTTCTGTTTCTTATTTTCCAGAAAGTGGAATTATACTATATGTATAGGATCTTGCCCTGAACTTGGATCAACAATGGTAGAGAATGTTCTATCCTCTGAAGGGAGGCTGGACAACACACTCTATGCTTCACCTGAGGAAGATGGGTCCTGATATTGGGGCAGCTTGGAACATTCCTACTCATGACCCCAGAATGTGAGCTCTGATCTACAGGGATGCAGAGGTCACATAGGCTCCTAAGCTGAATATGGGCCCCAGATCACATCAAATCGATGGGGTTTACAATCAACAATATTTAGACACCTTTCCCATTTTTGGGAGCTACTCTCTTTCCTGATCCAGCTTTCTGGTCCTTTTCCAGCCATGACATCATCTCTCCAGACAATAACTTGGATCCACCTGCATTTCAGATTTCAGGCTCAGGGAAAAAAAAAAAACTAGTATAGCCATAGGCCCTTTGGAATATAACTAAAATATGCCTACTAACTATTTACAAAACAGAGAACCCCCCCCCTCAATTCTTCATCTGCACTATTCCAGCCTTTAGGTTCATGGTTGGTCAACAATTTGTTTGGCTTTATATGTCGACTCTCTTTTCAGCCACCAGGTTCCAGATGCTAGCAGATGCCAACCAGGCTTCCCTGCACAGACAGCCCCACCAATGTGTCCTGGAGTTCAGATTCCCCAGTGCTTCCCCCCCCCCACCACACACACACTAGGGAAAGAGAGAGGCAGGCTGGGAATATGGATCAACCTGTCAATGTCCATGTTCATCAGGGAAGCAATTACAGAAGCCAGACCTTCCACCTTCTGCATCCCACAGTGACCTTGGGTCCATACTCCCAGAGGGTTAAACAGTAGGAGAACTATCAGGGGAGGGGATGAGATGCAGAGTTATGGTGGGTGTGAATTGTGTGGAGTTGTACCCCTCTTATCCTATGGTTTTGTCAGTGTTTCACATATATATGACTTGGCAGACCAACATCTCTTACTTTATATTCCCAGTTTTATTACTAATATTATTATTTACACATGTCACTTGTTCTTCTTGTACCCTATTTAGTACAAAACATAAATTAACCTATGGCAGTTTCTTCCTCACACTATGTGTGACAAAGTTTCTATCTTATCTTGTAAACCCACTGACAAATTAAAATACTTAGGCTATGGCTATGACCTTACAAAATGGATGGTGTAGACAGATATGATCCAGTTAGTATGAAAAAAGCCTCCATATATTTAAAATAATTTAGAAGATTTTATTTATCTATTAATGAGAAAAATAGGAGGATAGGGAAAAAACAGACATAAATTGAGAACATGTGCTGCTGGCGATTGAACTGGGGGGCCTCATGCTTGACAGTCCAATGCTTTATCCTGTGTGCCACCTCCTGGGCCATTTATCCATGTTTCAAATTACCATGAGACATAGTCTTGCAGAGTCTGGCACTCTAGCCACTGCACCACCTTCTGATTCTGACATAGTCTCACATATAATTTGCCGCTCCTGTTTTAAAAACTGAAGTGAAGCAAGTTTGACAGATGCATTGTTTTCTTTCTAGAGTATCTGACTAAGTGCTGAAAGCTTAATCAGATAAATATGAAGCCATAGTTTACTTAAGATTCTGTGGTGACTGCTACAGTTACTGGCTTCCTCTGTGAACCCCAAAGCACATACAAATGATATAACGTGGCTCGAAAACAAGGTTAAAAATTTCTGGTTTTTATCAGGCTGCCTCTTAACCTATTTTTGAGGCCATACAGCTTTCCAGATCAACGGTATCAGAGAACTAAATACCAGTAGACTTATATTTTGTCAGGATTTAACAGTCGTGGTGATTATGATGGCATTTTTTAAAATGGAGGAAATATTTTTCAAGATTCTTGTTTCCACAGCATACAGAGTCATATCTTTCCAAAATTAGAGATAGTAAAATCTTATCTTTTATTTGTTATTTCCAAATCTAGAAGGAACTGTAGAAGATATTTATTATTTATTAATATATTTATTATTATAAGAGTAGGGTCATGTTCTGTGATGAATCCTTATTTTAGACAAACAATTGGGCCTATCCTCCTGTTTCTCCTCCATTAGTTATTAATATTATGGAAAAATTAATTTGTGTGTGTGTGTGTGTGTGAGAGAGAGAGAGAGAGAGAGAGAGAGGAAGAGAAGGAGTGGGAGTGGAACAGAGAGAGAACGAACAATTTAGACATTGACCAAGTGATATTTTAAGTACAAATGTATGTTCATTAAAAATACTAAGAAGCAAAAAGAAAAATAAATATAAGAACTATTTATGCATGTTACTTTAAAACGGAGACAAAATACAGGTTGTGGGGTAAGTGAAATTGAAGTTTGTTTTCTTCCTCTGAACCTTAAGTGTGACACTGGATTTTGTTAAAAGACAAATTAAGGAAAATCCAAAAGTGCATCTTGTAAAACAAAATAAATCAATAAATATTGTATTTAAAAAAAAAACAACTGGGAGTCGGGAGGTAGCTCAGCGGGTTAAGCACATGTGTCGTAAAGTGCAAGGACCGGCATAAAGATTCCGGTTTGAGCCCCCGGCTCCCCACCTGCAGGGGAGTCACTTCACAGGTGGTGAAGCAGGTCTGTCTTTCTTTCTCTCCCCTATGTATTCACCTCCTCTCTCCATTTCTCTCTATCCTAGCCAACAACAATGACATCAATAACAACAGCAATAATAACTACAACAATAAAACAACAAGGGCAACAAGAGAGAATAAATAAAATATTAAAAAAAGAAATACTAAGATGCAGAGAGTATGCATGGAGGAATTATAAAGATATGGAACTGTCATCACTAAATGAGATTTGTGATCCAAAACCATCTAAAGCCACAACAACTAGGTATCTAAATACCTTGGAAGCTAAGGAATGGCTGGAGGGTTAGTGGTTGTTGCACTTATAAACTCCAAGTGACTCACCTGTTGCATAGTGATTCTGCATCTCAATGAGCTGGTTATAATACTGTTTGGGAGATTTATTTATTCTTAGATTCCCTTGAGCATAAAACTGAACCATTAGAGAGATAACTACAAACTGCAATATTACATCAATTATTTTATCAGAGTCAATTGACCTAGACGAATTACACTAAAATTAGAATTATTATTTATAATTACTCTTATTCCCAGGGGAAATTTGCTACTAGTTTCCCAATAAATTTTCAAGAAATTAGGACATAATCCTGGAGATAGCATTAAAAAAATCTATAAACCTTTAATAATTTGTTTCTTAAAGTATTTAAAATATTTTTATATTATTTAATTGTTATTGAATAGAGACTGAGAGAAATTGAGAGGGGTGGGGAAGATAGAGAAGGAAAGAGACAGAGAGACACCTGCAGCCCTGCTTCATCACTCATGAAGCTTTCCCACTGCAGGTGGGGACCAGGGGCTTGAACCCCAGTCCTTGTGCACTGTAATGTGTGCGCTTAACCAGGGGCGCCAATGCCTGACCCCAGTAATTTGGTTTTGTAAAAGAGGAAGACAAAGCCTATATGAACCTTGACAACTCTACTGTATTATAGAAGCATAAAATGCAATTCAATAATGAATAACATTCTGTATATATGCAGTCCCAAAAGCATAGCAGATGACTGATTTTTGATTTCATATCATGATCCTGTAGCAGCGACTGAATACATAGCGAATGTTTCTTGGTATTCTTTTACCTCCCCGCCTCGTTTTAGGAATTTTAGAACATTTCACTTTCAACCAGCCTTCCACCACAAATTACTGGGACTCTAGAATTTCTCTTGGGAACACAAGTCCCCAACCTCACACATTCATGTACCTCTAGCACTATTTTTAGAATGTGATGACTTTGATGATACCCCAGCCATCATCTTAAATATCCTGGTGAAGTCAACATGAAATTAGAAGTATGTTGTTCTTTGCATATGTCATTTAAGGATGCTGTTTTGTCGCATTTCCGGTCAGAGATAAATTTACAGTAGAGATGAAGACTCGAGTACTGTTGGGGCCAGGTGATAGCTTACTTGGTTAAGCGCACACAATATAATGCACACAGACCCGGGTTCAAGCCACTTGTCCCCATGTGCAGGAGGAAAGTTTCATGAGTGGTGAAGCAGGGCTGCAGGTGTGTCTTTGGCTCTTTCCCTTTCCACCTCCCCCTACTCCCTCTCAATTTCTCTGTCTCTATCCAACAATAAATAAATAAATAAATAAATAAATAAATAAATTGCCTTAAAATAATACTATCATCTCTGCTGGAAGTGACAGAGTCATATCTGAGATTCATAAGACCACAGGTTTTATTAAGAGAAACACTCAATGCAAGAGATAAGTAGTACTCTGGTCTTTCTCCTTTTTGTCATAATAAATAACTTCACAAACATTAATATATATATATATATATCACCAAATCAATAATAAAATCATGGCTCAAGTGCCTGGCAATGATGCACCCAGTAGAATCCACACATACAGTCTGAGAGGCTCCTGGTTCAAGCTCCCAGACTCCACATGCAGAGGGAATAAAGAAAGATCCATGAGTGATGAGTGGTTCCATGGGCATCTCTCCTTTCCTCCTGTGTCTCCCTGTGCCATTTTTTTCTGTCCTGCTCTCTGTCAATAAATAAATAAATAAATACAAATGGGAGTGGTGTAGTTGTATAGGCATCAAACTCTAACAATAACCCTAATGGGGAAAAAAAAAAAAACATGATTTGCTTTTTGGTTTCAACTCTAGAGATTATATAATTTCATTTTAGGATTGAATCTTTGTTCCATTCTTTGCCTTTATTTGCTAACTTTGCCAAAGTCAGTTAATGAATTCACTTTTACTTAAAGCATGTTAGGACCTTTTACTGAAATTTCAAGCACAGTAAGGTCTGTAGTAAAAGTAAAAGTTTAACAAAAATGAGTTAGTTACAGTGAGAGTTGCTTTCTCATAGGACAAAGTAATCCCTCTGCTAGTAATACAAACTTTAGTTGCCTTTAGAGTATGATTTGAATTTTCAAATGATTATTTCTAGTCTGTTGGGCAAATTGGGTCCCGATAGATTAGCTATAATATAATTGCTTGTGCTTGTGAGACATAATTATATTGTATTAACAATGATGTAATATGGTGGTGTTCTAAGACCAAGTATGATGCCTATTGAACTCACTATATTTAAGTAGCTCTGTGTATTATAAGACAGAGAGTTTTTTTTTCTCAAAAAGCAACAGACTTCATATTTCTCAGGTTTAGTTACTCAGAGAAAGCATGTAGTAGGAAAAAAATCAAATAAATTAGGATAGTGATAAATAACTTGGGGTAACAAAAATATTTATTTGTGTTTCATTCTGTGATTATATTTAGAAAACCTACTGCCTAGCCCTAGAAAGTGATGGACAGATCAAAAATCAGGGAAGACATAGTATTGCTGATATGTTGTCTTGGGCACTGATGACCAGCTTATAAAATAAAAACAGAGTGATCTTTTTAGTTAAAGTCATGGCCTCAGGCATCCTTGATGTCACTGTATTTAAATAGTTATTTTTTTAGTCAGAAGAGAGAGAGAGAGAGAGAAAGAGAGAGAGAGAGCGAGAAATAGTTATTTTTTAGTCAGAAGAGAGAGAGAGAGAGAAATAGTTATTTTTTTTTTTAGTCAGAAGAGAGAGAGAGAGAAAGAAATAGTTATTTTCTTTAGTCAGGAGAGAGAGAGAGAGAGAGAGAAAGAGAGAGAGCGAGAGAGCGAGAAATAGTTATTTTTTAGTCAGAAGAGAGAGAGAAATAGTTATTTTTTTTTAGTCAGAAGAGAGAGAGAGAAAGAAATAGTTATTTTCTTTAGTCAGGAGAGAGAGAGAGAGAGAGAGAGAGAGAAAGAGAGAGAGCGAGAGAGCGAGAAATAGTTATTTTTTAGTCAGAAGAGAGAGAGAAATAGTTATTTTTTTTTAGTCAGAAGAGAGAGAGAGAAAGAAATAGTTATTTTCTTTAGTCAGGAGAGAGAGAGAGAGAGAAAGAGAGAGAGAGAGAGAGAAGTAAAAGTCATCATAGTGCTAAACTTTCTCCCTAATAACTTGAAACCTTTCATGCTTTTCCACATATGACAAGGCATGGATCCTAGCCAGTGAATAATCTCCTCCTCCCAAAATCTCCTTAACATGATTTTGTTTTCAGGAATCTTATACTTTATTCAGGAATACTGACAGAATCCATATGTTTGGAGTACACTTGGGCAGTGAGAGAGAGAGAAAAAAGAGAGCCTCTTACTCACTTGTTGCCAGGCAGAGAAAGAGAGAGAGAGAGAACACAAATCTTTGTAATTATTAAAAGGGATTGACATATGCTTGTGACTGCAGTCGGGCCTTAATTACATTACAGGGGGCTTTATACAAAAATATAACAATAAACAGTGTGCGTGCCTGAATAAGCCCCCTTTTCCCATTTAACATATTTAAGCCTTTTTTCTAGATTTATTGATTGATGAGAGAGAGAATCAGCTCATTGATTCTCAGTTCAATGTGCTAAAGACTGAATTCTAGACCTCATGCCTTGTTAGTACCATTTTGGCCT
This sequence comes from Erinaceus europaeus, assembly GCF_950295315.1. Lineage (NCBI taxonomy): Eukaryota > Metazoa > Chordata > Mammalia > Eulipotyphla > Erinaceidae > Erinaceus > Erinaceus europaeus. Next base: position 6,254,170 of record NC_080178.1, read on the forward strand.
TCTTATTGTCCCTTAGGACCAATCTTTTCTTACTTCAAGCATTTGAACTGTTTGAGTAATTTCAAGCAGAGCTGTCTATGGAGAAGTAAACTGGGCTGGTGCAGGTAAGTGTCACTTTAATAGAAAGAGAACAAAACGATGAGGTGTGATGTTAAGGTGTTTGGTATAAGAGAGAGAGAAGGTAAGGTCCAGGAGATGCAAGTAATTTAGCTCATGTGCCAGTAAGGTGGCAATGGAAAAGCTAAAAGTTATTTTAATCTATAGATTTCCTCAGTCATGTGCATAATGGGGTGACCCACCCAGTTTCTACAAAATGCCTCAATTCCAAGAACATAAATATTATTAAGAACAGTAAAGTTGAGGTCAAGAGAGAGGTACCTCACCTGGTTTGACATGTTAATGAAGCAAGTTCAAGTCCCAGCCTCCAATGATGTGGCAGAAAGTTCACTGCTGTAATCTCTCTCTCTTTTTTTTTGATTTCTTTATAATTGATACAGTCATAAATTGAGAGGGAAGGGGGTGATAGAGAGGAAGAGAGACAGAGAGACAGTTGAAGTCCTGTTTCAACTTGTGAAGCTTTCCCACCTGCAGGTGAGGACCAGGGGTTTGAACCAGGTTCTTTGAGCATTGTAACAGGTGCACTCAACCTAGTGTGCCACCACCAGGCCCCCCTTGCTCCCTCTTTATGTCTCTCTATCTCTCTTTCTTTTTGCAGTGAAGTCCCAGCAAAGACAAAACAAAACAAGAATAACTAAATTTGATTGACCTGTCAAGTCATATGAGATAGGTATTATTCCTAATGCTTGACATGGACAAAGTCTGACTACCTTTATAAAATTGATTCAATATCCAATTAATGGGGGAAGCCTTGTATCTAGAAAGAGGAACATTTGTATAAATTATGAATTGATGTTAGATAACCAAATACTGACTAGTGAGTGATCTATTTCATCTCACACTACTCAAGAAACACAAACACGTGGCCTTTTGCCTTCAGATCCCATATCTGAAAATGAAGGTATTGTTGATATTGCCAATACAAGTTGCTATGAAAATAATGTGAGATAAACTTGTGTAAAGGAGAATCAAATTAATCCTTCCTAGGCCAAGTAAATAATACCCAAAGGTACTGATTTTAGAGAGAAATTAATTTTTGTATTTCTACAGACTCATCTTAGTTTAATTATATTTTGCTTTGCAAGAATATTTGAACATATTTGATGAGTGTATTTTCTGAATCAATTATATATGGGATTTTAATTTTATATGAGAGAGAGGGATAGAGAGAGGAGAGAGAGAGAGAGAGAGAGAGAGAGAGAGAGAGAGAGACCACAGTGACAAAACTCCTGGCTTAAATCTGGGTTGCACACTTTTACAATTAATTAGTTTGTTAGTTAATTCAGTTACCATAACTCACATATCCCTGGCTTCAACAAACCATCCTTAAAAATAGTTTTGTATGGATGGGTAGTGGAGCACCTGGTAAAGCAGACATATCACAATGTTCAAGGATTCAGGTTTAAGTCCCCTGACCCCAACTACACAGTAAGCTTCAGGAGTGGTGCAGAAATGTTGCAGGTGTCCTTGTCTCTTCTTTTCTACCTCCCATTTCCTTCTAAATTTCTCCCTCCCTTTATACAAAATAGATAGATAGATATAGATATAGATATAGATATAGATATAGATATAGATATAGATATAGATATAGATAGATATAGATATAGATATAGATATAGATATAGATATAGATATAGATATAGATATAGATATAGATATAGATATAGATATAGATATAGATATAGATATAGATAGATAAAATAAAATATCTGGTGACTACAGGGGTGAGAAACTTAGGCAGATGCCAGGGCCCTGAGATAAGTTGCATCTCAAGGCTGAGAGAGATTAACTTCAGACACATTGCCAATGATCTCAAGGGATCTGGAGGAACACACACAAGACACTTCAAGATGGGACAGTATCAAAAGAGCAACACTGACTAGAACTCTGACAGAGTGTTTATTGATACAATCACATGTAACATCCAAAAGGAATAAGGGAGACCAAAGATTTTTTAAGTGAACATACACCATGGGAGTAAATATCAAAGTACAAATAACAGATGATTATACATCAGATAGAAAGATCAGAACATATTTTCATAGGATATGGAGGGGAACATCTAAATAGAAGTAGGGGTGTTTAAAACGTATACTAGAGAGTCAGGCTGTAATGCAGTGGGGTAAGCGCAGGTGCCACAAAGTGCAAGGATCAGCCTAAGGATCCTGGTTCAAACCCCCAGCTCCCCACCTGCAAGGGCAGCATTTACAAGCGGTGAAGCAGGTCTGTCAGTGTCTCTCTTTCTCTCCCCCACTCTGTCTTCTCCTCTTCTCTTCATTTCTTTCTGTTCTATCCAACAATGACAACATCAATAACAACAACAATAATAACCACAACAATAAAACAGCAAGGGCAACAAAAGGGAATAAAAAAATTTACTAGCTATTTTCTAAATGTCTTTATCTCAGGAACATGTCTCTGATACCCTAAGAAATATTGATTTTGCCCTCTGGTCATCTCATGTAAAGTGCCCAGAATCTCAGGGAAAATACCAGTGGTCAGAGTTCATGGATAATTACAGGCTGTTAGAATTTAACTCATGGCTTATTCCAGAAACTCTACCCTAGAGTCAGGGGGTTGTAACAAAGGACAGCCTGAAGCCTTCTTTCCTCCCTTCCACCCTTCCTTCCTGCCTTCCTTCCTGCACTTCCTTCTTTTCACTCTCTTTCTCTCTCTCTTTTCTCTCTTTCTTTATTTCTTTCTTCCCTTCTTTCTTTTTCTCTTTCTCTCTTTTGAATATACATCCCTTACTTTCTGCTTTTCTCCTTAATTTTTTAAAAATTAGCTTTATTTATTTATTGGATAGCTTCAGCCAGGCATCCAGAGGGAAAGAGGAGATAGAGAGGCAGAGAGACAGAAAGACACCTGTAGCACTGCTTTACCACTCACAAAGCTTTCCCCCTGCAGTTGGGGACTTGAATCCAGGTCCTTGCACATTATAACTTGTGCTTTCAACCGGGTGTGCCACCAGCTGGCCCTGGCCTGGGCTGTTCTTCATGAGTAGATCCTGTGGTATGTTTAGACAAAGAAATGTGCCTGGTAAAATATCAAGCAGTCATACTCTGAGAAACATGACACCATAGGTAAAAATCAGTAGGGTTTCTAATAACATGTTTCAAGAAGTTTAGAATCAGAAAAATCTTCAATAAAAATTAAGAAAACACACACACACACACACATATATATATATATCTAGGATATTAAACTAGATCAAATCTTATTTTGCTGTTCTTCCAGAGCACTGTTCAGTTCTGGCATATGGTGGTTCAGGGGTTTGAATCTTGAGAGTCTCAGGCAAGAAAGTCTCTTTGCATAACCAATATACAATCTACCTGTCTCTATTTTTAAAAATATTCTATTTATCCATTTGTTTGTTTAATGAGAAAAAGAGAGAGAGAGAGAGAGAGAGAATGTCAGAACACTGTTCAGCTCTGGTTTATAGCAACTCTGGGAATTAAACCTAGGATTTCAGAAACTCTGGAATGAAAGTCTTTGTACAAACATAACACTCCACACCCTCCAAGACTCTATAAAATGTGACTACCTGTTTTTATGTTTTTTACAGGTCTGTTTCCCCCAAATTCTTGCCAACAATAAATGACTTCATTCTCAAGCCACAATACCAATGAAGACCAACATTCAAATGATGTCACCATAAGTTTGTGGTGAGTCAGAACCAGCCCTCCAAATCAGATTGCTGGACAGTGTTCAGAATATGTGTTCTGCAGGTTCTGAAATTATAATGAAATGTTAAAGTCTAACCCCATGGCCAAAGGCAATGATTCAGTAGTGTCTGAGTTCATACTCTTGGGACTCACAGATGATCCTCAGTTTCAATCCCTTCTCTTTGCCATATTACTGGGAGTCTATTTGGTTAGTGCCCTGGGTAACCTTGGTCTGATTGTCCTCATCCAAGTCACACCTCAGCTGCACACACCCATGTATTTTTTTCTCAGCCATCTAGCTTTTGTTGACTTTTCTCTGACTTCCTCTGTCACACCAAACACGCTGGTTAATTTTCTGCGCCAAGTGAAAAGCATCACGTTTGACGCCTGCGCCCTTCAGGTGTGCTGTTTCATCACATTCGTCGTGTGTGAAATGTTTTTGCTCTCCATCATGGCGTACGATCGCTATATTGCCATCTGCAACCCTCTGCTCTATGTCATCCTCATGCCCCGGAAACTCTGTTATCGAATGATCGCTAGCAATTATGTGTATGGAATCGCCGTGGGTATATCACAGGCAGTGGTGGCATTCCAGATGTCCTTTTGTGGTTCCCATCTCATCAACCACTTCTATTGTGATGATGTCCCCTTGGTTGCTCTGGCCTGCTCTAACACTTACATCAAAGAGATGATGCTTGTAATCTTTGCTGGATTCAATACCATTTGTTCTCTTTTTATTGTAACAATTTCCTATGTCTTCATCCTTTTTGCCATCCTGAGGATCCACTCTGCTGAGGGAAGACGGAAAGCCTTTTCCACCTGTGCTTCCCACCTGACTTCCATCACTATATTCTATGGGACTGTCATTTTTATGTACGTTCTGCCCAAGTCAAGTCATTCTCTTAACACGGATAAATTTGCTTCGGTGTTTTATGTGATGGTGATTCCCATGTTAAATCCATTGATCTATAGTTTGAGAAATCAGGAGGTAAAAACTGCCCTGAGAAGAGCTACAGAAAAGTTATTCTTGGCTATCAAATAAATGAAAAAAAAAAGTCCAGAAAGGTATCATATTATTTTGATTTGTGTTGTGTCAGCGATGTGGTACTGATGAAAGAAAAAAAAATCTTTATACTCAGCCTCAGGTTCAGTCTGAATATTTATTACATACAACGTTGCCTTCAGAAATTTCAACATGCAAACTATTTTACAGTGTATTTCTTTGAGTTGGAAAATAAAAAATAAATTAGAGAGGAGAGTGAAAGAAGAAATTGAAGATATCAGACTCACGCTTGAGCATAACATCTTACTCATAACATGATTCATTCATGTTACATCTCAGACTAGGCAAAGAAGATGGTTTCATAGGTAGAAAATGAGTAAGAAGAAAGGAAAGGGAAAACACAAAGTGAAACTTGACTGGCATATTACATTGCAGCTAAAAGAAATTGGGATGGGGGTGTGTTACTGGGTGTCCCAATGCATGATGGTGGGAGATGCCTTGGGTTGGTGGTAGGAGTGGTGCTCAGATACCTGCCAAGGGGGGCAGATGAAAGCTTATATTCATGTGTCTATAGGAGTCTTGCAAACCATTATTTTCCCCAATAAAATATTAACTCACAAATAAGCATTTTAAGTAATAGATTAACTGAATATACTTTCCTAGTGAAATTTTAGATGATACTGAAATAGACAACTACTCTCGTGAATTCCAAACTTTTATATAATGTGAAGAATATTACAAATCATTTTTTCTACTTGAGATAATGTCCTTTCCCACTTTTTTTAAAAGTTTATAATTTGTATTTATAAAATGAAAACATCTACAAGACAATAGAATAAGAGCAGTACAATTGCACACAATTCCCACCACCAGAACTCCATATCCCATCCCCTCCCCTGGTCTCTGGCCCTAATTCAGCTTCTGCAGTCCTTACTTTGTCTGGCAAATTTAGCTTTGGAGCACCTTTGACACCTAGCAGAAAGGAAGGATAGCACAGACATACTTAGTCATTTGATACTGCATATTTGGTGGAGCTGATTCTGATTATTATTTGTCACAGGCAAATATTTTTTCTGCATTTTTGCACTTTAGTCTCTTCATGTGAAAAAAAAAACAGTGGTAGTTTCTTTTTCTTAAACTGAACAAGAGAATAAAATAGCATGATTCATCCACGTTCCATCCAAGAAGAGGCAAAGGAGATGGTTGCAGATTTTCTTGAAACACTTCCTAAAAAACTGTTGAAACTTAACCGTCAACTTTGTCATTTGCTTTCAAGTTATGGGGCCAGGTGGTGGCACACCTAGTTGACTGCACATGTTATAATGCCAAGGACCTGGGTATGATCCCCAGTCCCTACCTGCAGGAGGAAATCTTTATGAGTGTTAAAACAGTGTTGCAGGTGTCTCTGTTTCTCTCCCTTTCTATCACTTCCTCCCCTATTGATTTCTGGTTATCTCTATCCAATAAATAATGATAATGAGAAAAATTAAAACGTTTTCAAGTTGTTATTTAGCACTGATAGGTAGGTGGGTTAAATGAGTTGGTAAATGATAAACATAGGCTTGATTAAATAGTAGCTAATATCCAGCTACCACAGTTCTTATTAGCTTTAGTGCATAAATGATAGAGTTGGGAAAATATTTTAAATTCACATAAAGGGATGATGGTATAGCCACCTGGTACAATCTATGACTTACAATACATGAAACTTTAGTTTCGGACACCTACTCTGCATGTGAATACCATGAGAATACTGAGGGCACTTTATAAGGAGTAGGAGAGAAGTTCTGTTGACTGCTTTTTTCCTTTCATTCTCTTCACTCTCTCAAAAACAAGGGGATGTTGAAGAGCATGTTCAAGGCACTAGGTTCAAGGCCCTGCTCCCCATCCATGGAGAGGAAGCTTCATGGGCAGTGAAGCAACGTTACAGGGCTTTTCCTCTCCCTTACCCATCTTAATTCCTCTTTTCTATGTAATAAAAACAAACAAACAAAGCCAAAAGAACACCCAGGGCTTATAACTCAAAAAAGCCCACACCACAACAGGTCTTTGTAAAATTATCCAAAACAAAACAAAGAAAAGCTAATGCAAGCCACTAAGGAGGAAAAAATAAAAAGTTTTGACATACAAAGATAGAACCATCACACTGTTTGCAGATTTCTCACCACAAGCCCTAGAAGGGAGAAGAGAATGAAATGAAATATGCACTACACTGAAGGACAAAGACTCCATGCCACAAATTCTTTATCTAGCCAGACTATCTTTCTTGTATGGAGGAAAAACTGAAACTTTCTGACACATACAGAAACCAAAGAAATCCATCACCACCAATCCTGCCTTGCAAAAATTACTGAAAGGAGACATAGATGAAAAGAGGCAAACGATCTTCAGCTCAACAAGAGTTCATCAGTGGTAGAAGTAGAAATAGAAATAGCAACAACAGAACAGACAATGGAAAAAATGAAGCCAAAGTGGAAAGAATGATATGAACAAAGTGGGTGACCCAAGACCAAATATCAAAAGGCTATAGACTAGACCAGAAGCTCTAAAATCAAAAGCTTAGTGTCATCTTGCTTGGAACCTGAAAAAGAAATGTAGGTGGGATGATCCAGGAAGAGAGGGAGACATGCCAGTTGACCATGCATGGCCGTGAAACTTGGGAGACAAGAGTAAGGAAGGGAGAACACAGGATGAAATTTGGACCGGCTAATGGGAACTGTGCCAAAGTAAAGAACTGTGGGGAAGGAGTCTGAGAGGGAGGGTTGGAGAAGAGGCTTGAGGGCTCTAGATTGGGGTGAGAGTATGTTGCAGACACCATGATACAGAACTGGGAAAAGAAACCATGTGTAGACAATTGTGCAGTAAACAACCTTCAAATTAAAAAAAATTAAAAATTAAACTTGCAAGACAGTCTCAGTAGAAAAATGTTTGTTTAGTTAAGAAAATCTCAGTGTACCTTAATGACAGCATATCTGATTTATTTTTAAATTAAGCACAGAAGAAAAAAATACTTTGTAAAAAAATACTTTGTATAAGCCTAACTGACTTCAAAGTAGTGAATAAAAGTATCATATTCATTCTTTGTTATAAGATACAAATTTAATGATTTGTATAAAATGGTAAAATAAGAAAATCATATCCAATTACAGATTTACATCTCAGATTATGATCCTGTGTTATTCCATAGATAAAAGACACAAATGAAAATGATGACATCTATTACTTCTATTTAAATGTAGTTAAAAATACACTTAGAAAAACTATTTCATTTCATTAACATTATTATGATTTTATTTTAATTTGCACTAGGTTATTGCTAGGACTTGGTGTCTGCAAGATGAGTCCACCACTCTTCGCAGACATTTTTTCCCCTTTAATTTATTTTCTCTTCCTCGTTGTGTGTACAGACAAATTGAGAAGGAAGATTAAGAGCCAGAGAGAAAGAGTCATCTGAATCACTGCATCATTGCTGGTGAAGGGGGACTGGGGATTTGAACTCAGGTTCTTGAGTATGGCAATATATGAGTTCTACTGTCAGACCCATAAGACACATATTTCTTGTAAATTGTGTTCTTTCAAATGTTTTTTGAAATCTGAAAATAATTCTTTTAATTCTAGACTTCTTATATTATAATACTTTTAATTTTAACATATGTACACCTGGTTGAATGTACTCACTGCAGTTCAAGAGAAGCCAGGTTCAAGCCCCCACCCCCTACCTGCAGGAAGCAAGCTTCACAAGTCCTGAAGCAGTGCTACAATGTCTCTTTATATTTCTACCTCTCTTCTCAATATCTTTCTTTCTCTATCCAAAATAAAGAGAAAAATTACATGCAGTGAAATTCACATTTTTACTAGTGATGTGACCATAAGAAATTTATAAATGGTTGTAGCCCAAGGGTGAAATCTCACACATCACGTAATTTTACTTGATTGTATCAGTTAGGGCCACATGATTACATAGTAGATAGGCAGACAGTAGAAAACTCAATAAGCTCTAAATAAGACCAACTGACCATTAAGCCAATAAATGATTTTAATTACTTACAAGGAACACTCTCTTAACAAACATGCATGGCATGTATTACCACATAGTACTATTTCATTTTTTTCAATTAATATAAACATTTTTGCACCCAAAACAAGACAGTGAATTTATTATTTTGAACACTAGAAAAGAAAACCACACAAGGTTATGGTTGATTTTTTGAGGCTGTATTATTCATGTTTGAACATATTTATCAATGATCTGTAACACCTTTCAGAGTTGGAAGGGCTATTTGAAACTTACTTGACTTTATAGTATTGTTTCAGCATCATGTAGAAAATGACCCTATCTGCTGTAATAACAGTCATATTATCAGTTCTTTATGAATTTTTTGAAAAAATAAGCATTGAAGAAAATTTCCATTTACTTCAATTCCAGTGTTAATAGAGAATTTAATATCATTATCACCATTTTCTTAATTTTAGTATCTTGAAAGTTTCATAACTTTTTTCCAAGGCTTTCTTTGATGCTTCTTTCACTTCTTTGTTCCTTAGACTGTAGATGAGGGGGTTCAACATGGGGATCACCACTGTGTAAAACACAGACGCCATTTTGTCTGTGTCCAGGGAATGATTTGACTTGGGCTGTAGGTACATAAAGATCAGTGTGCCATAGAAAATGGTTACCGCCATCATGTGAGAGCCACAGGTAGAAAAGACCTTGCGGCGTCCCTGGTTGGAACGAATCTTTAGAATTGCAGCAATGATGAACACATAGGAGGTGAGGACAATGGAGGAAGAACAAATCATGTCAAAACCAGCAAAGGCAAAGATAAGAATTTCCTTTATGTGTGTATCTGAGCAGGACAGAGCCATGAGAGGGAGGTCGTCACAGTAGAAATGGTTAATAACATTGGGGCCACAGTAGGTGAGACAAAAGGTGACAATGGTGTGGAACAGAGCAACCAGAAAACTGTAGGTATATGGGATGGCCACCAGTAGAATGCAGACTCGCTTTGACATCAAGGTTGTATAATGCAGAGGACTACAGATGGCCACATAGCGATCATAGGCCATAGATGCCAAGAGGAAACATTCAGTGATCATAAAGGTGAGGAAACAGCCCAGTTGAGCTGCACAGGCGTGGAAAGAGATGGTGTTTACTTGCACAACAAAATTCACCATCATCTTTGGTGTGATAGCTGAGGAGTAGCAAACATCCACAAAGGCTAAGTGACTGAGGAAATAGTACATGGGTGTGTGCAGTCGAGCATCAATCCTGATTAAGGTGATCAGTCCAAGGTTGCCCAGCACTGTGACCAGGTAGATAACAAGAAACATCACGAAACAGGGGGCTTGCAGCTCTGGCCGGTCTGTGATGCCCTTAAGAATGAATTCAGTCACATAAGTTATGTTGGCTTCAGCCATGGATTTTGGTGGATTTTATGGATTTAGTTGTAAGTTGAAGAACACAACTTGCACGGCTCTTGATCACTGAGAGTGTAGGGTGGATGTGATCAGTGGTGCTCTCTCCTCTTGAATCATGTACCCTCATGGGTTAAAAAAAACAATTTTTCTTTCCAATGGCATGGAATTCTTACTCTAAGAGAAACAGTGTTTTTCAGAAATCCAGCTTTTTAGCCCTATTCTCAACTATGACATCATCTTCAAAGACAATATTTTTAGTCCACCTGCACGTCAGCTATTAAGCTTGAGCAAAAATTATCAAAGTCAGGCCCTCTTTTTAACATACCTAAAATAGACTTCCTACTTTCTTTCCACTATAAGATGCCTATTCTCACCTGCTCTATTCCTACCTTTGGCTAAACATTTTCTCTTGCTTTATATCTTACCACCTTTAAGCTACCAAGTTGAAAATGCTGCTAAAATTCCATCTTGACTTCCATCCTGGAACCCCATGTCTCTACATATCTCTATAGAAACAGGTTGGTGGTATGGATTGACTTGCCAAGGTCCTTTTCCAGTGGAGAAGCAGTTACAGAAGCCAGAACTTCCATCTTCTGCACCCTATAAAAATGCTGTTGGTCTACACTCCCCAGAGGGGGAGAAATGTTAGGGGAAGATGAACAAAGGGGTCTGAAATCCAATTCTATCAAGGCCCAGAGAGAGAAGAGGAAAAAAGAATGTATTTTAGTAGTTTGTGTATAGGTGACTAAGAAAGGATGAGAAGTCAGGACCACAGAAGAAATGGGTAAATATATATAATAGTCAGCTCCTATCTGTGGTCTTGAGAGAACTACTGTGTTTCAGATGAGGGGAATGGTGGATCAGAACTCTCTGTCTTCCCCTCCTCTCTCCATTTCTCTCTGTCCTATCCAACAAAGATGGCATCAATAACAACAACAATAATAACTACAACAATAAAAACAAGGGCAGCAAAAGGGAATAAATAAATATTAAAAAAAACAAGGAATAACCATTTTAAGCAAAGTGTAGTCCACACACATATAGACAGGTGGAGATTTGGAAGCATACTTTCTGAAAATGTGTAAGGAGACAGATTTCTAACAGCCCTGAAAAACAGAATCTAGTGTCATTAAGATCAATATTCACCCATTTGCTATTTCATTTCTTTTTTCTGTGCTTTATTTTTCACTGAGTGAAGTCATAATATGTTAACAGGGAAAACATAACCTGGGAAGATCAATATTCCTAACTACTTCATATTTAGAGTAATTTAGAATATTCATTGTTTTACTAAGAAGGTTATCATTGGAATTTGGTGTCTGTATGGCCCAGCCATTACTGGTAGCCATGTTTTGTTCCCCTTCTTTTTCTTTTTGATAAAGGGTGAGAGACAGAGGGAGAGAGAGAGAGAGGAGGACAGAAAGCCACCAATGCTGTTCTATAGCTCAGAAAGTATCCTCCCTTCAGATGGGGTCCAGCGGCTTGAACCTTGGTCTTTGCATATGTGCATGCTATATCTCATCACCATTCTTAACCCTTCCAATTTCTATATTAATCAGTAATATTATTACATGAGTCATTTGGTGATTGTCTGATATGTTACATATATCACAGCTTCTTACTACTACTATGATGAAGCTTCTATCCTATCACCCCTCCTTAGGTAAGGGAAGAAGACTTAGATATTGATGAATCAATATTGAAATGTAAATGAATGTTTCAAAATTAAAAAGTAAAAGATGTTAGAAGTACTATCTCTCAGTGTGATCTGATTCCATTTGCTGTCACATTTTATGAGGGATAGAGGATTCTAAGTGGGCAGTTAGGTTAGTGTAAAGTGTTGGCAGTCATCTTAATTCACCAACTTCGTGTGACTCACCTGCTTCACACAGATCCTGGCTCCCAGTGAGCTCATTCTGAAGCTGATCTGGTGATTTATGAGTCCCTACATCCTCTTGAGTCAAAGCTTATCTCTCCAGAGAGATCTATAAGTTGCAATATTTCTTCATGACTTGTCTCAAAATAAAATGTGCAACAGAAATCACATTGGGAATTCGAAGACTGATGTCAGTCTCTGTATTTCTGAAAGGACCATATCAATAGTATACCAATCAAACAATTCCCTAAAGCAAAGTTAGGGCATACTACTGAAGATAGCATTACACGGCCTTAAAACTTCCTTAATTGGCTTGAAAAAGTAAGATTTATAAAAGAGTCAGGTTCATATACATCCTGAGTATTTATGAGAACTTGACCAATGCTTGAATATTAAATATAGAACTCTTTTTCTTATTTATTTATTTATTTATTTATTTATTAACAGATCTCTGTTTATCTCTGGCTTATGGTGGTGCTGGGAATTAGTCTGGGCATTTGGTACCATATAGGAAAGTCATTTTTGAATAACTGTTAGACTGTATCTTTATTTAGAAAGTCAAAAGTACTTATGTTTTATAGAAATCATGATACAATGTAGATAGACCCAAGCAGCATCTAATCAACCTTATTGTGACTATTTTCACCCTACTAGTAACCTCATACAAAGTCTTCAGTTTTCACAACATTTAACAATCATTACAAGTTTGCTTCTCAAGGTAGTTTTGAGTTGTAAACACCATTCTCACTTTTTCAATTGAAGTTAAGAGTTTATGACAGTCCCAAGAGTACATATGTAGATGCTGGAAGAACTCAACTATAAACCTGGGATCTAACCCTCTTCCCACTAGACTGTCTTTTCTCCCAAAAGAAGAAAGGAAGTAACTTCTAGGTAGAGGAAATCTCCAGCCCCAAGGAATGAGTAGTCATTCAGTTAATAGGTCCCTGTGGGGGTGGAGGGAGAGAGCTCATAACCTCATCCTTGTAAGAAGGCCCCCTTGAAACTGGTTAGCAAGTGAACCTACTTTTTGCAATCACAGCAGGGAATTCTGTTTAAATGAACATTTCTGTAATAAGACCCAGAGAGATACTTCTATCATTAACATTAAAACACACTCTGGAGGCAATTCCATGAGGTGTTAAAAAGCCCTAAGTGAAGTCAGTAGAGGGATGATGATACTTACAGAAAGAAGCTTTTTCCCCCCATTAATTTTCCTAGATATTTTAAGCTTTTAGTCAGACTAGAAATGAAAATGCTAACCTAGTTGCTTTAGTCACATATAGTAGGGGCAAGAAACAGGAGAATGGGACTATGTGACTCCTGTGTGGGGACACTGCATAGTGGACTAATCCAAATAATTTGACATCAAATTCAGTGAAAAATTAATATTTTTCTCACAGAAAAGTTTTTTGATATGTCATGACCAAACACCCTACTAGAATCTAGATTGTCTACAGGGCCTTGACAAATATCTGAACCTAAAAATATTATAAAGGTGGGGAAATAGCATCATGATAAATATTTAATCAATTTTTATAATAAATTCAAAAGTCAGACAACTGAAGGCCAATCTAAATAAATATGGGAGAGAAAACATGAAAATTGGGAGTCAGGCCGTAGTACGGCGGGTTAAGTGCACCTGGTGAGAAGTACAAGGACCAGACTAAGGATCCCAGTTCCAGCCCCAGTGTCCCCATGTGCAGGGGCGTCATTTCACAAGCGGTAAAGGTGGTCTGCAGGTGCCTGTCTTTCTCTCTCCCTCTCTGTCTTCCCCTCCTCTCTCCATTTCTCTCTGTCCTATCCAACAATGATGACATCAATAACAATAATAACTACAACAACAAAACAGCAAGGGCAACAAAAGGGAAAATAAATAAATAAATATAAAAAAAGAAAACATGAAAGCTGAGGCATATATATGAACTAAAGTCATTTAATACAATTAAAAGGAAGTTGGTAGTTTGTGGAAAGTGTTAATTAGGCAAAGCAGTGGTTCTGTATACCTTGAGAATGTGGCCTGTAATCTAAACTATGATAACACACACACACACACACACACACACACACACACACACACACACACACACACACACATCAGTTGAAAACTTTATAAGAACTTTCAAGTGGGCGATAGCGCAGTGTGTCAAGCACAGGTGGCGCAAAGCGCAAGGACCTGCATAAAAATCCTGGTTCGAGCCCCCGGCACCTCACTTGCAGGGGAATCCCTTCACAGGCGGTAAAGCAGGTCTGCAGGTATCTATCTTTATCTCCTCCTCTCTGAATTACCCTTTTCTCTCCATTTCTCTCTGACCTATTCAACAACGACAATGTCAACAACAATAACTACAACGATAAAAACAAGGGCAACACAAAAGAAATATTTAAAAAAAAACTTTCAGGTAAGCCAAATAAGAGAAGAAAAAACTAAACCAAACTTGAAAAAGCTCAGTTTTTCTTTTTAATTATTTTATTATTTTTAATTTTTTACTAGTGATTTAATAATGATTGACAAGACTGTAAGATAGAGGATTCAATTCCATACAATTCCCATCACCAGAGTTTTGTGTCCCATCCCCTCTATTGGAAGCTTCCTTATTCTTTATCCGACTGGGAGTATGGACCCAGGATCAGGTCTGACTTCTGTAATTGTTTCCATGCTGAACATGGGCATTGGCAGGTGGGTCCACACCCCCAGCCTGTTTCTTTCTTTCCCTAGTGGGGCAGAGCTATTGATGCATAAGGCAATTGTTATAGGAATACATTTCTTATGGCTCCCTGAAAATGATAGACCACCAATTTAAGTCCTCATTCAGTTTTTCAATTTAAAAGGATCAGGTAAATTCACACTAATTTAATACAAATGAAGGATGATGAAGAAAACTTCTCATGCACAGTTGTAGTTGAACAAGAAACAGAGCATTAAGTTATGTTAATAAGGGAATATGTAGAGGATTACTGTGAGGGGATATATTTCTGTATTTCCTTAAAATATAGCGGAACAGTACGATGGTGTTGTGTAAAGTGACAAGCAGTGAATTAGTTTTTCTTTTCTTTTTTTTTTTTTTTTCCTCCAGGATTATTGCTGGGGCTCAGTGCCTGCTTTATGAATCCACTGCTCCTGGAGGGCATTTTTCCCATTTTGTTGTCCTTGGGGTAGTTGTTATTGTTGTTATAGCTGTCATTGTTGTTGGATAGGACAGAGAGAAACCGAGAGAGGAGGGGAAGACAGAGAGGGGGAGAGAAAGAAAGACACCTGCAGACCTGCTTCAACACTTGTGAAGTGCCCCCCCATAGGTGGGAGCCCTGCCTGCCACCCTGCAGGTGGGGATCTGGGGGCTCGAATCCAGATCCTTATGCCGGCCCTTGCGCTTTGCACCATGTGTGCTTAACATGCTGTGCTAACTCCCAGCCCCAGTGATTTTTTTTTTTTTTCAATAC
This sequence comes from Erinaceus europaeus, assembly GCF_950295315.1. Lineage (NCBI taxonomy): Eukaryota > Metazoa > Chordata > Mammalia > Eulipotyphla > Erinaceidae > Erinaceus > Erinaceus europaeus. Next base: position 6,269,684 of record NC_080178.1, read on the forward strand.
AGTCATTTTTAGAGTTTGGTTAATTGCACATTAAGAACAAGTAGTTAGATTATTTCATTCACAGACTGATTAGTTTGGAATTTGGACACATAAATAGATAGATTAAACACTTGACTGGGTCTTACAACATATCAAGACTTTGTGTTTGTAAAAATTTATATATTGGCTTTGTAGGTAGAGTAGATAGTGCTCTACTATTGTTTTCACATTCACACTTAGCAAAGAAAAAATAAACAGATTGCTTGCTACAGAATGTATAACTTCTGGGCTGGGGGCATCATGCAGCAGGTTGAATGAACGCATTAGCATTAAGCTTCAGGTCCTCAACTGTAGAAGGGGAAATTAAATGAGCTCTCTCTTTTTCTCTCTTCCTCTATTAATCCCCCACCCATTCTTAATGTCTCTCTGCCCTGTTAGATTATGGGGGGGGGATTGCTGCTGAGAGCAGTCGATTTGTTGTCCAGTCACCAAAATCCAGCAATAAAGCTAGGTGAAGACAATTAAAAAAAAAGAATTTAAAACTTCTAGGTGTAATCAATAAATGATAAATAAATGATTTCATCAGAATCTTTCAAAGAAGCTCACAGTGGATGGAACACAGTGAGAAAGCACAGGACTTGCATGCACTAGGTTGTGAGTTCAAATTCTGGCTCAGGATGATCTAGAGTGATACTCAGTTTAACTTTTCTCTCTTTCTTCCTAATTAACTAATTAATTAATACATCTCTTTTAATCTGATAAATAAATCTCCTTTACAAAAGGAACCAATATTTGGCCATGATGTCAATGACTTAGAAATGACTGTGTTGGGAGTCGGGCTGTAGCGCAGTGGGTTAAGCGCAGGTGGCGCAAAGCACAAGGACCGGCATAAGGATCCCAGTTCGAAGCCTGGCTCCCCACCTGCAGGGGAGTCGCTTCACAGGCGGTGAAGCAGGTCTGCAGGTGTCTTTCTTTCTCTCCTCCTCTCTGTCTTCCCCTCCTCTCTCCATTTCTCTCTGTCCTATCCAACAACGACAACAACAATAATAACTACAACAATAAAACAACAAGGGCAACAAAAGGGAATAAATAAAATAAAAAAAAAAGAAATGACTGTGTTATTTAAATTGCTTGTTATCTGGTTTTGCATTTCAATGTGTTTGTTCCTGCACACTGGATTATACACAGACCAATGGACATAAGGTCATTTTATCTTTAATTGCATAACATTTTTCTTTTCACTTTTATAGAGCTAGGGAGGCAGAGAAAGCGGGAAAGAGACCATTACCACCAACGCTTCCTTCAACATGGTGTGCACTGGGCTTGAACCTGGCTTAAGCACATAGGACAAAAGTTCACTGTCCAAGTGAAATATTCACTGCCCAAAGACTTGTTTATTTATTGTGTGTGCATTTTATTGTGTTCTTAACCAGAGTTGTGGCTAATCTTTTTCTTTGTTAACATATATTTATTATTTCATTTGAATGGACAGAGAAAAATTGAGAGACAGGGGAAGATAAGAAGGGAGACAGAACATGTTAAGTTAGCCAACAGCACCATTTCACTGCTTGTGAATATTCCCTCCTGCAATGGTGACCAGGGACTTGAGCATGATAATTCTTGTTTGTTTGTTTGTTTTAGTTAACGGAAACCCTAATCACATTGGTACCCTCTAGGGTCAGTGGTCTCATGTCTGGGAAACATTAGGAATTAAGATTCTAGAGAAGGAGAGATTCCACTATCTAAAGTCCCATGACACACATACATAGTCAAGAGAGGTATTGGAAAACAGACCCCTGTGGACACATTCAAGGAAAAATTTCTTCTGTAACTAAGAAGGTTAGCACATACTGTTGGTCATTCCCTCTGACCTACTGTCCTTATTTATCCAGTTTTTCCCATGAAAAAGATATACACGTCTATTTTATTCTTTCCTCTCTATTCCTCTTCTCTTTCAATTTCTTTCTGTCCGCATCCAAAAATAAACAAATAAATAAATAGAGTCTATCTTAAAAACCAGAGTCTGGGATAAATACTTTAATGTGGGGAAAAGCCCACCATCTGGGAAATCCAGAACATCATCTCTATGAGGGTCTGAGAAGGTCGACCCAGAGCCCCCTCCTTACAGGAGGGGCAGTAGGAAAGTCCCCTACCTGACCTCATGACCTTATGATGGATGGAGTTTCCAGGCCTTCCTGCACATACTTCCTCATTCCTTTGAACAAAGGCAGTAAATTACTGTGTATGGCCAACTGAAACTCACCGCAAATATCCTGGCTTTGCTCAGCTGCCCCTTTCCCCCCTGTCCTGAGGTACTTGTGATTCACCCTTAGAGAAAAGTCTGCCTATGCATGGTGAGCTTGTGATGAGACCTTATATGGCAACTTTCTGGTTGTGATCAAATACTTGATAGGTCAAGATTTAACCCTGTATTGTGTTCAGCTAAATGATTACCTTAACCTTTTCCTAATCCTTGGGTATATTTACCTGTACCTGCCTATACCACCCAATAAATGAGTTGTCTCTGTGAAGCTTCTCCTGGAGGTCATGATTCCTTTCAGAGCACTCGCCTTTCTCAGCAGGGTTCCCAGGACCCCCCTGGGTGGCCTTTCTCCCCCCATCCTCCTATGTGGTCCCAGGCAGATGTAAAGAGGAGAAACAGCCCCCACACTTTAAGTCACACTTTAGAATCCATAGCACAGGTTTCATGATTAAGTTTAAATGGTGCACATCTTAGAGATACATGTGAAGACACCAATCTAATCATATTAAGTTTTAACATTCAGCATTTCAACTTGGTACTACATCTGTCCCCTCAAGTGGATTTAAGTTAAAGCAGTGACTAGGTTTTATAGCAGACAGCACACTTTATGGAAATATAAATTTATTGAAATTATGACTTGGGGGAATTCAAACTGGCTTTCTTTCTTTATTTTTTCTTGTTCTAATGAACACGAGTAAATTGTTAGAGGGATTTCACCACTATGGTATCAGGAAATGTAGATAGCACAGTGAAGTCCAAAGAGTAGAACTGGAGTATATGAGCAGGAAAACTGATAGCCACTGCACTGAGAGATACCGAGGATCAGAGGTCAGGCTCAGGCAAAAACTAATAAAGTCATGGGTCCTTTGGAATATGCCTAAAATAGACCTACTAGCTATTTCCAAAATGGAGACTCCAAATATTCATCTGCAATATTCTAGTCTTCAGGTTCATGATTATTCAACAATTTGCATGGCTTTATATGTTAACTCTTTTAGCCACCAGGTTCCAGATGCTACCATGATGCTAGCAGGACTCCCCTGGACAGACAACCCCACCAATGTGTCCTGGAGCCCTGTTTGGCCAGTGCCCTGCTCCACTAGGGAAAGAGAGAGACAGGCTGGGAGTATGGATCAAACTGCCAATGCCCATGTTCAGTGGGGAAGCAATTACAGAAGCCAGACCTTCCACCTTCTGCATCCCACAATGACCCATACTCCTATGGTGTTAAAGAATAGGAAAGCTATCAGGGGATGGCATGGGATACAAAACTCTGGTGTTGGGATGTGTACCCTTCTTATCCTATGGTCTTATCACTGTTTCCATTTTATAAATAAATAAATTTTAATAAGACTTAAGAAAAAGGAAAGGTATCATCATTATATTGGTACACTAGATGAAAATTTGAGTACAATGTAATTTCAAATATCTATATGAGTATGAGCATCATAACACACTTTTAAATTAACTCAAAATCTGTGAAATTCTGAAATGACACAAATACATACTCTCTTTATGAGTGGTAATCTATTTTATATGATATCTCTGAGGAGCATGAGTCTATAGAAAATATTCTGGAAAATCATTTTTGACTTTCTAGAGTGAGCTCTTCAAGATGAGTGTATATTTACCTAGGCTTATTTTTGTGTTTATCTAATGAGGAAATCAAATAAAGTATTTTATATTCAGTGACCAACACTAGTCATATCAATTGAATAATATTGTTGTACATGTAGCAAACAATATGTTTAGAAATAGACGTCAACTCAGGATAAGACATCCCCTTGTTAGACTGTATCTTTTAGGGTGTTTAAACAATGTCTTTAGAAGGCTCTTTTGTGAGCAGTAAGATTTTTTTTTCTAGCTGTGCAGATATTTCATTGTTAAATCACAATCGATTTGATTCAGTTAAATGTCAGTATCACTTTTAATTTTTTAAAATTTTTTATTAGGGGCTTGGATATCAGACTGGAAACTCAAATACTTAGAAGAAAATATTGGCAAAACTCTTTACCATGCAAAATTTATAGGTATTTTCAATGAGACAAACCCACTTGCAAAGAATACTTAAGACAAAAAATAAACCAATGGGACTACAGTGTCCAATTGAAAAGTTTCTGCACAGCTAAAGAAATGATGGCCACCTAAGGAGACTCCTTACAGAATGGGAGCTGAGAGCATCTTCTGGCTGGGTGCTGATGAATAACAGTGTGCTACAAAAATATTTGTTG